>NC_052164.1:3573023-3889558 GCF_902713615.1 Scyliorhinus canicula
ACACCACCCCCCTCACTCCCAACACCACCCCCCTCACTCCCAACACCACCCCCCCTCACTCCCAACACCACCCCCCTCACTCCCAACACCACCCCCCTCACTCCCACTGTCTATTCTCCTGCAATTACAACACGTCAAAGCCCTCATTGGGGTGGGCGTGGCACATGCCCTGATGGCCACTCCACCTGCGTCAGTGGCGGGGCCGACCAGAGCCACCTCTGCAGGGTGGTGGCCCCTTCGGCCCCCACCAGTCCCACAGCCGCGCCACCTTTCCGGTAGCTAACCAGGGAACTGTGTGTAAAGTGCGACGTTCACCCCACCATCACCAGAGGTGGTATTCGTGCAATGGCCGGGGTCATCGAATCAAACCCGGTTGCCTGGTGCTGCGAGGCAGGAGTGCTAACCACTGTGCCACCATGCTGCCCTAGCTGAGAGTGAGGAAGCTTTACTCTGTATCTAACCCCGTGCTGTACCTGTCCTGGGAGTGTTTGATGGGGACAGTGTAGAGGGAGCTTTACTCTGTATCTAACCCCGTGCTGTACCTGTCCTGGGAGTGTTTGATGGGGACAGTGTAGAGGGAGCTTTACTCTGTATCTAACCCCGTGCTGTAACTGTCCTGGGAGTGTTTGATGGGGACAGTGTAGAGGGAGCTTTACTCTGTATCTAACCCCGTGCTGTACCTGTCCTGGGAGTGTTTGATGGGGACAGTGTAGAGGAAGCTTTACTCTGTATCTAACCCCGTGCTGTACCTGTCCTGGGAGTGTTTGATGGGGACAGTGTAGAGGAAGCTTTACTCTGTATCTAACCCCATGCCATACCTGTCCTGGGAGTGTTTGATGGGGACAGTGTAGAGGGAGCTTTACTCTGTAACTGAGCAGTAAATGTCGGAAATAAGAACAGGAATGGGCCACTTCAACCCTTGAGCCTAGTCCTGAGATAATAAATTGTTCAAGATATTTGACATTTTTTGTTTTGCTTTTCCTTTCTGTCTCTTCCTGAGCCTCTAATTCATCCCATTTCCTTTTCTGTCATATCCCTGTTTCTTTCTCAATTCTGTTCCAGTGGTTAAGGAGGTAGAATGGTACGCAACGGGTGAGAGGTTACAGGGGGGGGCGGGGGTGGTGGTGGTGGTGGGGGGGGGGGGGGGGGGGGTGTGTGTGTGTGCAGTAATGTGGGATTAGGGTGACAATTGGATCTTACTGAATGTGGAGCAGGCTGCCTACTCCTAGTTCGCATAACAGTCCGCCCCAATATTCACGGCATTCCAGATGCCCCGCCATTCCCGGCATTCCAGATACCCGGCCATTCCCAACACAAATGATCCAGACTGAAGAGCAACAGAAGAATTGAATGCCTGTTGCTCATTGTGAGGCTCCAAACTCCACTAAACTCAGGGTTTACAAAGTTCCTGGGCCCCAGCTCAGTTATTCCTTTGTGACAGATTCAGGGTGAAAGTGGAAGGAGTGAGTGTGCAAACAGCAGGGGGCTAATCAAAGGAGTAGCTGTGGTAAATTGGAACTCTCAGATTATCACCGTGTCATTGGAAATTACACTGATTATAGTGAAATCCGGAGCAAGAATTATTCTCCCAAGAGCTGCAAAAGCTTGAGAGGAGATTGAAATGATTTCTTCAAAATTTTGAGGGGTTGAGTTAATAAGGCCGACAGGAGGGTTGGTAAATCGAGGATACAGAATTTTTTATAATTTCGTTTTTATAAATTTAGAGTACCCAATTCATTTTTTCCAATTAAGGGGCAATTTAGCATGGCCAATCCACCTACCCTGCACATCTTTGGGTTGGGGGGGTGAAACCCACGCAGGCACGTGGAGAATGTGCAAACTCCACACGGACAGTGACCCAGAGCCAGGATCGAACCTGGGACCTCGGCGCCGTGAGGCCGCAGTGCTAACCCACTGCGCCACCGTGCTGCCCCCGAGGATACAGATTTAAGCAAATTGACAAAAAGGTCCAGAGGGAAATGAAAAATGAAATGAAATGAAAAAATAAAAATGAAAATCGCTTATTGTCACGAGTAGGTTTCAATGAAGTTACTGTGAAAAGCCCCTAGTCGCCACATTCCGGCGCCTGTTCGGGGAGGCTGGTACGGGAATCGAACCGTGCTGCTGGCCTGCTTGGTCTGCTTTAAAAGCCAGCGATTTAGCCGAGTGAGCTAAACCAGGGGGGAAGGGGATCTTTTTTAATGGACAGAGTTGTGATTGAGGACGCACTGCCTGATGGACGGTGGAAGCAGATTCAATAGGAACTTTGAAAAGGAAATTGGATGAGTACTTGGAAGGAAAAGGTTTGCAGGGAAAGAGCAAGGGAGTGGGATTAATTGGATGGCTCGTTCTGATGGGCTGAAGGGATACTGTGATTCGCGTTTCTGTGCCTCGCAGGATGTGAAAGGGATTACCCAGTGCTCCAGCCGGCAGACCCCTCATGGTGATACCCCGCTCGCTGTCACTGGACAAAAGGTCATTCTCCTCCTCGAGTTTCTGGAGCTGATCTTTCAGTCTCTGGTTCTCCCTCTCCAGTGCCTTGATGCGCCGCTCTCGCAACATGACCACCTCGGCCTGTGCCTGCTCACGTCGCTGCAACTCCATCACCTGCTCCTGGAGTTCCTTAACCAGGTCAGCATACAGTCCCATCACCTTCATACCACTGTCTAAAGCAGGAGGAACATTGTCCCCTGGGAGGGTTGAAGTTGAGGCTGGAAGATTTGGCACGTTTTCCTTCCGTAACGGCTTAATGGGGAAGCTGCTTAACAAAGAGGGCTGGCGGGAGGCACTGTGGGCAAGACTGGCTCTAGCCACAGTGGGAAATGGGAATGGTTCACATCGGAAAGTCAGTCTGGAGGAGTCACCCCAGCATGATGGCCGTCTGCTCGGGGCTGGATTGAAGTCACGGTGGGTCACTGGTGAGAACGAACATCTCTGCCTCTTGATGAACCTTTGGCTAGTCTCCTCTTCCTCCTCAGAATCTAGCAGCTCGAGACCAGGTCTGCATTGCTCTGTTGGCCGAGAAGGAGACTCACTCGGACCAATCTCAGTGTCTTCACAATGTCCAATCACCTGCCTGAACACAACACAGTAAAGGATGGGGTCTTAGACGGCTTTGGGCAAGAGGCATCTTTTCCCCTCATAAATGCAAAGGAACAGGCGGAGGCCATTCTGCCCCTCGAGCCTGCTCCACCATTCAGTCAGAGCATGGATGCTCTGTATCTCCCCCACTCTGCTCCATATCCCTTGATAACCCAATCCAACAAAACTCCACCTCAATCTCCAGTTCTCCAATTATTCCCAGTCCAGGATTCCATCAGACTTGCTCCCGAATGGCCCAGCTGTAATTCTGACTCCTTGCTCTCAACTTCCCACCATCTCAATCTACCCTATCAAATAGTTTAATTTCAAACACTTGAATTAGATCACCCCCTCACTTCTCTATACTCAAGGTAGTACAAGCCTGGTCTCTGCAATAGAATTTAGAACATACAGTGTAGCAGGAGGCCATTCGGCCCATCGAGTCTGCACCGACCTACTTAAGCCCTCACTTCCACCCTATCCCCGTAACCCAATAACCCTTCCTAACCTTTTTTGGACTCTAAGGGCAATTTATCATGTCCAATTCACCTAACCTGCACGTCTTTGGACTGTGGGAGGAAACCGGAGCACCCGGAGGAAACCCACGCAGACACAGGGGGAGAACGTGCAGACTCTGCACAGACAGTGATCCAGAGGGGAATCGAACCTGCGACCCTGGCACTGTGAAGCCACAGTGCTGCCCACTTGTGCTACCGTGCTGCCCAATCTGGTCTCATAATTTAGCCCTGGTAAAAATCTAGTGAATCTGTACTGCTTACCCCTCCAAATATCCCCTTCCTGGGCTGCGGTTCCTCGTACTGGATGCAGTTACTCCCGATCCAGTCCAGTAAAGGATCTGGATAACTGAATCCACCAACTCAAAAACATCTAACCCGGCTGATCAAACCTGCACTTTCTAAACGCAGTGACAAGAGTGAGCCCTATTCCTCTCCGGTCCTCTTACCTGTGAGTGTGTGGCTGAGGCCCAGAGTTCTGTGTTCTGCAGGTGAAGGCGAACTCGCTGTTCTGCTGCCAGGGAGAACTGGATGCTGGGGATTTGGAATAGCAAAGCTCCTCATTCACGTCTCCAATCCACTGCACATCTCGCTCCTGTTCCTGCTGCTCTCCCTTTGTCAATACTGCCAGCTGAGTATAAACAGGCTCAGTGGCTGCCTGTGGCTCTCCCAGCAGACTGTTAGCCATTCATCTAAAACTGAAAAGAGAGATTTAAACCCAGAACATACCCCAGAAACTGACACTGATTTAAACCCAGAAAACTGACACAGAGTTAAACCCAGAGCAGATGTCAGAAACTGACACTGATTCTATCTTGTCACAACACAAGGCAGGAAGTCCCGGCTACTCTCTCCTTTCATTGGCAGACAAAGCAAGGAGGCGGTTCTGGTTTGTCAATCTGCATTCTCTTTGGTTCCAACAACTGCCAATCTGCAGAAACGGAACAGTTTCAGCGGCACTGGGTTCCACTTCCATTGAGGAAGTGCAGAGGCCAACTGTATCCTCCAACTGTATTGGTCACTCAGCTATCAATCAAAGTTAAATCCCCCCTCCCCAGCAAGCTCCAGAGTTTTATTGGTAAAGGTAGAACATATAAGATCCTGAGGGATACTGACTGGTGGACGTGGAGAGGATGATTCCTCTTGTGGGAGAATCTAGAACCAGGGGTCATCGTTTAAAATGGAGATGAGAAAATATTATTCTCTCAGAGTCCCCAGTCTCTGCAACTCTCCGTGAAATGGCAGCAGAATATTTTTAACGCAGAGGTGAATAGATCCTTTAATGGAAAATCTCAGTAGGTCTGACAGCATCTGTGGAGAGAGAAGGGAGTGAACGTTTCCAGTCTGAATGACTCTTTGTCACAAAGATTATTTGTGAGCAAGGGTTAATAGGTTATCGGTATCATAATATACACCAATATATCATGGTGCAGACACACACACTGATGGACATACACTAGGACCAATCAACATGCACAAACACAGCAGCCAATCACCAGTTAGAACACACTCACTATAAAGACAGAGGGCATCAGTTTTCCCACTCATTTGGGATGCTGCCTCTCAGAAGCACAAGAGCTTATAGTTTACAGCACAGATTCTCACCACATGCTGAGTGATTCGACTGGTCAGGACAGGCACAGGTCTATAGTTAATCTAACATTGTGTAATTCACAGTAATAGTATGTTCAGCAGTTTATAGTTTAATAAAATAGTGTTGTACTATTTTAAGTGTTGGTGGCCTGTTTGTGTTTCACGGATCCAGAGCACCCAACACATCAATCGGGGGTACGGAATGCAAATTTGAGATTAGATCATAGAATTTACAGTGCAGAAGGAGGCCATTCAGCCCATTGAGTCTGCACCGGCACATGGAAAGATTAGCCTATCTAAGGCCTCATCTCCACCCTATCCCCGTAACCCCATCTAACCTTTTTGGACACTAAGGGCTATTTATCATGGCCAATCCACCTAACCTGCACGTCTTTGGACTGTGGGAGAAAACCGGAGCACCCGGAGGAAACCCACGCAGACATGGGGGTGTCAGATCAGCCATGATCTTATTAAATCCCCAAAAATGCAAATCTTATAATTATGGAATAACACAGCAGAGAAGGAGGCCATTCAGCTCATTATACCAATGCTAGCCCTCTGACACAGAACTATCCAATTAGTCCCACTCCCCTGCAAATGGTTTCCCTTCCAATATTTTTCCTGTTCCATTTTGAAAGTTACGATTGAATCTGCTTCTATCCCCCTTCCAGGCTGAGCATTCCAGATCATCAATGGGTTGCATTAAAAAAAAGTTTCCTCATTTTGCCAATCATCTAAAATCTGAAACGGTCAGCGACCTGGTGCCAGTGGTATATTTCTCCTTATTTACTTGACCAAAGTCCTGATTCTGAACACCTCGGTTAAAACTCCCCTTAACCTTCTCTGCTCTGAAGAGAACAATCCCATCTTCACCAGTCTCTCCGCATTCACTGAAGTCCGTCCTCCCTGGGAGCTTTCTAGGAAATCTCCGCACCCTCTCTACATCCTCCCTAAAATGAGAAACCCAGAATTGAATACAATTCTCCAGCCAGGGCGTACCCAGTGATTTATAACCCCTGAGAATAACTTACTTGTTCTTGTACTCTACACTTTTTAAATGCCTTCCCAGTTTACTCTGACGCTCACATAGATTAATGTACATGGGGAGAAAAGGGAATGAATTTGATACAAAAGATTTGTGATGGGTTAATGCCTCGGCCTCGTGTGCGGGGCTGGGGTTGATTTGATGAAAAGTGGGATACAGGGCACATTTAACGAAGGCAAGGATGAACGGGCTGTTTGAGGGGGTGGAGGATGTGGTGATCACAAGTTAACCAGATGCAACACAACTGAGCGACCACTAGAGGGAGCACGGGAGAGCCATATAAATACATCAGGACAGGAAGTGAGGACACACTCTTCACAGCAGGCGGGCTGATAAGCAGGACACAGCAGGCAAAGCTGGTAGTTAGCACTGGAAGGTAGTTCTAGGTCGAGCTCTGGAAACTGAACAAACCCACAATAAAGCATCTTCTCCACACTTGAGACTGCGAGCTTTATTAAGACACGAGGAACAACACATGGTACCTAGGAGTGATTTCAGACGCTTACGACAGGACAACTCAGCTGCAGATACAGAAAGCACAAAATGGCATGGAAATCTCCTACTGGACATTTGACTGGGGAAGACATCGCTAATTCGAGGATGTGGCATGGATACCCACCTCAGCTGGACACGACTGGTAATGTAATAAATGTCTGGAAAAGGTTCAAACAAATGTTCGATTTTTATCTCATAGCTAATGATGTAGCAGACGCCTCAGACAAAATTAAAATAGCAATTCTCATCGAAGGGCCTGTCAATAAGAAAGTGTATAATGGATTTAAACACTCAAAAGGTGAAGACAGGAACAGCTTACAAACGTTACTAAACAAATTTGAAGAGTACTGTGAGAAATTTGAACAGCAAGGCATGCTCACAGTCCAACCTGCACAGAGACTGAGTGATGCAAGACTTAAAAAATCACAAAAAGATCAGGAAATCGCGAATGCACAGTACAGATCAAAAAGAAGAAATAACATGAATTTTTCACAAAGCCAAAACGCTGAATCCAGTCCAGATCGGAAAGAAAAGGTAACTTACAACTTTTAGAAAGAAAAAACGCTGAAATCCGCGATAAAATGGCGTCGGAGCACATTTTGCAGTCTCTGGTAAGCAAAGAACTACAAATCGCGTCCTGCGCATGCGCCGGAACCGGAAGTTGCGCATGCGCCGGAACCGGAAGTCGCGCATGCGCCGGAACCGGAAGTCGCGCATGCGCAGTTTACAAAAGATCGCGGCGCCGATCGTTATGCGCATGCGCAAGCCGCGCATGCGCAGTCAAAAAAGTCTTCGTCGCGGACCGTCATGCGCATGCGCAAGCCGCGCATGCGCAATGGACACCGAACCGCACAAGGAAAGAAAGCCGATTTGCGCATGTGCAAGTCGTTCCTACGCGTGACGTCATGACGTCTGAGAATCCTGACCACGCCCACTTAAAAGGGAAATGCCCGAAAATTGAAAACAAGACACTTAAAGTGGTAAAACCAAATTTTCTTGCCTCAGAACACAGAAAAACGCCTGAACTTAAACCAACAGTGAAAAACAACTTGCACAAAACCTTGGAAAAAGCTGCCTTCACCACACACAGTGAAGCGAACAAAAAGAATTCCGAAACAACAAAAGATGATTTGTTTTTCGACGATTACCTCTCAGACCTGACTGGGTCAGTCGGATATGCTTATCACAGCATCAGCGACACGGTCGCAAAGTTCAACACGAATCAACTCGTGGTAGAAGAATCCAACCAGGATGATTTGGTTTTCGGAGAATACTACTCAGACACAGCTGAGTCAGTCGGATATGCTTATCACAGCATCAGCGACACGGTCGCAAAGTTCAACACGAATCAACTCGTGGTAGAAGAAGCCAACGAAGATGAAATGGGTTTCAAAGAATACTACTCAGACATGGAGGAGTTATTTGGACATGCTGATCACAGCATCAGCGACACCGTTGCAAAGCTCAACACGACTCTACTCATGGTGGATGAATCCAACACCATGGTGCCATGGCAGCTCGTCGATACATTGGATGACAGCAATACCCAAGACGAAGACGACGCCACACAGAGAGCACAGGAAGACTCCACGGAGCGAGCGATGACAGGCTCCACAGTGCGAGTGATGAAAGACGCCAACAGGGATGCAAGCAAACACTCCCGGGCGGACACCAAGCATGAACAAGACCATGAAGGAAAACCCGCTGTACCTGAGCAACCGCAAGCAGACTATGAAAGTCTACCAAGCTCACAGGAACAAGAAGAAAGAGCGGACTATGAAAGTCCAACACGCTCACAGGAACAAGAAGCAAGAGCAGACTATGAAAGTCCAACACGCTCACAGGAACAAGAAGAAAGAGCGGACTATGAAAGTCCAACACGCTCACAGGAACAAGAAGAAGACAATGCACCTCTGCCCACTGCATGCGAAGACAGTGACAAGGTGATCACACTCAACGTACAGGATCACAGTGAGACTGACAGTTCTCAGCTTGTCTGTACCGAAGCACAGAGCGAAAACAGTGACAAGGTGCTCGCACTCGACGTACAGGATCACAGTGAGACTGACAGTTCTCAGCTTGTCTGTACAGAAGCACAGAGTCGGGCCACCCAACAGTCCAGAGAGACGATGCCGAAAGAAAACATGCAGATTTTGACTCCAGAAGAGGAGCACCTGGAGCCCAGAGAGACAACGCCAAAAGAAAACATGCAGATTTTGACTCCAGAAGAGGAGCACCTGGAGTCCACAGAGACAATGCCGAAAGAAACCATGCAGATTCTGACTCCAGAAGAGGAGCACCTGGAGTCCAGAGACATCAAACAAAAAGAAACCATGCAGATTTTGACTCCAGAAGAGGAGCACCTGGAGTCCAGTGAGATAACATCAACAGAAATCATGAAGATTTTAACTCCAGAAGCGGAGCACCAAGAGTCTAGAGAAACCACGTCAACTGAAATCATGCAGATTTGGACTCCAGAAGAGGAGCGCCGAGAGTCCACAGACACCGCGTCAAATGTAATCAAGAAGACTTTGACTCCGGAAGACGAGCACCAAGAAAGCAAAGATGCGGAATCCAATTCTCCACAACTGATTGATGTCACCTGCACCGATGCAACATCAGATCATTCGCACCACTCGCGAGACGGAATGCTCAATGACTCAAATTATCCACTCGGGACACTCATAGAGTATAACAAGAAAAACAAAAGTCAAAAGAAACACAGCAAGAACAAAAACAACATGAAGCGCGACAAGACCAACAACAATAGCAAGAAGCACAGCAGAAACGAGAACGACAACAGCAAGAAGAAAAGCAACATGAAGCGCGACAAGACCAACAACAATAGCAAGAAGCACAGCAGAAACGAGAACGACAACAGCAAGAAGAAAAGCAACATGAAGCGCGACAAGACAAACAACAATAGCAAGAAGCACAGCAGAAACGAGAACGACAACAGCAAGAATAAAAGCAACATGAAGCGCAACAAGACAAACAACAACGTCAGGCACAAAGATAGCGACAACGACAGAGGCAGAAACAACAAGAATGGCAACAAACACAACAAAGTCAGGAACAAAGATAGCGACAACGACAGAGACAGAAACAACAAGAATGGCAACAAACACAACAAAGTCAGGAGCAAAGATAGCGACAACAACAAAGACGGAAACGACAAAAACAGCGACAAGTACGGCAACGGAAACAACAAAAACAGGAACGACAGAAACAACAGCAATGAAACAACGACTTGTACACAATGGCAAAGCACACCAGCATCCAAGGCGGATGAGACAATAAATCAACACCACAAGCACAGAAAAAAGTCCATGCCAGTCAACATCAGTGATGTGACCATGCAAACACCTCGGGATGACGCATTGGGTACTTAAGATAACAAGGAACACCAACAACATTCACAGCGGACTTGCAATATCAATATCACCACGTCATCAACAACAAACAGAAAAAAAAAAAAGCTCTGAACAAATTCATCAAGTTTGGACTCATAAATGTGTTTATTAAGTTTGGACATATAAATACATTGGCTTTGTTAACTAAGGCAATAGCATCATCACTTGTATAGATACGCATATCATAAGTTACTGTTTTGTATAATTTTCCTTAATGATGTACAGAAACTATGTAATGAGAAAGAGGGGGATGTGGTGATCGTAGATTGACCAGATACAAAAAAAACAACAGAGCAAACACGAGCGGGAGAGCTATAAATACACTGGGACAGGATATACAATTTTCTTTAACGATGTTCAGAAAATATGTTAAGAGAAAAAGGGGGATGTGGTGATCACAAGTTAACCAGATGCAACACAACTGAGCGACCACTAGAGGGAGCACGGGAGAGCCATATAAATACATCAGGACAGGAAGTGAGGACACACTCTTCACAGCAGGCGGGCTGATAAGCAGGACACAGCAGGCAAAGCTGGTAGTTAGCACTGGAAGGTAGTTCTAGGTCGAGCTCTGGAAACTGAACAAACCCACAATAAAGCATCTTCTCCACACTTGAGACTGCGAGCTTTATTAAGACACGAGGAACAACACAGAGGATAGTTGTGAGCGGTGAGGGAAGGGCCCAGCCAATCATGTCCATATGTTTTGGTCCTGTTCGAAGTTGGAGAAATTTTGGGGGTCATTTTTCAGCACCACGTCTGAGGTCCTGCATATAAATTTGGAGCCGGATCTGTAGAAGGGTGTGCTTTTTACTCCACAACAGGCTAGAATTGGGTGTCACAGATAGCTGTGGGTGTCTCTCCCCTGCAGGCTTTGAAATCAATGACCCAGAAGCATCACATTGGGACCGCTTCGCAAGGGAGAGTGAGCAAGGCTCACCGTTTATACCTGACCGGTGACCCTGTCCTTATGCCACACCAGCTACCCTGATCACCACCTCCACCTGTGTGACTCTCTCTCTTGTCGGAGGCGGCGAAAACTACCACTTTGTAAGTGCCTCACTAGGGCTGCGAGAGAGGAGGAATCCCTGTTTATCCCTAACCAGCTGGTTCCTCCTGGGTGAGTGTTTCGAGGCACCTCAAAGATTCTCGACTGCGGAATTATGGCCTGGCACTTGAGGTTGACTTGGCCAGGGCAAGCAATAAGGGAACAGGCGAGACCACAACCAAGGTGAATTAAAATTAAGTAACTTATTCAAGAAAAAGGCCAGATTATGAAATCCACAACCCACACACACTCACAATTATGTCTATGAGAACTAGGATGAACGGCACAACGAAAAATCCTTACTTTGAACAGTTTTAGCAATGTTTTGCAAGAGGTTGTTACATACTGTCCCTTACCACCCCTCAAAGAACAACAAAGAACAAAGAAAAGTACAGCACAGGAACAGGCCCTTCGGCCCTCCAAGCCTGTGCCGACCATGCTGCCTGTATAAACTAAACACTTCTACACTTCCGGAGTCCATATCCCTCTATTCCCATCCTATTCATGTATTTGTCAAGATGCTTCTCAAATGTCACTATCGTCCCTGCTTCCACCACCTCCTCTGGCAGCGAGTTCCAGGCACCCACTTCCCTCTGTGTAAAAAACTTGCCTTGTACACCTCCTCGAAACCTTGCCCCTCGCACCTTAAACCTATGCCCCCTAGTAATTGACCCCTCTACCCTGGGGAAAAGCCTCTGACTATCCACTGTCTCTGTCTATGCCCCTCATAATTTTGTAGACCTCTATCAGGTCGCCCCTCCACCTCCGTCGTTCCAGTGAGAACAAACCAAGTTTATTTAACCTCTCCTCATAGCTAATGCCCTCCATACCAGGCAACATCCTGGTAAATCTCTTCTGCACCCTCTCTAAAGCCTCCACATCCTTCTGGTAGTGTGGCGACCAGAATTGAACACAATGCTCCAAGTGTGGCCTAACTAAGGTTCTATACGACTGCAACATGACTTGCCAATTCTTATACTCAATGCCCCGGCCAATGAAGGCAAGCATGCCGTATGCCTTCTTGACTACCTTCTCCACCTGTGTTGCCCCTTGTTCTCTCTCTTGTCTGTGTCCTGTATCTTTAACCAAACATGTTTCAATGGAGCAGGCTAGCTCCTCCCACTGTGGGGGGGGGGGGGGGGGGGGGGGGGGGGGGGGGAGAGAAATACTGGGACAGATTGAATTGGTTTGCCATTAGTGGAATAGGTTTCTGTCTGGTTTGGGCAGAAACTCATTTCCATAGTCATTGTCTTCCTCAGCTCACTCTGAGCCATCCACGTACCTGGCATCATTTCTCTGTTGGCCCTGCCCTGGCCCATTGTCCCCTTTGTTCCTCTCTGGGATGATCTTGTGATGTGTATATCTCTGTCTGGCTGCTTCCAGCCATTTTGTTGCAGGCTTTATGCAGGAAAGCTTTCTTATTTTAAAATGTCTGTAAGTCTTGCCATTTCTGTAGCAATATTGCCCTGACTGGCACAGATGGGGAGTTGCCATAACTTTCAGGTCCCCTGGAGGCCGGAGCTGCAGATGGGAGCGGAGGCAGATGTTTTAGCTTTCGCCTTGTTGATTGCTCGAAGGTGGGTTGTGTTGGGGTGGAGGTCATATTCTCCCCCCTGTGCCTCGGCGTGGCTGGGGGGATCTAATGGAGTTGCTGTATTTGGAGAAGGTGAGATTTATTCTGAGGGGTGGAATGAGGGGTTCCACCAGAGATGGGGCTTGTCTGTTTTACGAAATGTTGGGGATCTGGTTGTTGTCAAAGGGTAAGGGGGTGCCGTTTGGGGGGTGGGTGGCGTTGGGTTTGTGTGTTGTAAAAGTATTAAAATGTTGAAAACTTGAATAAAAATATTATTTTTAAAAGATTTGATAAGCTGCAGACCCCTTATAACATTTTGAATCTCGCTCACCACCTGTTTTAAATAAGTACTGGGATACCTACAAATCTGAAGTCCAGAAGACCTGGAGCAGAAGTAGGCCATTCGGCCCTTCGAGTCTCCTTCCTCCATTCAGTGTGGCAACAATGCTCACCCACTGTGCCACCGTGCTGCCCCTGATCTGAAGGTTTTGCTGATTTCTGACCCCCCTTTGATTGTTCAAACGTGCAGCCATCCCTGAAACTTGCTCAAACTGAAATGTCTGAGAATGCTATAATCCAAGTTGCATAAATCATAATATTCTCGTTTATTGATGTTCACCGATCATCTATACCGGGTATCTAACACAGCCAACCAGCTCCCATTCACAGATTAATAAATACAAGTGTTCTAAACGCTGATTGACCAAGTCTGAAATGTCATAGACGATTTAACAGCGTGTTTGGTCTAAGTGCATGGGAAACTATTTGATACAAGAGGATTCACACTGAAGTGTGAGCAGTGACACACACACACACACCCCCACCCCAGGCTGCGATGTGGCCGCGTCTAACTGACACCCGGAAGGTCAGTTTCACCGTCAGTTTCCTCAGACGCGCCACTCACCCGTGGGTCGGTAAGAACGGCGGCTTCCCACCTCCCAGGGCCGGCAACATGTCCTCTTCCTACTCCCCCGACCCCAGCCTTGCGGTAGCCGCCATGAGGAAGAGTTACAAATGCGACCAGGAAGTGAGTAGCGAAATGTAACAGTCCGGCCTGTAACCATTCCCCCACCGCAATGTATCCATTCAGCCAAATGTATCCGCCAGCAACAGAGGAGCGTGAGGCATCCTCCTCTGCCAGTCCTTCAACATAGAACATAATTTCAGCCATTTAATATCCTGTTTCACCAATTTAAAAGAACATAAAGCGCCTCCCCATGGAAACGTGGTTGACCTGCACACTCTGGAAAGCGGGCCCCAGTTTCCTTTGCAAATCAGAAACAATGCAGAATGTGATGACATATTTGCTGTGTTAAAATGGGGGTAATGTCTGCGATTGAATAAACGCTTGCAATGTTGATTTGTTTTTGGTTTGGGAGGGGGAGCGATAACTCGCTCCGGTCTCCACTGTCCCTCCGACAGAGTCCTTGGAATAACATTCAGTTTGTGTATTATTTTCATCCCTCTGTCTTGCTTCCCGAATCCTTGCCCTCGTTTACAGATCGTCCTATCCCTCCCAAACAAAACCTGCGTTTATACAGCGCCTTGATTGATTGATATTTATTGTCACCTACCGAAGTACAGCGAAAAGTATTTTTCTGCGGCCAAGGGAATGTACACAGTACGTACATAGTAGACAAAACAGTACATTGACAGTGGTGCATCAACATATGGTGATAGGTTACAGTGAGGAACAAGGCCAAACAAGAGCAGCACAGGTGTTATGAATAGTGGGCACGATTCTCCGCTGCCCATGCCGGTTGGGAGAATAGCGGGAGGGCCTCCCGACATTATTTGCACCCTCCCGCTATTCTCCCCCCCCCCCCCCCATTGCCCGACCCATGTCACGAATCGCCGCTCGCCGTTTTTTACGGCGAGCGGTGATTCTCCGCGGCCGAGCGGCCGGGCCTTTACGCCCGTTTTTTCATGGCGGCAAACACACCTGCTCGCTGCCGTTGTACAAACGGGCGCTGGATGCCCGTTTGGGGCATCCAGAGGCCCGTTTGGGGCGGGAGCACCACCGTTGTGCTCGGGAGGGGACAGGCCCGCGATCGGTGCCCACCGATCGTCGGACCTGCGTCCAAAAGGGACGCACGATTTCCCCTCCGCCGCCCGACAAGATCAAGCCGCCACATCTTGTCGGGCGGCGGTGGAGAGATGCGGAACCGCGCATGCGCGGGTTCCGTCAATGGCGTGATGACGTCGTTAAGGCCGTGATTCCCGGGGTCCCGCTCCTAGCCCCGATTGAGGTGGGGGGGAGAATCGGGTCCCGGGAACGGGCGTGAAGCTGCCATGAAACACGGCCAGTTTCACGGCAGCCTTTACGACTCTCCGCATTTGCGGAGAATCTCGCCCAGTGTTCTTACAGGGAACAGATCAGTCCGAGGGGGGAGTCATTGAGGCGTCTTGTAGCTGAGGGATAGAAGCTGTTCCTATGTCTGGATGTGCGATCTTGGGCCGCTGAGCCAGTGTAGCACGGCGAGTGACCCAAATGCTTGATCAAAAGTATACATTTTCCGGATTATTTTGAAGGAGGTGAGTGGTTTAGGGAGGGAGCGACAGGCAGTCGGCTACCAATGACAGAGAGAGAATGGAAATGGGGAAAGCACAATAGACCAGAACTGGAGTCACACACACATCTCTGAGGAATGGAGGAGATTGCAGAGATAAAGAGTGGTGAGCCCATGGAAGGTGTTGAAGGGAATTTCCAAATCAAGAGCCAATGAATGTCAGCAAGCAGGTATGATAGGTAATAGATGCTAGGGCGGCACAGTGGCTAGCACTACTGCATTTTAGCACCAGAGAGCTGGGTTCAGTACCAGTCTTTTTTAAAATAAATTTAGTGTACCCAATTAACCATTTTTTTTCCCAATTAAGGGGCAATTTAACGTGGCCAACCCACCTAACCTGCACATCTTTGGGTTGTGGGGGCGAAACCCACACAAACACGGGGAGAATGTGCAAACTCCACACGGACAGTGACCCAGAGCCGGGATTGAACCTGGGACCTCGGCACCGTGAGGCTGCAGGGCTAACCCACCGCGCCACCGTGCTGCCCGTTCAGTACCAGTCTTGAGTGACTGTATGGCGTCTGCAAGTTCTCCCCATGTCTGCGTGGGTTTCCTCCGGATGCTCCAGTTTCACCCCCACAGTCCAAAGATATATAGGCTAGGGGGGGATTGGCCATGATCAATGCACTGGGGTTATGGGGATAGGTAAGGGAGTGGTGTTATTTCAGAGGGTGAGTGTAGACTTGATGGGCCGAATGGCCTCCTCCTGTACTGCAGAAATTATAACAGGACTTTTCGTGCGTTTGGAGAGCAGCAAGAGTTTTGGATGGGCTGAAATTTCTGGCAGTTGGGGATGAGCCAGGAGAGTATTGGAATAGTCAAGTCTGAAGCTTACAAAGGAATGTTTGAGAGTTTCAGCAACAGGTGGGCTGAAGTAAGGAGTTAAGGTCTCTCAGTTTACTCTCCCATCAAAAAGGCAGCATTATAATGCTGGCACTACAAAGATCAGAGTAGATTTTATGTTCAAATCTTTGGAGTGGGACTTGAACTCACAGTCTTTTGATTTACTAGTGGGGTCACTGCCTGCTAAACCGCAGCAAATACACAGTCACAGATTGTGGACTTAGTGACACTCTGCTCCAGATCAGGCTTTATAATCGCCGAGTTAAATTTTGAGATTTCTTTTAGAAATTTGCTACTTTTCTATAATTCTACCCATTTTACCTCACATGGTCTTAATACAACGTATACCAGTACTCACACACTCTTTAGCAAGAAGCCAGTTCTTTATCTGATATCTGTGCTGAAGCAGAAGCTGCTAATGTATAGGATTGGCAAAGTGGAGAAGGCCCTCACACAATTCAAATACAGGTAGGTACGTTTCAACCCAGATCAAAGAGGCATACCACCAGGGGCAATGTTAGGAAGCACATCTTTACATCACGCAAAGGATAGTGCTGTTAGAACATAAGAAACTGGAGCAGGAATAGACCATTCGGCCCATCAAGGCTGCTCTGCCCTTCAACACCATCCTGGCTGATCTCAGACTTCAAAGGGGGTGGCACGGTAGCACAGTGGTTAGCACTGTTGCTTCACAGCACCAGGGATCCGGGTTCGATTCCTGCTTGGCTCACTAGATGCACGTTCTCCCCCAGTCTGCGTGGGTTTCCTCCGGGTGCTCCGGTTTCCTCCCACAAGTCCTGTAAGACGCGCTGTTAGTTGAATTGGACATTCTGAATTTTCCCTCCGTGTACCTGAACAGGCGCCGGAATGTGGCGACTCGGGGATTTTCACAGTAACATCATTGCAGTGATAATGTAAGCCTACTTGTGACACTAATAAAGATTATTATTATTATTTAAAACTCCATTCTCCGGCCCACTCTCCATATCCCTTCATTCCTGAGAGACCAAACATCACAACACATAGAAGCAGCTTCATCACCACCTTCTCAGGTTGATTGGGGATGGGCAAGGTCTCCAAGGTCACCCATAGCTTAGGGCTAAATAAACTTGTAAAAATATACACATGGATCCAGTTGCCATTCTGCCATTCCTTGGTGTGTGTATTTATATTTCTCTCTCTCTTTTCCCCAGGCTTTTGAAGAAAACCAGCTCATTTCTCTGGACCCCATCAAGCAATTTGCTGACTGGTTTGAAGCGGCCACGAAATGCCCATCTATCCAAGAAGCTAATGCTATGTGCCTTTCCACCTGCACCAAGTAACCACTCTTGCCAATCTCTTGGCTAAAACTAAGGGAGTTTTTCCAAATGTTTGCCGAAATGCCCAAAGCAGTTATCTTTTCAGATTACATGGGTTTTCCCACCCTATCTGTGGACTTTAGGGTGCTGTGACAGTATTGCCATGATAGTCTTCTCTCTGACATTCTATTAAACTAGATTAACACCTTTGTTAAGTATGGGCCAGTGAGGAATTTTATACCTATGCAGTAATGGGGTCCATTCCTAAGAGAGGAAATTTGGGATACAGACCAAGGCAGGAAGATTTAATTAGAGTTGGAGGAGGCGCATACACAATATAAACACCAATATAAACCAGTCAGAATGACCAGTCTGTTTGCTGTGTTGTAGAAGTAACTTTAAAATTCAATGGAAACTTGGTCAGATCACACTTATTGTGTACAATTCTGGTCTCCATATTATAAAAAGGTTCAGGGCTCTGGAGGAGGTGTAAAAACAATTTACAAAGATGATAGCAGAACTGAGAGCCTTTAACTATCAGAAAAATCTGCTTCGACTGCAGTTCTTTTCAACACCTGATAAAGACTTTTAAAATAATGAAATAGTTTGATAGGCCGGATGTAGAGATGTTTCCACTTGTGGGAGAGACAAAAAGTAGGGGGGGGCATCAGTGTAAGAAAATCACAAATAAATCGAATCCGGAATTCAGAAAAACCTCTTTACCCAGAAAGTGGTGAGACTGTGACTCAGGCGAACCACATAGACGCATTTTAGGGGAAGCTGGATAAATATATGAGGGAGAAAGGTAGAGAAGAATATGATGGTGGAGTGAGATGAAGTGGGAGGATGCTCATGTACAGCGTAAACACCAGCATATACCTGAACTGTTTCTGTTTTCAACATTTGATGTAATGGCAGACATTTAAAGAACACACGGATGAACTTCAACCATTGTACATCCCTGTCTGGCACACGGGGAAGGTGGCTCAGCCATGGCTAACAAGGGAAATCAGGGATAGTGTTAAAGCCAAACAGAAGGCATATAAATTGGCCAGAACAAGCAGCACTCCTGAGGACTGGGAGAAATTTAAAATTCAGCAGAGGAGGACAATGGGTTTAATTCGGAAGAGGAAAATAAAATACGAGAGTAAGCTTGCAGAAAAAATAAAAACTGACTGCAAAATCTGCTATAGCTATGTGAAGAGAAAAAGACCGGTGAAGACAAATGTAGGTCCCTTACAGTTCGAATCAGGTGAATTCATAATGGGCAACAAAGAGATGGCAGAGCAGTTGAACAAATACTTTGGATATGACTTCACTAAGGAGGACGCAAATAACCTTCTGGAAATACTCGGGGTCAGAGGGTCAGCATGGAGGAGGATCTGAAGGAAATTCTTATTAGTCAGGAAATTGTGTTGATGAAATTGTTGGGATTAAAATCCGATAAGTCCTCAGGGGCTGGTTTAGCACAGTGGGCTAACAGCTGGCTTGTGATACAGAACAATGCCAGCAGCACGGTTCAATTCCCGTACCGGCCTCCCCGAACAGGTGCCGGAATGTGGCGACTAGGGGCTTTTCACAGTAACTTAATTGAAGCCTATTTGTGACAATAAGCGATGATGATGATGATTATTATTATGTTCTGCGTCCCAGAGTACTTAAGGAAGTGCCCCTAGAAATAGTGGATGTATTGGTGATTATTTTCCAGATTCTATAGACTATGGAAGAGTTCCAATAGATTGGGGGGTAGCTAATGTAACCCCACTTTTTAAAAAAGGAGGGTGAAGGAAAATGGGGAATTATAAACCGGTTTGCCTGACATCGGTGGTGGGGAAAATGCTGGTGTCAATTATTAAGGATTAAATAACTGAGCATTTGGAAAATGGAGGCAGGATCAGTCCAAGTCAGCAAGGATTCACTAAAGGGAAATCATGCTTGACAAATCTTCTGGAATTTTTTGAGAATGTGACCAGTAGAGTGGACAAGGGTGAACCAGTGGATGTTGTGTATCTGGACTTTCAAAAGGCTTTTGACAAGGTCCCACAACAAGAGATTAGTGAGCAAAATTAAAGCTCATGGTATTCGAGGTAATGTATTGACGTGGATAAAGAACTGGTTGGCAAGGGCAGCACGGTGGCACAGTGGGTTAGCCTTGCAGCCTCACGGCGCAGAGGTCCCAGGTTCGATCCCGGCTCTGGGTCACTGTCCATGTGGAGTTTGCACATTCTCCCCGTGTTTGCATGGGTTTCGCCCCCACAACCCAAGGATGTGCAGGATAGGTGGATTGAACACGCTAAATTGCCCCTTAATTGGAAAAAAAATGAATTGGGTACTCTAAATTTATATTTTTTAAAAAAGAACTGGTTGGCAGACAGGAAGCAGAGAGTGGGAATAAACGGGTCCTTTTCAGAGTGGCTGGCTGTGACTAGTGGGGTACGCAGGGTTCAGTGCTGGGACCCCGGCTGTTCACAATATACATTAAAGATTTGGATGAAGAAATTGCATACAATGTCTCCAAATTGCAGACAGCACTAAGCTGGGCGGCTGTGTGTGCTGTGAGGAGGATGCAAAGAGGCTGCAGGGTGACGGACAGGCTGGCTGAGTGGGCAAATACTTGGCAAATGCAATATAATGTGGGTAAATGTGAGGTTACCACTTTGTGGCAAAAACAAGAAGGCAGATTATTATCTGAATGGTGGCAGTTTAGGAAAAGGGAAAGTGTAACGAGATCTGGGTGTCATGGTGGAACAGTCACTGAAGGTTGGCATGCAGATACAGCAGGCGGTGAGGGAAGCTAATGGCATGCTGGCCTTCACAGCGAGAGGATTTGAGTATAGGAGTAGGGGTGTCTTGCTGCAGTTATACAGGGTCTTGGTGAGGCCACAGCTTGAGTATTGTGGCAGTTTTGGTCTCCTAGTTTGAGGAAGGACATTCCTGCTATTCAGGGTGTCCAGCGAAGGTTCACCAGACTAATTCCCGGGATGGCAGGACTGACATATGAGGAAAGGCTGGATCGACTGGGCTTGTACTCACTGGAGTTTAGAAGAATGAGGTGGGATCTCATAGAAACATATAAAATCCTGATGGGCCTGGACAGGCTGGATGTGGGAAGAATGTTCCTGATGTTGGGGATGTCCAGAACTAGGGCTCACAGCCTAAGAATAAGGGGGAAGCCATTCAGGACTGAGATGAGGTAGAACTTCTTCTCTCAGAGAGTTGTGAACTTGTGGAATTCTCTACCATAGAAAGCTGTTGGGGCCGGATTGTTGGATATATTCAAGAGGGAGCTGGACGTGCCCTTGTGGCTAAAGGGATCAAGGGGTGTGGAGAGAAAGTGGGAGTGGGATACTGAATTTGCATGATCAGCCATGATCATATTGACTGGTGGTGCAGGCTCGAGGGGCTGAATGGCCTATTCCTGCACCGATTTTCTATGTTTCTATTCCTGCAGTTTGATAAATCCTTATGCTGATTTTAGCACCTTCGTACCTGAATATGTTCACTTCCTGGGTTGGAATAATTCAGCGCCTGCTACCCCTCTGATTCCACATTCAAGTGACTATTCATCCTAAATGAACCTAGACTAGCAGCCTATTCAACCACAATGTGTACAGTATCACAGTCATGTCGTACCCTCACCTAATGTCCACTGACTTGACCATCTACCAGGGATTCTGGTTAGGAATGGGAATTCCAGCAAAGTTTCCACCACCCTATCCCAGGATTGCAACATAACACCCACAAGCCAGGGCAGCACGGTGGCACAGTGGTTAGCCCTACTGCCTCACGGCGCCGAGGTCCCAGGTTCGATCCCGGCTCTGGGTCACTGTCCGTGTGGAGTTTGCACATTCTCCCTGTGTTTGCGTGGGTTTCGCCCCCACAACCCAAAGATGTGCAGGCTAGGTAGATTGGCCACGCTAAATTGTCCCTTAATTGGAAAAGATTAATTGGGAACTCTAAATTAAAAAAAATAAATTAAAAAAAATAACACCCACAAGCCTGAGAGAGATCTGCTCAATCAGCAAAGACTGGAAATCAAACCTGGTACCTTCCTAATCTGAATGGCTCAAGTTAGAACCTGACTCTGCTGCCTACCACAGTCCAATATCCTACTGTCATTTGTTATGTAGACTTAGAAATGGAAAATGGTCCGCTGGTAGTATCAGAGGGCAGCTGATGGCAAGGGAACCAATTGAAGAAAGGAAGGAGGAAATTAGTGGGTGAGGATTGGGAGTGTTGGGAAGAAGAAAATAAGATGAATTATTTTCTAACTGATTGTACTTAAAAGCAGGTTGTAGTTGTATCAGCTTCACATTTTTTTCCATCTTTTTTAGGGATGGAAGACCCTCTGCTCGAATGTTGCTTCTGAAAGGGTTTGGACCCGAGGGGTTCAAATTCTACACCAACTATGAGAGCAGGAAGGGGAGGGAGCTGGTGAGTAGTGTTGGATTGAATTGGTTTGGATTGGATTGGTTTATTGTCACGTGTACCGAGGTACAGTGAAAAGTATTTTTCTGCGAGCAGCTCAACAGATCATTAAGTACATGGGAAGAAAAGGGAATAAAGAAAATACATAATATTATGACATATGTTACAATAATGACAATAAACAAAAATGTCAAACAATAATGTTACGACACCCTGGGCCAGGGCGCAGTCAATTACAGCCCTACAGACCCCAGAGTCCCAACATAAGTGAATGAACCAATATTTTGCCTATTTTCCTAAATTCATTAACCCTTGACTACACCAATGAATTGCAGGCACCAGATTTATAAGTAAAACATTTTTAAAAACAGTTTATTTGTAACAAGAGTAAGAGATGAGCATGTAATGGTAATAATGGAACAATGGTCTACTAGTCTAACTATCCCCAAAACCCCGTCCCACCCTCCACCCAGACACACACAAGACAGACGTACGGTGGGAGAAGGAAAGGTTTCAACAATAACAGGGATTAAAAGGGTATGAGTGATTTGAGGATCATCACTGCTGGGGTTGAGGTCTTTGTAGGCGGTGGAGTCTTTAGAATGCGAGATGTTGAAACGTCAGTTGGTTTGGATCTTTAAGCTGGTCCACTCAGTCCTGATTCTCAGGCTGTGGAATCCCCTCCAGTTTAACTTGTGTTGACCTGAGCCGTATCCTCGGAAGGTGCACTCCAGGTCTACTCAGTTTCTGATATGTGGTCAGCTTCAGCAGACTCACCAATGGCTTGTCTCCGTTAAGCAGAGTATCAGAGCAACCGTTTTTGCGAGGTATTCTAGTGGTCTGGTACCTTTAAGGGGAGAGGAATCTGGATAGATCCCCTTCCCCAGCTCTATCTTCAGGCTTTGACTGCTCACTAACTGCTCTGTTTACCTGAAGATTTGAGTGAGAATTTCACCCCTTCTGGGAAAGATTCAAAAGTATTCTGCTTAGCTCTGCAGCTCCAAACAAAGCTGAAACCAAAAACAGACAATCACACAGAAGATCATTTCAGAAACAAACCCGCTAGTTTGCACATTCTCCCCGTGTCTGCGTGGGTTTCGCCCCCACAACCCAAAGATGTGCAGGGTAGGTGAATTGGCCGCGCTAAATTGCCCCTTGGAAAAAAAAACTTTTTTTTTTAAAGAAACAAACCCACTAATCCATATCGAGGATCTACTTAGCCCCGGGATTGCAATGGAGCTGATTCGTTGCCAACCAAGTCCATCAGAATGGTATCACCGGCTATGCCACAGAGCATCCTGAATCAAAGGGACCTTCCTGATCAGTAAATAGCAGCGTGAGGGGAGGCACTGCGTCAAAACTTTGATTCTAAACCAAAAATCTGTAATGTTTCAAGAGAAGAATTTTTTTTCAAAAACAGGAACAGTCAAGGATTTAACAAGTTCCATACAGTGGTCACTTGTAAATGAATCGAAAATGGTATGGCACGGGTTTAAGATGATTTACAAAAGAAGCAGATGTGACATGAGAAACTTTTTTTACACAGTGCAGAAGGAGGCCATTTGGCCCATTGCGTCTGAACCGAACCAGAATCCCACCCTATCCCAGCAACTCCATAACCCTACCTTACCTGCACAACCCTGGACACTAAGGGCCATTTAGCATGGCCAGTCTGCCTAACCTGCACATCTTTGGAATGTGGGAGGAAACCGGAGCAGCCGGGGGGAACCCATGGAGACATGGGGTGAGCGTGAAAACTCCACACAGACATTCATTCACCCGAGGCTGGAATTGAACCCAGGTCCGTGGCACTGTGAGGCAGCAGTGCTAACCACTGTCCCCAAATTGAGGCTTCAAGAGGGAATTAGATGATTACTTGAACAGAAACAATATGCAAGGCAGGAAAATGGCACCTCCCCTCTGCTCGTAACATCCTTATTATAATGTTAGATATTTTGATCACCAGTGTCTGTTGGTTATGAGTTAAGGGTTGGACTACACATGTTGATATTTCTATTATTCTCCAGGAGACTAATCCAGTCGCAGCAATTGTGTTTTACTGGGAGGCTCTGAATAGGCAAGTACGTCTTTATTTACATATTTTCTCATTTTTTTATTTTATAAATTTATTTATTTTTTTAAATTTAGATTACCCAATTATTTTTTCCAATTAAGGGGCAATTTAGCGTGGCCAATCCACCTACCCTGCACATCTTTGGGTTGTGGGGGTGAAACCCACACAGACACGGGGAGAATGTGCAAACTCCACACGGACAGTGACCCAGAGCCGGGATCGAACCTGGGACCTCAGCGCCGTGAGGCGGTTGTGCTAACCACTAGGCCACCGTGCTGCCCTTTTTCTCATATTTTTTAAGGTGCTTTACTTTTCGCTCCCAAGTTTAATTCCGAGGAACGGTCTGTGAGCTGAAATGTTAACTCTGCTTCCCGCCACAGATGCTGCCGGATTTGCTGAGTATTTCCAGCATTTTCTGTTTTTACGTAACTCTTCCCAACTCTGCCCGATAGAATCTCTTTGCAGTTATGTGGTCCGGAATTTTGCTGCTGGTAGCGCACCTCCGCCCCCGAAATTCCCGGCAGCGTGGTGCGGCTTCAATAGGAAGTAGAGAATCCCGCCACCAGCGACTACGCTACCGAGAAACCCGCGGCGGACGGACCGGAGAATCCAGCCCATAACGTCTGCCATATTCTCAGGTTATTGCAGTTAATGAAGTACAAGGGACTGTAATGGTCACTGTTGGTTGAGGAATAAATATTGACTGTAGGATTCCAGGGAATCACCC
Source organism: Scyliorhinus canicula (assembly GCF_902713615.1). Classification (NCBI taxonomy): domain Eukaryota; kingdom Metazoa; phylum Chordata; class Chondrichthyes; order Carcharhiniformes; family Scyliorhinidae; genus Scyliorhinus; species Scyliorhinus canicula. The sequence goes on from NC_052164.1 coordinate 3,597,727, forward strand.
CTCCTCCTCCGGAAATATCACCTTATCTTTTCCAGGCACCTGATAGGGCACACTGGGCCTTGGATTAACATTTTATGTGAAAGTTAACTGACAGTGCTGCACTCCCTCTGAACTGCACACGATCTTGTTGGTCAAGCTGCTGAGACCCTCGGACACACCGGCTCGATGTCGCTGGTCGGTCTGGATTATGTACCCAGGAGGTTTTCACGTTCGGCGAGAATGCTTCCCACTGAGCCAATACTGACAGCATACCTAATTACACTCGCAGGAGGCACTACAACTGTCACACTGTTTTAGAGGAGGAAAAATAACTGATCAGCCATGATTCGACAGCTGCCTCTGTGATGATATGAACAAAGAACAAAGAAAATTACAGCACAGGAACAGGCCCTTCGGCCCTCCCAGCCTGCGCCGATCCAGATCCTTTATCTAAACCTGTCTCCTATTTTCCAAGGTCTACTTCCCTCTGTTCCCCGCCCATTCATGTACCTGTCTAGATGCCTCTTAAATGATGCTATTGTGCCCGCCTCTACCACCTCCGCTGGTAAAGCATTCCAGGCACCCACCACCCTCTGCGTAAAAAACTTTCCACGCACATCTCCCTTAAACTTTCCCCCTCTCACCTTGAAATCGTGACCCCTTGTAACTGACACCCCCACTCTTGGGAAAAGCTTGTTGCTATCCACCCTGTCCATACCTCTCATTATTTTGTAGACCTCAATCAGGTCCCCCCTCAACCTCCGTCTTTCCAACGAAAACAATCCTAATCTACTCAACCTTTCTTCATAGCTAGCACCCTCCATACCAGGCAACATCCTGGTGAACCTCCTCTGCACCCTCTCCAAGGCATCCACATCCTTCTGGTAATGTGGCGACCAGAACTGCACGCAGTATTCCAAATGTGGCCGAACCAAAGTCCTATACAACTGTAACATGACCTGCCAACTCTTGTACTCAATACCCCGTCCGATGAAGGCAAGCATGCTGTATGCCTTCTTGACCACTCTATCAACCTGCGTTGCCACCTTCAGGGTACAATGGACCTGCACTCCCAGATCTCTCTGCACATCAATATTCCCCAAGACCCTTCCATTGACCATATAGTCCGCTCTTGAATTTGATCTTCCAAAATGCATCACCTCGCATTTGCCTGGATTGAACTCCATCTGCCATTTCTCTGCCCAACTCTCCCATCTATCTATATTTTGTTGTATTCTCTGACAGTCCTCCTCGCTATCTGCAACTCCACCAATCTTAGTATCATCTACAAACTTGCTAATCAGACCACCTATACCTTCCTCCACGTCATTTATGTAGATCACAAACAACAGTGGTCCGAGCACGGATCCCTGTGGAACACCACTAGTCACCCTTCTCCATTTTGAGACACTCCCACCACTACTCTGTCTCCTGTTGCCCAGCCAGTTCTTTATCCATCTAGCTAGTACACCCTGAACCCCATACAACTTCACTTTTTCCATCAACCTGCCATGGGAAACCTTATCAAACGCCTTACTAAAGTCCATGTATACGACATCTACAGCCCTTCCCTCATCAATTAACTTTGTCACTTCCTCAAAGAATTCTATTAGGTTTGTAAGACATGACCTTCCCTGCACAAAACCATGCTGCCTATCACTGATAAGTCTATTTTCTTCCAGATGTGAATAGATCCTATCCCTCAGTATCTTCTCCACCAGTTTGCCTACCACTGACGTCAAGCTCACAGGTCTATAATTCCCTGGATTATCCCTGCTACCCTTCTTAAACAAAGGGACAACATTAGCAATTCTCCAGTCCTCCGGGACCTCACCCGTGCTCAAGGATGCTGCAAAGATATCTGTTAAGGCCCCAGCTATTTCGACCCTTGCTTCCCTCAGTAACCTGGGATATATCCCATCCGGTCCTGGGGACTTGTCCACCTTAATGTCTTTTAGAATACCCAAAATTTCCCCCTTCCGTATGACAACTTGACCGAGAGTATTTAAACATCCATCCCTAGCCTCAACATCCGTCTTGTCCCTCTCCTTTGTGAATACCGATGCAAAGTACTCATTAAGAATCTCACCCATTTCCTCTGAGTCCACGCATAAATTCCCTCTTTTGTCTTTAAGTGGGCCAATCCTTTCTCTAGTTACCCTCTTGCTCCTTACATACGAATAAAATGCTTTGGGATTTTCCTTAACCCTGTTAGCCAAAGATATTCCATGACCCCTTTTAGCCCTCTTTATTGCGCATTTGAGATTCATCCTACTTTCCCGATATTCCTCCAAAGCTTCATCAGTTTTGAGTTGCCTCACTGTATGCATCACTGTAAATACACAAGGGGTTAATGTAAATACATGTAGACTACATAGACACTAGAGGGAGCACGAGAGACATGACACACAGACAATCAACCGATAGGCCAGTAAGATAGGACACAATCAATGGGCATTCAAGATACACACTACCTGTGACACTACCACAGGAGGGCATTACACTAACCCATATATAAGGACACAGCACACATGATCTTCCTCTTTCCAGTGGAGACACTTAGTGAGTACACAGGGTTGATTGAAACACATCACACCCACCACGTGGATTGTAGCAGACTGGTTAGATAGTCTGAGTAGCTATAGCAGGATTAACAGGAGAGTCGATTCCAAGTAGGAGAATTGTTAACAGTTTAATAAACGTGTTAAAGCTATCTCCACGTCTGAACCTTCCTTTGTGAGAGTGCACATCAAGGAAGCAGCTTATGCTACGTCAAGAGCAAACCAAAACAGTCTCAAGGCGCCGAGGTGTCAGATTTGATCCCGGCCCCGGGTTACCGTCCGTGTGGAGTTTGTACATTCTCCCCGCGTCTGCGTGGGTCTCGCCCCTGCAACCCAAAATAATGTTGTGATAGGTGGATTGGCACCGCTAAATTGCCCCTTTATTGGAAAAAAATAATTGGGTACTCTAAATTTATTTTTTTTAAAGCCATGATTCGTGGCCTTGATCACCAACCAGTCAATTGCAGCATTCTGTGGGGCAGTTCTGATAAATACCTGAAACATGATCTCAGTTTCTGCTGCCAGATTACTGAGTATTTCCAGCATTTTCTGTTTTTATTTACTCAGTGTGTAAGTACATTGATCACGTTGCAGTCACCATAGCTGGTAAGTCAATTGGAGTAGGGAAACTGATCACGAACGCTCTCTCTCCTCAGGTACGCATCGAAGGCCATGTGACCAAGTTACCGGAGAAGGATTCTGAGGAGTATTTCCATTCCCGGCCCAAGAGTAGCCAGATTGGTGCTGTGGTCAGCCGTCAGAGTACAGTGATCCCTGACCGAGAGGTACGTGCACAAAACCATGTTAGCTTCGATTGTGGAGTGCGTAACAGAAAGCAGCCCAGAACATGGTCAAAAAGCAATCCCTCCCCTAGCTTTATTCCATCATAAACTCGAGCTATCCAATTGATTTTCTGGCTTGAAGTTCTGTATGAACACTCCCTGATGCCCGAAGGAAATGGTGGGCAAAACGCCAGAGTATGCAATCACTCTTACTAATCAACTATTCGACCTGGGTCTGCTGCACTGCACTTTACCTGTTGCTCCCCACCTCACCTTCCATAGCAGCACCAGCAGGTTGGTAACATGTGAATTACTTCTCTTTAGCCCCTGATGACCTCCTGACCCATCCCCAGGTATTCATCAGCAATCTCCACTTCTCAATGTCAATCAGTGACCACAGTTATTGCACAGAAACATTTCACGTATCCCGCCCTACCCCCTTGCATCTTGACATTTTCAGCATCTGAATGTTGTGTTGCTATGGAGACATTTTATACTTGTGCAAAGGGAATGTGAGGTTAATGATTAAACGTTCTATAAATTTCAGTAAGTCATTCACTACATTTAATTATAGTTCCCCATCACTCACTCACAATAAGAGGATGTTCTACCATTCATTTGTTCACGGCTGATCTGAATCTTCACTCCATTTACCAATCATAGATCGGTAACTTTTAATAACCTTGTGTAACAAAATCTGTCAATCTCAGTTGTGCAATTTTATATTGACCGCCCTCCTAGCCTCAGCATTTCACTTGCAGGAGGAAGTGCCAAATTTCCTCTTCTCTTTATCATAGAATCCCTACAGTGCAGAAGGAGACCATTCAGCCAATCGAGTCTGCATCAACTTTCCGAAAAAGCGCCCCACCTCGACCCACTCCCCCACCCTACCCCTGTAACCTTTTGGGCGCTAAGGGCAATTTATCATGGCCAATCCACCTAACCTGCACATCTTTGGACTGTGGGAGGAAACCGGAGCACCCGGAGGAAACCCACGCAGACACGGAGAGAACATGCAAACTCCACACAGTCACGCAAGGTCGGAATTGAACCCGGGACTGTGGAGTGGTGAGGCAGCTGTGCTAACCCCTGTGCCACCCTGCCGCCTGGGTCCCTGGCGCTGTGAGGCAGACATGCTAACCCCTGTGCCACCGTGCCACCTCAGAGACGTGTCTCCAGGCATCAACCCTCAACAGGCTCTAATTTTAGGTTACGCCCACTTGTCCTACACTATCGAACCTTTTAATCATCTTAAATACCTCAATAGGATTTTCCCTTTTCTTCAACATTCAAGGGGATAGTCTATACGGCCTGTCTTTAGGATTTTACTGTTTTAGCCCCAGTCTTATTTTGATGAATCTGCTCTGCTCCCCCACCAAGGTGAACATAATCTCACATAGGAAACAGGAGTTGGCCATTTCAACACAGCTCTGCCATTCAACAAGATTGTGGCTGATCTTCTACCACAGCTGCATCTTCCCACAACATTCCTGTATTCCAGAATTACCTGAGTATCCAAAAATATGTTGATCAATATTGTGAATATAGTGGGCAACTCAACATTCACAGCTCTCCATGAAAGAGAATTCCAAAGAATTACAACTTTTTGAGTAAAGAAATTTCTCCTCATCTCAGTCCCAAATAGCCGACCTCTTAGAACCCTGTTAAGACCCCCTGGGCTAGCGTGCGGTCAATTCCATCCCCTGTGCCCCGGACTCACACCACAAATGAATTAACCAATAATTCTTATAAAAATACCAAAGTCTTTACCCTTGGCTGCCCAATAATTACAGTCTACCAGGTTTGTAAAAATAAACACAATTACTGTTTATTTATACCAACAATTATCATGAATTGTCATTAACAACTAGTTAATGACAAGCTAATACCTACTACCCATCTTAACGTGCTTCAACCGTCTTCACACACACACAAGACAGACAAACACAGAGGGGTGGAAAGGGGTAAAAATCATAATTGGAAGAAAAAGTCTTTGTTTCAGTTGATGGTTTTAGCACACTTTTCTTCACAGCAAGCTTGCAGATTAAAGTCTTTGGTTTGCTGCCTGGAATGATCTTCTCTGTAGGTTCATTCATTCAGGTATTTCTGTAATTTAGAAATGCTTTACTCACAACCTTTACTGGAGAGGCACTTTTTTCAGTTCAAACTTTGCATTCAGTTTGAGGTTCGGCTTCAGGCCTCTGTAGGTCCAAGAATACATCACCCACATGCGGGCTTTCTGGATAGAGAGAGAGAGAGAAAGCGAGAGAGCAAGCCCTCACACAGTAGCATTTCAGAGAGAGTTAGCTGGATCTTTCTGGAGAGAGTTTAAAAAAATAAATTTAGAGTACCCAGTTTGGCGTGGCCAATTCACCTACCCTGCACATCATTGAGTTGTGGGGGGTGAGACCCATGCAGACACGAGGAGAATGTGCAAAATGTGTTTTTTGGATAGAGTTAAGTGGATCCTTTCACCATGCTTGCAGAATTAAAACTGAAACCTCAGGACTCTGAAAAGTGTAATAATATCGAAGCACCACGTATTAAAGGGCAGAGCACAGCCTTTGGACAAATTCATTGCCACCAGTCAAAACAATCAAATTGAGTCCCAACCCAGCTCTCCCTTTGGAGCCGGCAAGTCTGCTGCTTGTGTTGAAACCAGCACCGCCTTTTCCATTCCTCCTGCTTGAAATAAAGATACAGGCTGCTTGCCTTAAAGCTGGATGTCCATAAATCATCCGTGGACCAAAAATGTAATGGCCAAAATAAAAGAAAGGGGAAAATAAGGGAATAAACAGAAGGACCCTTACAATTCCCAAGCAAGGGGGAAACAGCCTCTCAGCCCTCTCAAAATCTTGTGGGTTTCAATTGTTGCACGTTTTACTATGGGTGTAAAACGCGTTTATTGGAGTGTATTAACACGCCTCCGTTTAAAGGCCGTGTGCTTAACACTACTAGGCTCTATGTATGTATTTTCAGCTCAGGAGTCGCCAGATGCCGTATAGACACCTCACAAATATTCCAAGGTCAGGTTCAAAGTAATAAAACGATACGCCGATTAGTAAGTTCCAAACGATCAATATTTATTATACAATTATAATAAATACGCATGCACACGCTAAGGGACTAAGCTATGACTAAACTAAGCGATCAGAATACTTAACTAAACAGGAACAGGCAAGGTCAGGGAGCGAGGCCTTCGTTCCGATCTTGGTCTGCAACCTTCAGAGAGTGTGCTGGTCACTGGGGGTCTAGAGGGCCTGGTTCGCGTAGCGAGCGTCGTATTGGCACTTACGGTTCGGCGGCTGGTGCTCAACGGCTGGAGTCAGGATACAGGTTGGAGTTCTTGGTCAAAGCCGGAGCACGAAACAACAGACAGGACCATGGGTGCGGGTCTATCTTTTATAGGGGTCCCCAATGTCCGTGCCTTTCCGGGGCGGGCTTTACCTTCAGGTATCGATTGGATCACTCCCAATCGATATCTTTTGAATTCCTCCAATGTGAGGGTCTTTCTTGATGGCGGGGGCGGTTTCTATAGTGGATACTTCTGGTGCCGCTCTGTCTGGACATCCACTTAAAGTATCTTATTCAAACCCAAATGTTGCCATTGTGTGTGCCTAGATCTGGACTGCCTCATTAGTATGCAAAGCGTTTTGCTATTATCACCTTTGGTTTGAGATCTTCCACCTGGCCAGAAACTAGTTTTGCTGCTTGCAAAATGCTAATGAGTCTTTGCAGACTGCTGCCTTGGCTAAACTGCTTTTTCCCTGCAGTCTTAGCGATTCTCCATCTTGTTAGCCCAGTGTCCATTTTAGGTGGCTACAGTGGCTACACAATGAGGTCACCTCTCATTCTTCTAAACTCCACAGAATATAAATCTATCCGCAATCTCTCCTTGTAGGAGAATACTCCAAGTCCTCACTTTTCACCCCAGCAGCCTCCTCATTCAAAGAATCATCCTCGGCCAGTTCTGCCAACTCCAGCGTGATGCCACCAACAAACACATCTTCCCCTCACTCCCCCTGTCAGCATTCCACAGGGACCGTTCCCTCCAGGATACCCTGGTCCACTCCTCCATCACCCTCTTCCCACGGCACCTTCCCATGCAATCGGAGAAAGTGTAACACTTGCCCCTTTACCTCCTCCCTGCTCAGCATCTCAGGAACCTAAACCCTCTTTTCAAGTTAGGCAGCGCTTCATGTGCACCTCCTCCAATCTGGTCTATTGCATTCGCTGCTCTCAATTCGGTCTACTCCACATTGGAGAGAGTAAACGCAGACTGGGTGACCACTTTGCAGAACACCTCCGGTCCGTCAGTAAGCAGGACCCAGACCTTCCTGTCGCTGCCATGCCAACTCACCCTCCTGCTCTCATGTCCACATGTCCGTCCTTGGCCTGCTGCAATGTTCCAGTGAAGCCCAGCACAAACTGGAGGAACAGCACCTCATCTTCCGATTAGACACGTTACAGCCTTCCGGACTGAACATTAAGCTCAACAACTTCAGGCTGTGAACTCTCCTCCACCTTCACCCCATTTTGATTTCCGTCAATTTATTTTAATTTCTTCCATCGATTTGTTTTTCCTTCACCATTGTCCTCCCTTCCCCTCACCCCACCTCACTTGGGCCATCTGTTCCCTTTTCCTAGTGGCCCTTTCACACACTGCTTACCTTTGTTCTGCCATTCACACATTTGAATCTCATTATGTGCAACTATCGGCTCGCTTCTTAGCCTCGATCACCGCCATTCACATTCCCTGTCTTTCTGTCCCTGACTCTTTGTCTGCCTCCACCTATCGCTGGCCCCTATCTAGCCCTACCGCTCCACGTCCCCCCACAATAGTATAAATGTGACCCCATTTCCAGTTTACATAGATTACATAGAATTTACAGTGCAGAAGGAGGCCATTCGGCCCATCGAGTCTGCACCGGCTCCTGGAAAGAGCACCCTACCCAAGGTTAACACCTCCACCCTTTCCCCATAACTCAGTAACCCCACCCAACACTAAGGGCAATTTTGGACACTAAGGGCAATTTAGCATGGCCAATCCACCTAACCTGCACATCTTTGGACTGTGGGAGGAAACCGGAGCACCCGGAGGAAACCCACGCACACACGGGGAGGATGTGCAGACTCCGCACAGACAGTGACCCAAGCCGGAATCGAACCTGGGACCCTGGAGCTGTGAAGCGATTGTGCTACCCACAATGCTACCGTGCTGCCCAGCTTTCTCTCCAGCTTTGACAAAGAGTCACCCAGACTCGAAACGTTCGCTCCCTTCTCTCTCCACAGACGCTGTCAGACCTGCTGAAATTGTCCAGTATTTTCTGTTTCAGATTCCAGCATCCGTAGTAATTTGCTTTTATCCCAGCATCCTTCCTGAGGAGTAGTTGCAGGAACAGAAAACAGTACTTGAGACATTTATGATTCCCCCAGTGTGACATCTATTTAAATACTCTCCTCTTTTCAGTTTCTAAGGAAGAAAAATGCACAGCTCGAGGACCTCTACAAAGAGAGGGAGGTGCCATTGCCTGAGTACTGGTGAGTGGCAGCCAAACGATGACTGGGCAACAATATTACTTCTGAGGTTATGATCCATGTAGCGATCGTGTTACTGGACTGGTAAATCTGAGTTCAAAACCTACTACAGCAAAACTGAGAATTTGGTTATTTTAGTAAAAGCCCAACCGCTTCACTATTTCCCACGTAGACGAGGCAACCTACCATCTTTAATCTATTTGGCATAGAATCAATTCTGTGATACTACATTAGAGCGACAGGAAGATTCAAGACCCTAACTTTGACCTCTACCCGTCAAGCAGTATTTGTTGTACACATGCGTGTGCACATATTTGCGTGCATTAGTGTGCATATATTTGCATACATTAGTGCCAATATATTTGCATGCATCAGTGCACATATATTTCCATACATTTGTGTACATATAATAATAATATAATTGCATGCATTAGTGTGCATATACTCGCATGCATTAGTGTGCATATATTTGCATACATCCGTGTGCATATATTTGCGTGCCATAAGACATAGGAGCAGAATTAGGCCATTCAGCCCATCGAGTCTGCTCTGCCATTCAATCATGGCTGATATTTTTCTCATTCCCATTCTCCTGCCTTCTCCCCATAACCCCTGATCCCCTTATTAATCAAGAACCTATCTATATCTGTCTTAAAGACACTCAATGATTCGGCCTCCACAGCCTCCAGCGGCAAAAGAGTTCCACAGATTCACCACCCTCTGGCTGAAGAAATTCCTCATCTCTGTTTTTTTTTAAATTTAGAATATCGAATTCATTTTTTCCAATTAAGGGGCAATTTAACGTGGCCAATCCACCTAACCTGCACATCTTTGGGTTGTGAGGGTGAAACCCACGCAGACACGGGGAGAATGTGCAAACTCCTCACAGACAGTGACCCAGGGCCGGGATTCGAACCCAGTCCTCAGTGCCGCAGTCCCAGTGCTATCCACTGCGCCACATGCCGCCCTCTCATCTCTGTTTTAAAGGATCATCCCTTTAGTCTGAGATTGTGTCCTCTACTTCTAGTTTTTCCTACTAGTGGAAACATCCTCTCCATGTCCACTCTATCCAGGCCTCGCAGTATCTTGTAGGTTTCAATAAGATCCCCTCATCCTTCTAAACTCCATCAAGTACAGACCCAGAGTCCTCAACCGTTCTTCATCCAACAAGCTCTTCATTCCAGGGATCATTCTTGTATATATTTGCATATGTTTGTTTGCATATATTTGCATGCATTAGTGTGCGTATATTTGCATACATTCATGTGCGTATGTAGAATAGTCACTGATAGTTGTGGCAAATTAGAGATACATTTAAGGGGAAGTTAGACATGTACATGAGGTAGAAGGGAACAGGGTAACATGGTGATGGGGTGAGAGGATGGGAGGAGGCTCATATGGAGAATAACCAGATGCTGACAAACCAGATGGACCAAATGGCCTCTTTCTGCGCTGTATTCCTTGTAATTCTGTCTGTGCTGATGTTTTTGCAGGGGAGGATATCTACTGGAACCCAACACCATTGAGTTTTGGCAAGGACAGACTAATCGCCTGCACGACCGAATCCTGTTCCAGCGTTTGAAGGAAGGGAAAGTTCCAGACGCTTCCATGATTCACAAGGCTGATGGTGATTGGGTGTTTAAAAGACTATCACCCTGACAACTGCCACAACTTTGGAATTCAGTCTTCAAATCATTCCTCATTCCAATCAGAGAATAATGGATTTCTCTTCCAAATTCTTCAAGCACTGACGCATTTCACATCAGATTGTTGTTCGAAATCAAAGATGACACAACAGGAACAGACTTTCCAATCCACCCTATTTCTTGCAAACACCTAGAACATAGAACAGTACAGCACAGAACAGGCCCTTCGGCCCTCGATGTTGTGCCGAGCAATGATCACCCTACTTAAACCCACATACCCGTAACCCAACAATCCCCCCCATTAACCTTACACTACGGGCAATTTAGCATGGCCAATCCACCTAACCCGCACATCTTTGGACTGTGGGAGGAAACCGGAGCACCCGGAGGAAACCCACGCACACACGGGGAGGATGTGCAGACTCCACACAGACAGTGACCCAGCCGGGAATCGAACCTGGGACCCTGGAGCTGTGAAGCATTGATGCTAACCACCATGCTACCGTGAGGCCCTTTTTTAATCTTCATACCTTGGCCATTGTACATCAGTTAGTCCCCAGCCCAAGGGTGCAGCATCAGATTTTTGGCAAACGCACCCCAGGCTACATACTCTTCCTGCCGGACAGAAAGCAAGCGTTCTCTGAGAAAGATTAACTTCACTTTCTCCGTTGCTGTGGTATCTCAAGTCTCTATTATTCTCCAATTTACATTATCGACTGTGGAGGACACCAGAGGGCCCATCCATTAAGGTTGATAATTCAGGATATGCTGAGCATTAACTTCTTATTCGGTTATTGGACACAATCAATGTGGAAACTGCAATGGTCCAACAATAACTTGCATTTATATATCAAACTTCATCGTAGTAAAAACATCCTCAGGCGAGTAACGAGCCAAAGATTTGACACCAAGCCACATTTTAAAAAAAGTCAGGTTTTAAAGAGCATTTCAAAGGAGTAGAAAGTGGTTGAGAAATGAAGAGCTTTAGGGACGGATTCCTGAGGTTAGGGCCTTGGCAACTGAAGACATGGCTGGTAAAGGTGGAGTGATTAACATAGGAGAGGTACAAGGATATCCTTATGGGCGAGACCAGGCCAATGGTTCCCCAACACATTTGACTTCTCTTCTCTTCAGTATTTGCCTAAATCTTTAACCCCCAACAACCTTTATGTTTGGGTGGGTGGGTCTTTTTGGTGATTGGGGCAGAGTGGGTAGGGAGGAATGGGGATAGTTACATTTTCTTACAAGCCAGAGTTTGATTGATGGCTGGTTTACGTGTGGAGAAATAGAGACTGTGCCTGTAGATTTGATCTGGGCCAACTATTCCACATTTAACCTCAATGCCTTTCACAGTAGGATTGCCAGGCATCCAGGATTGTTCAGGAGCCTCCAGGAATTAAAAGTGAATCTCCTGGACAAATAATGTCAACAGTCAAGAATCATCTAATTGGATAATAAAGGATCTAGTTGCTTTCTGATTGGCTTGGGGAGGAAGGCACTATGAGGATTGACATGTTGGTTGATCAATGGTGGGACTGTGTGGGGGGTAGGGGTCGGGGGGGGGGGGGTGGAATGGATGGCAGTAGAAGGCCATGTGATGAATCTACCAGGAAAGTGACAAAGCTAAGGTAGCAACAGTAAGTCAGAGAAGGAAAGTGTTGGCCAGGGTTCCGAGCTCACGATCCATTCACAGCCTTCCCCTGCTCATGCCTGAAGTGTGGACATTGAAGACATGTTTGAATTTGAATATATACTGGACCCTCTGTTGTACTTGCTGCCTCGGTTTGCTACCTGAAAAATAACCATTTGGGTGCAGAGTCACTTACTACTTGGACTATACTTGTTGTTGGGGATTGGAGGGTTAATCTAACTGTTGCAAGTAGGAGCGGGGAGGTGATGCTGCCCTGCAACACCTCATTAATTCTGTCCCATAAGCTATATGTACCTATAGGCCTCGCCCTCGCTGTGTGATGGTCTGTTCCAATATCCTGAGCATTGTGGTCCCTGGTTTCTTCTCTATTCACTTAAGGTTGGATTTTTTTTTTCTATTTAAAGGGTGACATATTTTTAAAAATTAGTTTCTCTAGGGAAATCGGCAAAAGGTTTGTGAGAATCATGATGACTGAGTGATCCATCAGTCAATGTTATAAATCAGTCCGATAAAGGGGTTTACACTCCATGAAGGATGTTTAAGCAGTGGAGGGGGCTCCTGAGTGGCTACGTGGTGGCAGGGTGAAATCCCAGGCCTGACCACAGGCCCCTGCGTGGTTATTCACCTGTAAAGTAGAACCTACTCATTAATTTCATGTTGTTTCATGGATCCCCTGGAAAGTATCCACGGACACCAGTTTACGAATCACCGTCCTGGGAACAGTTCAAATCCCACCAGTTTCAGAATTTGAATTTAGTTTCACAAACATCTTGAACTAAAGAGCTGATCTCAGTAAAAGTGACCATGTAGCTGTCGTTTATTGTTAAAAACCCATCACTTATGTTCAAAAGGAAGGCAATCTGCTGTCCTTGGCTGATCTGACCTACATGTCCTCCTTAATGAACCTCTAAAGGACACGGGCATCTCGGGTTCATCAATAAACACTGCCCTTGCCAGTGATGCCCACTTCTTGAAAAAATAAAAAAACTCATGTCAGTAAACAGAGAGGCTGAATATTGTGAAATGAAATCAGAAAATTCTGGAATTGCCCAGGCAGAGAAAACAGGCTGCTGAAAGGTAATTGACCTGAATTATGAACTCTTCCACTCTTCACAGACGCTGCCAGATCTGCAAAGTATTTCCAGCATTTTGCTTTTAGTTGTGGCTGGGTGTTGTGATAAAATGTCCCCTCTTAATTCCATAGCTTATGTGGTTGTGATATTGTAGAATTATACTTTTATGCTTGCTTTTAGACAGTCCCTCATCCTGTCATTCAGAAACAGCTCAATGCATTTCACGTTCAGTGAATTAAATTGTACAGTTAATTGTGCACTTACTCCTGTACCTTGTGAGTGATGCTAATAAACGACTGTCAGCAGCCCTCCCTGTCTTCTCCTTACACCTGATGCATGACCACAGATTCTCATTTCTTTCTTGTTTCATTTGCTCTCTGTTCCTCACTGACTGCAAGGAAAGGCCAATGAACAATTCAAATCAGCAAGTTAGACCAGACTGAATGTCACAGTAAGTAATAATAATCTTTATTACATTCTCCCCGTGTCTGCGTGGGTTTCGCCCCCACAACCCAAAAATGTGCAGAGTAGGTGGATTGGCCACGCTAAATTGCCCCTTAATTGGAAAAAATAATTGGGTAATCTAAATTTTAAAAAAAATAATCTTTATTAATGTCACAACTAGGCTTACATTATCACTGCAATGAAGTTACTGTGAAAATCCCCTAGTCGCCACATTCCGGCACCTGTTCGGGTACACGGGGAGAATTCAGAATGTCCAATTCACCTAACAGCACGTCTTTCGGGACTTGTGGGAGGAAACCGGAGCACCCGGAGAAAACCCACGCAGACACGGGGAGAACGTGCAGACTCCACACAGACAGTGACCCAAGCGGGGAATCGAACCTGGGTCCCTGCCACTGTGAAGCAACAGTACTAACCACTGTGCTGTCCGTATGCACTTAACTGTAGAATTCCCCTGCTCGGGGCGGCACGGTGGCGCAGTGGTTAGCACTGCTGCCGAAGACCCGGGTTTAATCCCACCCTGGGTCACCATCCGTGTGGAGTTTGCACATTCTCCCCATGTTTGCGTGGGTTTCACCCCCACAACCCAAAGATGTGCAGGGTAGGTGGATTGGCCACGCTAAATTGCCCCTTAATTGGTAAAAAAAAAAATTGGGTATTCTAAATTTATTTAATTCTTTAATTCCCCCGCTCATCTTCAAAATAGTGACCCCAGGATCCTTTACATTCCCTAAGAGGGAATCCAGGGTGAGTATTGTTTTAACATCATTTATGGATGTGGGTGTCACGGGCAAGGCCAGCTTTTATTGCCTATCCCTAAATATCTCATCTAAAAGACGGCACCTCTGACTGAGCAACACTCCCTCTATCCTGCACGGGACTGAGCTGGGATTACATGCTCAGTTTCTGAAATCAAATTTTAAACCCACAGTTTTCAGACTGGAGTGGAATCAAACCTATAATCTTCATCACTCAGGAGTTTAGTAGTCAATGAGGACTCCGAAAAAGGTGAGTAGCTTTATTTCCAATTCACAGCTGAGAAATACAGCAACTAAGCAACAGCCCAAGTCCCAGGCGGAGCCATCGGGAGATTCCGGCTCCTTCCTGGGTCGGCTTCTTCCTTGGGGAATTAACAAGCCCGTTGTTGGGCCTGTGCCCCTCAGCGGGGAGCTCGTCCTCCACGGGCCCCATGGGGAAATCAATTGGGTCATCCCCGTGGGTCTCGTGTGGGTTATAACACGCCCCCACCCCTCCCCCAAGTGGGGACGTCCCTTTGTTGTAGGGTGTGGAGGAGGTTGTCGTCTCTAGGTCGGGGGGCATGAAGTATGTCGAGGAACGTCGATCGTCTGAGATGCAACATTAGCCAGGTCATCGTCTGAAAGATTGGGGTGAGATTCTCCGCAAATGCGGAGAATCATAAAGGCTGCCGTGGGACAGGCCATGACCCACGGCAGCCTTCACGGCCACTTCCGGGCCCGATTCTCCCCCCCGGGCGGGGCTAGGAGCGCGGCCCCGTGCATCACGGTGGCGCGGCCTTGACGGACGGACGTCAATGGCCGCACGTTCAAGCGTCACGCCAGCTGACGCGGCCGATGACGTCAGCCGCGCATGCGCAGTTGGCGTCTTTTCCCTCAGCCGCCCCGCAAGACGTGGCGGCTGATCTTGCAGGGCGGCGGAGGGAAAGATGCGTCATTACGGACGCACGGCCCCGATCGCGGGCCTATGACCCCCTTAGCACGGCCGTGGTACTGCCGTGCCAGTCGGGCCCCCAGATGCTCCAAACGGGCATCTGGCGGTCATTTCAGGACGGCAGCGAGCAGGTGTGTTTGCTGCCGTGTTGAAACGGGCGCGAAGGCCCGGCCGCTCGGCCCATCGGCCTCGGAGAATCGCCGCTCTCCGTGGGTCGGGCGTGAGGGGGGGGGGGGGAGAATAGCGGGAGGGCGTGAAAAATGTCGGGAGGCCCTCCCACTATTCTCCCATCCAGTGTGGGGGCGGAGAATCGCGCCCCCATGTTTGAGACTCCATGTCAGATCCCAAATCCTTCACGCGATTCACTGTGGGAGCCCCCAGGGGGGATGTTCCCAGGCTCCCTTGTGCTGGGCTGGCGGGGTTGGGAGGGGTTCCTCCAGCGGGGTTTGTTCTGATGCTGATCCCGTGCTCTGCAGGTGGTCTAGGTGGTTCTGCAGTGTCCGTTCCCATGTTTTTATCGAGTAAGATTCTGGTCCAGTCTGTTTCACCAGGGTCCCTGCTATCCACTGGGCACCGTCTCCGAGGTTTTGGATATATACTGCGTCCCCTGTCCTGCGTCTGTCTGCTTTGGAACTGACTCTGAAGGTCTTGTCTCTTGTCTCCAATATCGAGGAATGTTAGGCTGAGGAGGGTTCTGAACCTCCGGCCCCTCAACAGTTCAGCCAGTGCTACTCCAGCCATAATATGTGGTGCGTTAGCTGAATAAAAAGCGCACCTGCCTCATCTCCACAGATCCTGCGGCCAGTTTCCTCATACCCGTTCTGAAATTCCGCTGCCAGTCCTTTATAGCCAATCATGGCCCAGCAGACACAGGCCGGGCCTTTTACTATTATCAAGGGAAACCTGACGGACTGCTGTCCGTTAGCAACTGGGGTCATTGTTGTACCCACAATGGCTCATGGTTCCCCCATGTATGTTGCCAACCTCGCCTCGGTGTCCCTTAAGTTCAAATGTTGAATTCCCATCCTGATATTTCTGAATGTCTGCCACCCTATGACTGAGTCTCCAGCCCCTGTGTCCAGCTCCATTTCTAGTGGGTGACCATTCACTTGAACAATGCTTTTGATGGGATCGGTGGGCGATGCAATTCCACGGTAAGTACTCGTCCTCCTCGGGCTGCTCTAGGTGGAGGGTTCTGGCACTAGGCCGGCACCTCTCGCGGCCAGAGTGACACGTTTATCGGCTGACCAGGCATTGCCGGACCCTGCGGTTTCTCCGGCCACTCGTGCCGCACCTCTGTGAATCGCCCTCCGGTGATTCTGAGGCGATGTCTTCGGCAGACTCGATGTGTTTGATTTGAATGGGAAGACTGGGCTCAGTACACCTAGTCTGAGCAGCCCTCAGACAACAGGCCTGCCCCTAATAGTGTTCAGGCAAAGGCAGGATCCCAGAGATCCTGCTCCTAGGGGTCGCCACTCATCTGTATGGGGGGGGGGGGGTGTCCCACGCTATTCACCTCCGTCCCTGAAATATCCTGGAGCTCCTGGAAACCCTTCTCCATGCCCTCATGTGAGAGGGAGATTTCAATGGCTCTTTTTAGATCCAACAACGGTTCAGCCAGCAATTTGCACTATGTCGGCATGTTGTTTAAATCACATACAGGGTGATCTCGTAGCACCTCGGGTAGGGATGGCCCGTAGATGCAGTATTCCGCCAGTGTGAGTAATCGTGCCAGAAACTCAGTAACAGATTCCCCCCCCGGGTTCTCTCGGTACCTCTGGACAATGACCGACAGCTTGGGGTCGTAGTGATCTGTCACAAGCGGCACCAACTCCTCAAACATCTTGGAGTCTGGGCAGCAGGTTTGGCACATTGATTAGCACTGCTGCCTCTGGGCAGCACGGTTGCACAGTGGTTAGCACTGCTGCCTCTGGGCAGCACTGTGGCACAGTGGTTAACACTGCTGCCTCTGGGCAGCATGGTGGCACAGTGGTTAGCATTGCTGCCTACGGCACTGAGGCCCCTGGTTCGATCCCGGCTCTGTATCACTGTCCGTGTGGAGTTTGCGCATTCTCCCCGTGTCTGCGTGGGTTTCACCCCCACAACCCAAAGATGTGCAGGGTAGGTGGATTGGCCACGCTAAATTGCCCCTTAATTGGAAAAAATGATTGGGTACACTAAATTTATAAAAAAAGAAAACATCTTGGAGTCTGATGCCACAGGGTAGGTAGGGCACTTTAGGATGCTGAAAGCGGGGGCCCCACAGGTAGCATTCGCCCTGAAGAAACTGCGCATACGCTTTCACACACACATCAAACATGTCGAATCTACCGAAGAGCAACATTTGTGAAACAGTGCAAACCTTGCTCCTCTGTGTTGGCAAGCAGCCATTGTCTGAGTGGCCAGCAGTGCCGAGTGTAGTTCCGTTTTCATCCTCGTCGCCTCTATTATAATCAATAAGGAGTCCAGAAAAGGTGAGTCAAAAGTAGTTTATTTCCTACTCACAGCTGGGAAAATACAGCAACCTAAGCAACAGTCCAAGTCCCGGCCGGGATCCTGCAATGCCGGCTCACTCCTGAGTCGCCTTCTATCTTGGGGAATTAACAAGCCCATTGTTGGGCCTTAGCCACTCAAATGGGGAACTTGTAATCCACAAGCCCCTTGGGGAGATCAATCAGTTCGTCCCTCTGGGGGTTATGACACGAAGTATGTGGTCTGCCCACTGAGCCACAATGATGCCCTCAGCCTCACTCTGGGGCATGTTGTGGTGAGAGGTGAGTTGCTGGGACAACTCTGTGAGCCTGGCCACCGACTCTCCTGTGCAGTTGAATGATGAAAATGCGACACAGAAACCAAAATAGAAGTTAGGTAAGAAACTGGGATTCAGTTTCTTTGTTGTTGAAGGAATGAAAGGGGCCAATGTTTGATCTGCTTCCTGAATGTCGAGTCTGTCTCGAATTTCTGGTTTGATTCACAGTTCTTCATAGGAATTCAGGGAGGTGTCCGGTAAATTAGGAATCCAACAACATCTGAACCTGTTCCCTAAACTAACACTATCTTATAGCAAATGTAGAATTCTCACCCTTTCTCTGTCAAATAATGTTTGCGAGATTTGTGGAGATGAAATGGCTTCAGCCATTGTTAGTAACATAGTCTATCTAGAATTAGATGCAATTCCCCTTTGCAAGAGGAGAGCGTCACAACTTGACAAGAGACAGAGGCCCGAGGGTGGTACATGCCCTCCAGTGTCAGGTAACATATTGGCCACTAGTATGTCTACCCACCGGCTCCAATGTTTCAGGAGATTGCAGATGTTGGTAGCAACCTGCCACCAGAGCTTGAACCTCCTGAGGCACTGCTACTGAGATAACACAGGAGAGCTGATCCTCCACCTGTGGATGCCATCTTGGGGCCCTTCCCTCCTTCCAGTAGGTTCTCCGCAGGATGTGCAGAGAAGGGGACGTTGCTGCTAAAGCTCCTGGCGGTGGTGTGGCTTCTAATCTTCCTTTTCCACAGAGGTGGATGGTGGAGCTCCACAGTCTGCTCCCATGCTGTGGTGAAGGCTGGCAGCAGGGAAGAACATCTGGAGGCGAGATAAGTGGTTGGGGCTGGTTTAGCACACTGGGCTAAATTGCTGGCTTTGAAAGCAGACCAAAGCAGGCCAGCAGCACGGTTCAATTCAGCCTCCCTGAACAGGCGCCAGAATGTGGCGACTAGGGGCTTTTCACAGTAACTTCATTTGAAGCCTACTCGTGACAATAAGCGATTTTCATTTCAAGTGCCTTCCGAGAAGTCTTGACAGAGATATCCAAAATCACGAGGAGTCTAATCGGCTCCCAAGTTATCCTAATTGTATTTTTACAAGGTCTTGCACATATGAAATGAGACTGAATCCTGGCATTGTACTGCCAGGGTAACCAGTTTGCATTGCGTGCAAATGCAGGTGCAGACTTTATCCAGTGATGTGTCACTGTTCAAAGTTCCAGCTGCAAAGAAGTTGCATTGAGGCTTCAGCATTCCCATTGGCCTGTGCCTTACCGTCCAGTATTTCCCTATTCAGGTGTGAAGTGTGCACTAGAACGATTCAGTGCAGTAAGGTCAGAGTCAGAGGATTATATTGCTGGTTAATGACAGCACAGCCAATGTGATGTTGTCTGAGATTCTCCTGTCCTGTTTAGATGGAATTTATGTTAATCGTTGAACACAGGAAGTTTTTTTGCATCGATTTTGATATGTTTCCATGTGTTTCAACAGCCTCGAGATGAAGGATATTTGGTGAATTGCTGCAGAGAGATGGCTAGGATACACCGACCAGCGATAGTCCTACTATCCAATATCAAATACCCCAGGAGTGAGTTTTAAAAAATAAATTTACAGTACCCAATTATTTTTTCCAATTAAGGGACAGT
Organism: Scyliorhinus canicula; assembly: GCF_902713615.1. Lineage (NCBI taxonomy): Eukaryota > Metazoa > Chordata > Chondrichthyes > Carcharhiniformes > Scyliorhinidae > Scyliorhinus > Scyliorhinus canicula. The sequence continues at coordinate 3,617,520 of NC_052164.1, forward strand.
TTAACGTGGCCAATCCACCTACCCTACACATCTTTGGGTTGTGGGGGTGAGACCCACACAAACACGGGGAGAATGCACAAATTCCACACGGACAGTGACCCGGGGCCGGGATCGAACCCAGGTCCTCGGCGCCGTGAGGTAGCAGTGCTAACCACTACACCACCAGGAATGAGTTACAGACTATTGAGGGGTTCTGGGGTTGTTTATATATAGAATAACAGATACCCGGGAGTGGGTTACAGACTGGAATCTAATCGAGGGGTTTGGGGTGGTTTATATATAGAATAACAGATACCCGGGAGTGAGTTACAGACTGGAATCTAATCGAGGGGTTTGGGGTGGTTTATATATAGAATAATAGATACCCGGGAGTGAGTTACAGATTGGAATCTAATCGAGGGGTTCGGGGTGGTTTATATATAGAATAACAGATACCCGGGAGTGAGTTACAGACTGGAATCTAATCGAGGGGTTCAGGGTGGTTTATATATAGAATAACAGATACCCGGGAGTGAGTTACAGACTGGAATCTAATCGAGGGGTTTGGGGTGGTTTATATATAGAATAACAGATACCCCGGAGTGAGTTACAGACTGGAATCTAATCGAGGGGTTCGGGGTGGTTTATATATAGAATAACAGATACCCGGGAGTGGGTTACAGACTGGAATCTAATCGAGTGGTTCAGGGTGGTTTATATATAGAATAACAGATACCTGGGAGTGAGTTACAGACTGGAATCTAATCGAGGGGCTCGGGGTGGTTTATATATAGAATAACAGATACCCGGGAGTGAATTACAGACTGGAATCTAATCGAGGGGTTTGGGGTGGTTTATATATAGAATAACAGATACCCCGGAGTGAGTTACAGACTGGAATCTAATCGAGGGGTTCAGGGTGGCATGGTTGTGCAGAACGGCACTTTGCGGCCGTTTTCACGAACTGGTATAGCAGGTGTACTAAAAATCGTGAAAACGGCCGTAAAGGCCTTGGAAATCGGCCCATCGGCCAGGAGAGAATCGCTGCTCGCCGTAAAAAAACGGCGAGCAGCGATCCGTGTCGGGGGGCGGGTGTGGGGGGGGGGGGGGGGGGGGGGGGGGGGGGGGGTAGAATAGCGGGAGGGCGTCGGACCAGCGTCGCCATAAAAATTTGCGCCGCCCGCTATTCTCCGCCCCGTCGTGAGTGCGGAGAATCGTGCCCGTGCTGTTAGGTGAATTGGACATTCTGAATTCTCCCTGTGTACCCTGACAGGTGCCAGAATGTGGCGACTAGGGGCTTTTCACAGTAACTTCATTGCAGTGTTAATGTAAGCCTACTTGTGACTATAATAAAGATTATTATTAGAAAATTGATAACACAGAGGAGTTTCATGAGCAGCTGAACAGTTCTTTCCACCATGTTGAGATCTTTGAAGAAAACATTAGCCTCGCTTAGTGGGTTAAAGTCTGTGACTGTATTACAGACGTCTCAGATGACCTATTCCCGATGAGGGATGGAGGTATTAAGCCCTATTCATTCATCTTTTGCCTGCTCTATGATGCAAATGGCTTGTATCAATTTACCCTCTTACCTAACCGTCTAGGGTTACTCCCAGGAGCATTGAGAAGATCACATAACAAGGTTTAATTTTTTACAGTATAACGACATACGTGAAACTTTAACCTTGCAGTTAACTTTTCCAAAAAAGGTTATCAAATAGATTTTGTGCAAAGGGCCTAATGTGAACTTTCCTGCGACAAATACAAGAGTTACAATACCAGAGACTTGATAGTCACTTAATTGGGAGTTGATACATGGTGAAGGAAAGTAATAAACAAGATTAAAAACAGCATCTGGAACCTTTTCCTCCACTAGCTGGGATGTGACAACACATCTGATGTTACCTTTCCTTTTGGTACAAAAAATTTAAGGTTAAAGGATGACGGAAACTAAAAGTTTAACCTTTAAATTGCCAGCTGATAAGGGAGGAAGCTTTGATTTCCCCTGGACAACCCATTCGCTTTCAGCCTATGATGTGTGACACTGAAACAAACACTAAGTAGGGAGGCACAGTAGCACAGTGGTTAGCACTATTGCTTCACAGCGCCAGGGTCCCAGGTTCCATTCCCGGCTTGGGTCGCTGTCAGTATGGAGTCTGCACGTTCTCCCAGTATCTGCGTGGGTTTTGGAATTGGACATTCTGAATTCTCCCTCTGTGTACCCGAACAGGTGCCGGAATGTGGCGACTAGGGGAATTTCACAGTAACTTCATTGCAGTGTTAATGTAAGCCTACTTGTGACAATAAAGATTATTATTAAAAGTGAAGTCAAACTGGTACAAAACCATGACCTGTGATTAGTTTGAAAGAGTAAGAATAACAAATGAGGGAGGGAGATATTTTTGCCTCTATCCCGTAAAGTACAAGATTGAAAGCTTGGTAAAATCTCTCCATTTTCTGCTTTGTTCATTTTATCTTTTTCTAAAAATAAATTTAGAGTACCCAATTAATTTTTTCCAATTAAGGGGCAATTTAGCGTGGCCAATCCACCTAACCTGCACATCTTTGGATTGTAGGGGGCCAAACCCATACAAACATAGGGAGAATGTGCAAACTCCACACGGACAGTGACCCAGGGCCGGGATCGAACCTGGGACCTCAGCGCTGTGAGGCAGCAGTGCTAACCACTAGGCCACCGTGCTGCCCTTCTTCATTTTATCTCTATGGCCCTAGATATAGATCCGTAAACCTGATTTGCTCGACGTATAGCCACATGCCACTTCAATGGTCACCCACAACCCAGGTCCCATTCTCTTACACTTCCAAACTAATCACAGATCACGAATATTACAGTAATAAAGCAACTAATTCATTCCTGTAGCATTACTCAGGCACAAATTTTAAAAATATAGTCCCTTTCTGGAATGCACTCTCTAATTGCCTTGTTTTAATGATTTTTGTCTGTTTAGTGATTGCCACTACCCATATGCGAAAATGCTTTCACAGAATGGTGGAAAATGATTCACAACAATCATCAAAACAAGGAGTGAATTTAGCAAATAAATATTATGCAAATCATCAGATAACTCTGGCTGAAATACTTTTACAATAAATCAACAACTTGCATTTATATAGTATCTCTAAATTAGTAAAATGTTCCAAGACAGTTTGCAGGAGATTAACAAAATATGGCACTGGGACATAGAAACTATAGGTCCAAGAAGAGACTTAAGGAAGAAGAGGCAGGTGGAAGGTTTGGGGGGGAATTTAGGAGCATTATTAGTGGAGGGGTTAAAATTAACATTTACAAGTATGTCCTGTCTTTAATATACTTTAAATGCTTATTATCTGACTATCTTGGCAGATAATTGTTCTTTAAAAGCAGCCGTTGTCTCTCAACATCTTCCATCACTGTGCATCTCTTCCAGGCATACACCATCTGTGGGGAGAACATGTTTTCCTGCAGCAGGGTTAGGCAGGATGTGTATTGTTCAAAACTTTGTTTAATTTCCAGATGATTAATACCTCATCAATACATGTTTACAAACTGGATCAATCTTTCCTCAACCAGGGACAACAAATTAGGTATCCGGTGGGTAGGACAGCCCATATCCTTGGAGAAATGGTAAGCAAGGCTGTGGGAAAAGATTTAAACTAATATGGCATTGGATTGGATTTGTTTATTGTCACGTGTACCGAGGTACAGTGAAAAGTATTTTTCTGCGAGCAGCTCAACAGATCATTAAGTACATGGGAAGAAAAGGGGAGAAAAGAAAATACATAATAGGGCAACACAAGGTATACAACATAGGCACCGGCACACCGGCATCAGATGAAGCAGACAGGGTGTAATGTTAATGAGGTCAGTCCATAACAGGGTCAGGCTAAATCAAACAGTACATGAGAAAGGCTGGCAGGGGATGTGGGCAGGGTGTGGGGGAAAGGACAGCTATCCAGATAAGAGTTCTGTTGGATGAATGTAGCATCAGAAATAAAAGCAGTGAGTTTAAGTTAAAGAATATGAAGACAGACCTACTAGAAACTGAACACAATTGAGAACTAACTATTCCAAGCTTTGGGATCTTTGGAAAGGACAGGAGAACTGGTTTGGAGAAGTAGCAATATTGACAAAGGGCCCAATTACAACAGTAAGAAGGGTTAATCAGGCACTGGAAACAGTACAGTTAGTCACAGGTTGTTATTTGGAAGTAATGAACTTTCCAACCAAACAGTTCTTAATAATAATAAATAATAATAATCTTTATTAGTGATACAAGTACATTAACACTGCAATGAAGTTACTGTGAAAAGCCCCTAGTTGCCACATTCCGGCACCTGTTCGGATACACAGAGGGAGAATTCAGAATGTCCAATTCACCTAACAAGCACGTCTTTCAGGACTTGTGGGAGGAAACCGGAGCACCCGGAGGAAACCCACGCAGACACGGGGAGAACGTGCAGAGTCCGCTCAGTTACCCAAGCCGGAAATCGAACCTGGGACCCTGGGGCTGAGAAGCAACAGTGCTAACCACTGCATTACCCTCACCTTTCCAGTGTGCTGTTTTGCAGGGAACATGGGCCAGGATATCAAGGCTACAATAATTGTCATATTGCAGAGGGTGTGACATTGTTGGGGTCACAATATTTGTCATTTTGTGACCCCTACAATGTCACGCCCTCTGCAACTTTTACTTACCCTCAGTAGATTCCTGTTAATCAGACAACTGTTGTGCATTTCAGGGTAGAAACTGTAACAGGGAATTTCATTTGCGCACAGCAGTACATTTCCAAATACAACATTTATTAGCAGCCATTAACAGGAAAACGCTGAATTTAAGGGTGCATGGGCTATGTAATTCCACTACACCACATTAATTCATTCTCAAAACATATAACAAGATCCTCAGAAATTATCACATGAATGGCCTGTAAAGTGCTTTGGTCCTGTGGTCATGAAAGATGCTATAGAAACACAAGTCTACTCTTACAGTTACACCCAAACTGCAGAACTGACTTTTTCCCTGGTCAACTTTGTTGAAGTTTATCTTTTCCTGCTACTCTCCTTCCCCAGAAGGCACAGACCCTCAGTGGAATTCAAATATAGCATCCTTCTGCTCACCTCCTGCCCTAATAGTCATTCTTCACAGAAATCAAAATTGTACCAAAAGCTTGACCTTTCTGGTGGAATTTGTGTGGATCCCCATGCATAAACGGGCTTTGAGAACCTTGATATTTTACCAATTGTACTGTACATTATCGTTCAATTTACTGCCAGGTCCCTTGGCTGGCGTTTGTTCCCAGATAGCAGTACAGATAGGTTGAGCCCAAATCTGCGAGGGACAATGGTTTGATTTAATGCGTAAGATTTGGATGCTGAGCCTCTATTCAAGAGTAGATGTCGACCTGAGTTGCAAACCAAAACCCCTGTCTATGTATGTTTGTTTAATTTATAAAGTGAATCAATTTTGCACATGGATTGGATATCAGTTTTATATGCAAATTGAGGTGTTTGTTTCTGGGAGATCATGCAATCACCACACAGGTTGGAATTTTAGATGATCATTTGGATATCTCCAATAAGCCATTAGTTTGAGTGCTTATCTTTGAACCCAGTGTTAGCCAACATAACATGCTGACTGGACTCGGGTGTGGCTACAGTGACACTTTGTAACTGCGTGCAATATTTGTAGAAAACACCTTCTATGCAATTGAGGTAAATATAATTCAGATGGATATTTACTTAACCATCTGAGTCAGAAGGTCGTGTCTTCAAATCCTGCTCCAGAAATGTAAGTGCATAAAATAGGCGGATACTTCATTACAGGACTGAGTACTGCCCTTAAGTGCAGTTAGGTATGAGCAACAAATACTGGCCCTGCTTATGAAAGAATGGAAAAAAGTACTGAAGGAATGCTGCACTGGTATGTGGATGGGACATTAAACTGACGAGGTGCGTTCATAACACAGTCAAACAGGTTGAGTGTCAACCTGGAAATCCTTCCGATAAGTGAACGGCAGGAGGCAAGAGTGGGAGAGACTGTCAGCCACACTTGGTGTGGAACGATGCACCGCAAGCTACAAGCCCCGGCGACTGACTAGCGACCTGTTCCGGGAATCACTGGCAATGGAAACAGATGAAAGTCTGCCTTAGGACACCAGAAAGTACAGAAAGAGAATTGGAATTGGAAACATTAAACTGAAGTTCAGTCTTCCCGATCAAGAGGACTGAAGAGGTGCCATGGCAATACTTCACAGAGACACTGGGAGTTCCACCTGATGCCAATATTTATTGTCTGTCCAGCATTACAAAAACAGATAATCTGGTCATCATTCAAACTACTGTTGATGGAAGCTTGTTTTCTGTAAATTGGCTGTGGGTTTCGTTAGCTACAGCGACTAACCTCAGAATTACTTCATTTGTTATAAAGTGCTAAGGAAATGAAAAGATTTCAAACAAATGCAAATCTTTCTTAGAAACATCTACCACCATCAGTAGCCAAGTAAAACACTTATTTACGCACAGAATCGGTTTGCTTTATCATTTATCTTTTTTTAAATTTAGAGTACCCAATTCATTTTTTCCAATTAAGGGGCAGTTTAGCGTGGCCAATCCACCTTTGAATCCACCTTGGACATTTTGAATTCTCCCTCTGTGTACCCGAACAGGCGCTGGAATGTGGCGACTGGGGGATTTTCACAGTAACTTCATTGCAGTGTTAATGTAAGCCTACTTGTGACAATGAAGATTATTATTATATCAAATCATTCCTACACGTGACAATAAATAAATCAAAACAAATCATTCCTGTCTATCCCTGATAACTTTTCACTTTACACCCTTTGCTAATCAAGAGTCTATCCACCTCTGCCTTGAAAGTATTGAAAGACTCTGCCACACTACCTTTTGAGGAACAGAGTTCCAAAGCTTCAGCCCCCTCTGGAGAGAAAATAAAATTATTCTCATCTCCATCTTAAATCAGCGACAACTTATTTTTAGACAGTGACCTCTAGTTCCCGAATCCCCGACAAGAGGAAACATCCTCTTACATCCACCCTGTCAATGCCCCTCAGGATCTGATCTATTTTAATCATGTCGCCTAACTGATGCCAAAGAAGCTGGCAAGTTTTTTCTGGGAGTGGGAGCGGTGAGGAGGATATTAAGAGGCTTCACAGTGAATGAGTGGGAAAATATATGGTTGATGCGGTATAACGTGGATAAGTGTGGAGTTACCCACTTTTTTTTTTTAAATTTAGATTACCCAATTATTTTTTTCCAATTAAGGGGCAATTTAGCGTGGCCAATCCACCTACTCTACACATTTTTGGATTGTGGGGGCGAAACCCACGCAGACACGGGGAGAATATGCAAACTCCACACGGACAGTGACCCAGAGCCGGGATCGAACCTGGGAGGAGTTACCCACTTTGGTAGAAAAACAGAACCGCAGAGTATTATTTAAATGGTGATGGATTGGGAAATGTTGATGTATAAAGGGACCTGGCTGCCCTTGTCCACCAGACATTGAAAACAAGCAGTTAGGAAGACAAATGGTATATTGGCCTTCATTGCAAGAGAAACTTAGTACAGGAGAAAATATGTCTTACTGCAGAAATACAGGGTCCTAGTGAGACAACACCTGAAGTATTGTGTTACATTTTTGGTCTCCATATCCAAGGATATACTTGCCATAGAGGGTGTGTAGGGAAGGCCCGCCTGACTGGGTCCTGTGATGGCAGGATTGTCACAGGAGGACAGATTGGGTTGACTGGGCCTAGTAGTCACTGGAATTTAGAATCATAGAACTTAAAGTGCACAAGGAGGCCATTCGGCCCATCACGTCTGCACCAGTCCTTGGAAAGAACACCCCACTTAAGTTCCACACTTCCACCCTATCGCCGTGACCCAGTAACCCCACCTAACCTTTTTGGACACTAAAGCCAATTTAGCACGGCCAATCCACCTGACCTGAACATCTTTGGACTGTGGGAGGAAACCGGAGCACCCGGCGGAAACCCACGCAGACACGGGGAGAACATGCAGACTCTGCACAGACAGTGACCCAAGCCGGGAATCGAACCTGGGACCCTGGAGCTGTGAAGCAATAGTGCTAACCACTGTTCCAACAAGCCGCCCTTATGAAGAATAAGAGGGGAACTAATTGAAACATATACAATTCTGACAGGCTGGACAGAATGGATGCAGGGATGTTGGTTGGAGCGAGGGAAAGGGGGGAAATGCTGGAACAAGGCCTCACAGTCACAGATCTTGGGGTAGGCCATTTAGGACTGAGATGAAGAGAAACCTCTTCTGTTGAATTCTCTAGCACAGAGGACCGTGGAGGCCAAACCACTGAATATATTTAAGAAGGAAATAGATAGATTTCTAGACTCTAAAGGTGTTGAGGAATAGGGGAAGAGAGCAGGAGCATGGCGTTGAGGATAGGCCATGATCATATTGAATGGTGGAGCAGGATCGAAAGGCAGAATGGCCTCCTCAAGCTCCTATTTTCTATGTTTCTAAGACAGGTGAGACGTTGGGCTACCTGCAAATATTATCCTGATAATCAGGCCAATCTTTTTCTTTAATAAATTTAGAGTACCAAATATTTTTTGTTCCCAATTGGCAATTTAACGTGGCCAATCCACCTACCCTGCACATCTTTGGGTTGAAACCCACGCAGACATAACAATAATAGCTTATTGTCACAAGTAGGCTTCAATGAAGTTACTGTGAAAAGCCCCTAGTTGCCACATTCGGGTGCCTGTTCGGGAATTGAACCCATGCTGCTGGCCTTGTTCTACATCACAAGCCAGCTGTTTAGCCCACTGTGCTAAACCAGCCCCGGTGAGGAGAATGTGCAAACTCCACACGGACAGTGACCCAGGGCCAGGATTCGAACCCGGGTCCTCAATGCGGTAGTCCCAGTGCTAACCACTGCGCCACCATGCCGCCCTTAATCAGGCCAATCTTGACATCATTCTATTCTCAAGTCCAGGAATGATCTGGTAACTTTTATAAACTTTACTAATATCAGCTTGCGTTCATATAGCGCCTTTAACATGGTAACTCATCTCAAGGTGCTTCACAAGAGTGCCAAAGAAAACCTGACGCCCAGTCACAGTCAATTAAGGTCATTTAATTAAAATCAGAGTTTAAGGAATCTTTCGAACATTTTTATAATCACATTCTGCCAATCCGTGTGTGTCTCGTGGAAGTCAGAGTCCTTGATTATACTGTACACTGGGCTGAGATAGAGCAACAATCCAATTCCCTGTAACCCAGTACTTTTTCATTGTTGACTAAACATAATGCACTCAGCACGATTCAACGTCCTTTTTAAAGTAAAGCACCGTTTCCAGTGATTCATCCTTTGTGTGAATCTTGTGATTTATATCCACTGACAACCTGTGGCATTTCTCTCTCTCTCACACAAACGGTTTGAATCACTCAGTCATATTCACATCTTCCAGTCACTCGAGTTCCTTCACTATCCTCCAATCCCCCCCACAGCTCCTCGGAAGGGCTGAATGGCCTCCTCTTAAATCCTGGGTTCCTCTTCAAGTGTTCAGAAAACAGCGGCGGAATATTCACCGATCACATTCAGAAGCCCAGGGCTCTGTGCTCAAATAATTGTACAGCCAAACTTTAACATGATGAAAACAGACACCCTTTTGTCACTTAAAGAAAACTTTCCAAATGAAATGTCAAAACAAATCCTGCTTCTTCTGGATGGAAATGGGTTGCAGAGGTTCACCTTGAAGAGTTGGGGAGTGGACAGTGAACCAGCAGCTCAGCACACATTCCCCCTGTAACAGGGGGCAGGGATTAACCCTTTCAATGGGTTGCCCCAGTTCAGTGGGTTGCAGCAGTTCAGTGGGCACCAGTTCAGTGGGCAGAGTTCAGTGGGTTGCCCAGTTCAGTGGGCACAGTTCAGTGGGTTCCCCAGTTCAGTGGGTTGCAGCAGTTCAGTGGGCACCAGTTCAGTGGGCAGTGTTCAGTAGGTTGCCCAGTTCAGTGGGTTGCCGAGTTCAGTGGGTTGCCCAGTTCAGTGGGTTGCCCAGTTCAGTGGGCACAGTTCAGTGGGCACAGTTCAGTGGGTTGCCCAGTTCAGTGGGTTGCCCAGTTCAGTGGGCACAGTTCAGTGGGCAGAGTTCAGTGGGCAGAGTTCAGTGGGTTGCCCAGTTCAGTGGTTTGCCCAGTTTAGTGGGTTGCCCAGTTCAGTGGGCACAGTTCAGTGGGTTGCCCAGTTCAGTGGGCACAGTTCAGTGGGTTTGCAGGTTGAAGGCTCTCACTCTGGGCTGTCAGTGGGGGGGGAGATGCTCTGATTCAGAGGGTCAGGATGGAGGGGTAGGGGGTGTTTAGGGCTGGGGGCCACCCCCACTCCCTGCATCGTTATACAGACTGGGATTCTCCACCAGACTCGACCTGACTTTCTTCTTCTCCTTGAACCTGCCGGAGTTGGACACTCTCACGTGTCTGCCTTTGGTGCTCTTGTCCACGATTTTCTCCAGGCGAGCCTGCAGCTCGGAGTCTGCCCTGCCCGGGCTCTCCCTCTCCCTGTCGGTACTGTCCTTGCTGTCAGGGTGGCTCCGCTCCACCGGCACCTCGTACACAACCTTGGGGCTGTTCCTCTTCCGCAAGAAGGTGAATTTCCACCAGCTGGAGGCGGCCCCGTCCCCCATCCCGGATTCCCGGATCCCGCAGCTCCCGGATCCCGCAATCCCGGATCCCGCAGCTCCCGGGGCGAATCCGGCTCAGCCACTCAGTGCCAATGTGGCTGCTGGCATCGGGAGATGCTGCATCCCAACCTCATCCCGGGAGCTGTCCGGGGGGAGATTTCTTCCGGAGCCCACTTCCTGGGGAGTTTGCTGCTCTCTGAGCCTCTCTCTGCTTCAACTCTCCCCCTGCAGCCCCCACAGCCTCCCTCTGTCTGTCCCAGTCTCCCTCTGTCTGTCCCAGTCTCTCTCTCTCTCTGTCACAGCCTCCCTCTGTCTGTCCCAGTCTCCCTCTGTCTGTCCCAGTCTCTCTCTCTCTCTGTCACAGCCTCCCTCTGTCTGTCCCAGTCCCTCTCTCTCTCTCTCTGTCTCTCTCTGTGTCCCAGTCCCTCTCTCTCTCTCTGTCTCAGTCCCAGTCTTTGCCTGTCTATCTCTGTCCCAGTCGCTGTGTCTCTCTCTCTCTGTCCCAGTCCCTCTCTCTCTCTGTGTCTCTCTCTCTGTCTCAGTCTCTCTCTGTCACAGCCTCCCTCTGTCTGTCCCAGTCTCCCTCTGTCTGTCCCAGTCTCCCTCTGTCTGTCCCAGTCTCTCTCTCTCTCTGTCACAGCCTCCCTCTGTCTGTCCCAGTCTCTCTCTGTCTGTCCCAGTCTCTCCCTCTCTCTGTCACAGCCTCCCTCTGTCTGTCCCAGTCTCTCTCTGTCTGTCCCAGTCTCTCTCTCTCTCTGTCACAGCCTCCCTCTGTCTGTCCCAGTCTCCCTCTGTCTGTCCCAGTCTCTCTCTCTCTCTGTCACAGCCTCCCTCTGTCTGTCCCAGTCTCTCTCTCTCTCTCTCTGTCTCTCTCTGTGTCCCAGTCCCTCTCTCTCTCTCTCTGTCTCTCTCTGTGTCCCAGTCCCTCTCTCTCTCTCTGTCTCAGTCCCAGTCTTTGCCTGTCTATCTCTGTCCCAGTCGCTGTGTCTCTCTCTCTCTGTCCCAGTCCCTCTCTCTCTCTGTGTCTCTCTCTCTGTCTCAGTCTCTCTCTGTCCCAGTCTTTGTCTCTCTGTCCCAGTCTCTCTGTCTCTCTCTCTGTGTCTCAGTCTCTCTGTGTCTCAGTCTCTCTCTGTCCCAGTCTCTCTGTCTCTCTCTCCCTCTGTCTGTCTCCAGCAGGTGGAAGTGACTCCCTCACCTGTCACTGTATAAATTACACTGATCTCTGTCACGTGGCTGAGGGATGAGCTTCAATCATTGGCCGATTGTTCAGTATTTTACATATTTGGGAAGTGAGGCTCTGTCACTCCGAGTGAAAGTCCTCACTCTGTGTGGGGAGTGAGGCTCTGTCACTCCGAGTGAAAGTTCTCACTTTGTGTGGGGAGTGAGGCTCTGTCACTCCGAGTGAAAGTCCTCACTGTGTGGGGAGTGAGGCACTGTCACTCCGAGTGAAAGTCCTCACTCTGTGTGGGGAGTGAGGCACTGTCACTCCGAGTGAAAGTCCTCGCTCTGTGTGGGGAGTGAGGCTCTGTCACTCCGAGTGAAAGTCCTCACTGGAGAATAAACTTGACAACTATCATCAGTTGTAAAAACCCCATCAGGTTCACTAATGTCCTTCAGGGAAGGAAATCTGCTGCCCTTACCTGGTCTGGCCTACATGTGACTCCAGACCCACAGCAATGTGGTTGACTCTTAACTGCCCCCTGAAATGACACTCAGTTCAAGGGAAATGAGGAATGGATAACAAATGCTGGCCTAGGCATCATAGGGCACTGCACCAGACCCCACTCTTTGTTGGGACACTGGACGAGAAACCTCAAGCAATTTGTAAACCTGTGCGGAAAGGATACTTTGCCCTATGAGCGATGACCCTGACCAGTAGCTATCTTTTATGTGAAAACAAACTTTGATTCAAACACAGAATTAACCACATCAACATCAGCTGGGCGGCACGGTAGCACAGTGGTTAGCACTGTTGCTTCAGGGAGCCCGCTTCGATTCCTGGTTTGGGTCACTGTCTGTGCGGAGTCTGCATGTTCTCCCCGTGTCTGCGTGGGTTTCCTCCGGGTGCTCCGGTTTCCTCCCACAAACCCCGAAATACGTGCTTGTTAGGTGAATTGGACATTCTGAATTCTCCCTCAGTGTACCCGAACAGGTGCTGGAATGTGACGACAAGGGGATTTTCACAGTTCCGTTTTTGCAGTGTAAGCTTACTTGTGACACTAATAAAGATTACTATTATAAGTAAATAGCTTCATAATTATCAGTTGAACAGTTCTTAAACACAAGGAAAAACTTAAACTTACTATCTATACCTGCCACTAGCCCTAATTAAGCAGCCTAATACAGTTCAAAATGCACCCATAAATAAAGTTAGCAATCAGGGTTACTTGCTCCAGACCTATGGAGCGAGACCCTTTCAGGAACAACTTGAAAATCCTTCTGCCTTGTCAGACTCCAGTCCTATGGCAAAACAGCCCAAACCACAGAAAAACCTGGGTACTTGCATTAAATACGTCATCTGTGAGATGTACCATGACCTGCTTAGCTAGGACTAAGCACCATCCCTCATTAATATCTACACCCCAAGGAACCTCCTTTCTATAGACAATATTACATTAGCCATCAAATGGTTAAAATCAATGATTTCCTCACCTTTACGATTCCTTAATCACAGTTTTAAAAAAAAAAAGAGTACCCAATTCATTTTTTCCAATTAAGGGGCAATTTAGCGTGGCCAATCCACCTACCCTGCACATCTTTGGGTTGTGAGGGTAAAACCCACGCAGGCACGTGGAGAATGTGCAAATTCCACACGGACAGTGACCCAGAGCCGGGATCGAACCTGGGACCTCAGCGTCGCAGTCCCAGGGCTAACCACTGCCCCACTGTGCTGCCCTCTTTAATCACAGTTTTAGCAGGCATACTGCTGGCATATATTTAAACCCAGAGTTTTTAGTAACATTGCCACAACAAAATATAAAATATAATGTATAACAACATTCATCACAGCATGGCCCATGAAAGAACAAAAAAAATGACAGATTCTTACCAATCCCGAGGGGATAGCTCTTGCAAAATCACTGCAAGATAGCGAAACCATGTGATATCTGTAGCGGAAATCAACAACCCCTGATTCAGTAATCCCTACACCTAACAGAAAACAGTTCTTACAGTTGCAACGGAATGTTCTACAGAAATCAACCAGCTCAAACCCCTAGCTGAAACCCGTGATAGATTGAATCAACATTTTTTCACTGCTTGAAGCTACTTAATGCTGACTATGGAGCACTGTACCTCCATCACTGGTATAATACGAGGTAGAGGCACCTTAGCACAGGGTGGCAGCATATCAGGCTGTCGTCACCCCATCTGTGAGGCAAAGTATCTCCTGCAGCCAAGTTAGCCAGTTTCGGGAACAAAAAGGCTGGGTTTCCTGACTCAGTGATTGAGAAGGGAACTCGATTTGTTTATTGACTAGCAGTGGAATTCAAGGTGCCTGACTGTCACGGCTGACTTCAGTAACGAAAATGACTCCGTTTTACATATTTGATGGATTTTTGTGCTGATCACGATATCGGCCCCTGACCACCATGCCAGGGATGTGGTGTCAGCAAGGACCTGTATACCTACAGTGAGACTCCTTGCTCTTGTCCTGGTCATCCTTTAACCAGCACACTAAAACAGATTATCTGATCGTCGTCACATTGTTGTTTGTGGGATCTTATTCTGTGAAAATTGGTTGCTATGTTTTCCTACCTGCCTACACTTGTCCATCTAGAAGGATGAGGGTGACAGACACGTGGGAACCCCAATACCTGGAGGTTCCCCTCCAAGTCACTCACCATCCTGACTTGTTCCTCCATTGTCGCTGGGTCAAAATCCTGGAACTCCCTCCCACCCTAACAGCACTGTGGGTGTACCTACACCACATGACCTACAGCGGTTCAAGGTGACAGCTCACCACCACTTTCTCAAGGGTACTTAGGGACGGGCAACAAACGTTGGCCTAGCCAGCGACACCCACATCCCGTAAATGAATAAATAAAAGGTACTTGATTAGCTGTAGTGCACTTTAGAATGCATTGAGGTCATGTGCAGCGCCGGCTCTAGGGTTGCTGGCGCCCCGGGCAAGCTGAACTTCGGCGCCCTTGGGGGGGGGGGGGCCGAGGAGGGGGGGGGGGGGCCGAGGAGGGGGGGGCCGAGGAGGGGGGGCGGGGCCGAGGGGGGGGGGGGCCGAGGGCGGGGGGGGGGCCGAGGGCGGGGGGGGGGCGGGGGGGGCGGACACGCGGGGGGGCGGACCGGAGGGCGGGGCGGGGCGGGGGGGGCGGACCCGAGGGGGGGGGCGGGGGGGGGGGGGGGCGGACCCGAGGGGGGGCGGACACGTGGGGGGGTGGACCCGAAGGGGGGGCGGACCGGAGGGCGGGGCGGGGGGGCGGACCCGAGGGGGGGCGGGGGCGGGGGGGACTGAGCGGGGGGGGCGGACCGAGCCGGGGGGCCGCCCTGGGGGCGGGCGGCCACCGCGCATGCGCTGGTTGGCACCGGCCCAACTGCGCATGCGCGGGACCCGAGTCTCTGGCGCCCCCGAGCACATGGCGCCCCGGGCGACGGCCCGAGTTGCCGGTGCCTTGAGCCGGCCCTGGTCATGTGGGATGCTATACCAATACAATGGACTGGATTCTCCGTCCCGCCAGCCCAGTTTTCCAGCGCGGCACTCCCCCACTGGCAGCGGGATTCTCCGTTTGCACAGCTGGCCAATGGGGTTACCCATTGTGGGCCACCCCACGCCATTGGGAAATGCGCCAGCAGGGCGGAGGATCCTGCCCACGGAGAATCCCGCTGAAGATCTTTTTAAACAATTTTAGAGGTGGCAGTTTGCACATTCTCCCCGTGTCTGCAGAGGTTTCATCCCCACAACCCAAAGATGTGCAGGGTAGGTGGATTGGCCACGCTAAATTGCCCCTTCATTGGAAAAAAAATAATTGGGTACTCTAAATTTATAAAAAGAAAAAAAAAATGTTGGAGGCGACAGACAAGTAAAGACTGATGACGAGGGATAGTTTACCTTTGTGGCTGTCAGAGGAATGCGATTTGCGATTTTGGTGAGGACCTTTGCAGTGCAGTGTCAGGAATCGGATTGGAAAGATTCAAACACAGAGTTGCAGAAACAATGGGCAGAATTTGTGAGGCACATTCAAGGACTTTGAAGAGGAAAGGAGATTGGAAATGGTGCAGTAGTTTGTAACCACATCTATAACTCAATTACTCATAATCCAGCAATGCCAATCAGGTTTATGCTGTATCACATCCTTGTACTGATTGTGCGTGAATATTGTGTTCGGACACTAATGTTTCACCCACATCGGTATAGCCATATATTGACCTTCACAACAAGGCAACATTTCACCAGGTGAGTCAGCAAGGTGTTTTGCTAAACATGTTACCTTGGGGCCAATTAAACTCGCATTGCTTGGATTAGTCATATTAATAAAGGCTGTCTTCCATTGATGCTTGTTGATTGTTACGCCCGGGAACTGGCCTCCAGAGAAATATATACAAGAGATAAAAACCCATGGGTGTAACGCGAATAATTCCTATGTTCATAATCATAACTCTATTTGATGTGTACTTGACCTGGGAGTGTTTGATGGGGACAGTGTAGAGGGAGCTTTACTCTGTATCTATCCATGTGCTGTAGCTGTCCTGGGAGTGTTTGATGGGGACAGTGTAGAGGGAGGTTTACTCTGTATCTGACCCCGTGCTGTACCTGTCCTGAGAGTGTTTGATGGGGACAGTGTAGAGGGAGCTTTACTTTGTATCTAACCCTGTGCTATACGTGTCCTGGTAGTGTTTGATGGGGACAGTGTAGAGGGAGCTTTACTCTGTAACTATCCCCGTGCTGTAGCTGTTCTGGGAGTGTTTGATGGGGACAGTGCAGAGGGAGCTTTACTCTGCATCTAACCCGGTGCCGTACCTGTCCTGGGAGTGTTTGATGGGGACAGTGTAGAGGGAGCTTTACTCTGTATCTAACCCAATGCTGTACCTGTCCTGGGAGTACTTTGTTTTCTTTTTTTTTGAAAATTTAGAGTACCCAATTAATTTTTTCCAATTAAGGGGCAATTTAGCGTGGCCAATCCACCTAACCTGCACATCTTTGGGTTGTGGGGGCAAAACCCACGCAAACACGGGGAGAATGTGCAAACTCCACACGGACAGTGACCCAGAGCCGGGATCGAACCTGGGACCTCGGCGCCGTGAGGCAGCAGGGCTAACCCACTGCGCCACCGTGCTGCCTTGTCCTGGGAGTGTTTGATGGGAACAATGTAAAGGGAGCTTTACTCAATATCTAACCCCGTGCTGTACCTGTCCTGGGAGTGTTTGATGGGGACAGTGTAGAGGGAGCTTTACTCTGTATCTAACCCCGTGCTGTACCTGTCCTGGGAGTGTTTGATGGGGACAGTGTAGAGGGAGCTTTACTCTGTATCTAACCCCGTGCTGTACCTGTCCTGGGAGTGTTTGATGGGGACAGTGTAGAGGGAGCTTTACTCTGTATCTAACCCCGTGCTGTACCTGTCCTGGGAGTGTTTGATGGAGACAGTGTAGAGAGAGCTTTACTCTGTATCTAACCCCGTGCTGTACCTGTCCTAGGAGTGTTTGATGGGGACAGTGTAGAGGGAGCTTTACTCTGTATCTAACCCCGTGCTGTACCTGTCCTGGGAATGAAGTATCCCACTTCCCAAACACTGACCTCCAAGTACACAAATCTGTCTGAGTTAACCTGCACTCGAAATAATAATCAGCAGATGCACGCAGATAATTTATGGTTAATCTCCACACATTGAATTTTTTATTTGCAGTAATGAGAATTGCCTGATTCTCATATTACTGGGGTGATACTCTGATCTTCCGTCTCTGCTGTGTTTGTTTGCGTCAGTCGCCTGGTTACCTCTCCTTTGTCATGCACTGATCATCACAGCTCACAGTATCTGGTATCAGTCTAACCTGATACTCTGCATCTAGCCGTTTACCTGTCTCACCCTGGACCTGGTGAACCCGACCTTCACACCTTCTGCCAGTGGGGACCCCCCCCCCCCCCCCCCCCCCCCCCCCATCCGTGGACTCTCCACAGCTGTGCTGGCTACTTGCTGAGCTTTCTGCTGAATGTTTTATCCACATTTGGTCCCAGCTGTAGTTGCAGGGGTTAACAAAATAATAATAATAGGCTTATACATGTCAGTGACTGAGAGGGACTGTGCGAAACCAACACCCAATCGACTAGTTTCACACCCAGTATCAGTCTTGAGCTTTTTTTATTCCAGTTTCCAGCTGCCAAACAGAAAAATAAAGTATTCTAAAAGGCACGAGGAGTATGCAATAGGTGGAGATTTCAAATTTTAGTTGCTCTGATCTCGCTCAACTGCTCCACTGAAACTAGAAAGCGGCAAAAAAGAATTGGTTGCTCCAAAGTTTTGAGCTCCATCTGGTGCTAAATGCATTTTTAAACATTCATTCTTTGGATGTGGAATTTATTGCCCATCCCTAATTGTCCTTGCAATTCTGGGGGTGAACTGCCTTCTTGAACTGCTGCAGTCTGAAGTGTAGGTACACCCACAGTGCTGTTAGGAAGGGAGTTCCAGGATTTTGACCCAGTGACAGTGAAGGAACGGCGATATGTTTCCAAGTCAGGATGGTGAGTGGCTTGCAGGGAAACTCCTGGTGGTGGGGGTTTGCTGACAGATAGGGGAGGTGGGGGATCTAGGAGGAGAGAGAGAGGGAAGAAGAGGCATGGGGAGAGAGAGGGCTGTGATGGGAAAGAGAGAGAAGTAATATGGAGGGTGTGGGGTAAGAGAGTCAGGGAAAAGGGGCAAAGGGATGGGGCAATAATAGTGGAGGGTGTGTTTCACACCACTCACAGTTAAACCTTTGAACAAAATCTCAAATGAAACAATATGTAACCTGTTAATCGGCACCAATTTTTCTGGCACAATCCAGGGCTGCTTCAGGCTAGTTGGAGACTTGACAAACTCCACAATTCCATTGTTCCCATTTCATCCTCACCTCTTCTGCTCTGTTGCTCAACTTGTCAACCTGGTTTATGGTTATATAAAAATAATTTGAATCTACATAGAACCTATCACATCCTCAGGGTGTCCTGAAGCATGTTGTGTGAAATAATTACTCTTGAATTAGAGCCGCTCTTGTATCTTTGGGAAACACAATAGTCAACTTTCACACAGTAAGATTCCATAAATAGCGATCAGATAAACAATCAGATAATCTGTTTTATTGATGAGGGCTGAGGAATAAATATTTGACACGACTGCCATCAAATCTTTTATGTGAAAGATATAAAAGCACGCAATTTGTGCCTTAAGGGACAACTGGTGCTGTTTGACAGAGCCACTCACTGCTCCGGATTGACTCCAGCAGCTAGGGATGAAAGATGGGCTAATGGGACAGGATAGACTAGTCTTTTCACTTTCAGAAATACACAATGCCAAAAGAAACTAATAGCTACTATGAAGTGAAACTCTGCTCTCAGGGAGACAATAGCTGCCTCCTTCCTTTATAATGGACTGACTTCAATAGAGCAACCACTGAAACTAGCAGATGTTATATCCCATAATTAGCTGTTTGAAACAGGGCAGAACAGTAGCTCACTGTGTACTCTATATCCCAGGGGAAGTTGTGATTTTCAAGGTGCATTGTTATTCTTGTTTAAATAATCTTTTTGAAGTTTGTTTTCTCTATTCCTCATGAGGACATGGGACAACATCTACAAAGGCCTCTGGCACTGTAGAACTGTTTCTAGGATAAAAAAACAATGACTTGCATTTATTTAGCACCTTTCATGGCCTCAGGCCATCCCTAAGCACTTTACAGCCAATGAAGCGCCTTAATGTAGTAAAAGTAAAATAGTGCAGATGCTGAAAATCTGAAACAAAAACAGAAAATGGTGGGAAAACACAGCAGGTCTGGCAACATCAGGGAAGCGAGGATAGGCTCAGAAGGTTAGTCTGTTTCTCTCTCCACAGATGCTGCCAGACCTGCTGAGTTTGTAAAGCATTTCCTGTTTTCATTACTTTAATGTAGTCACTGTTGTAATGTAGGAAATCTGGCAACCAGTTTGTGCACAGCAAGCTCCCACAGGCTTCATTGCGCCAGGGTCCCAGGTTCGATTCCCCGCTGGGTCACTGTCTGTGCGGAGTCTGCACGTTCTCCCCCTGTCTGCGTGGGTTTCCTCCGGGTGCTCCGGTTTCCTCCCACAGTCCAAAGACGTGCAGGTTAGGTGGATTGGCCATGATAAATTGCCCTTAGTGACCAAAAAGTGTAGGTGGGGTGATTGGGTTATGGGGATAGGGTGGAAGTGAGGGCTTAAGTGGGTCGGTGCAAACTTAATGGGCCGAATGGCCTCCTTCTGCACTGTATGTTCTATGTGATAATGACCAGATAATCTGTTTTTAGTCATGTGGGCTGAAATCTTGGCCTCATATACTGAGATGAGCTCTCCTGCTCTTCTTCTGAGTGGTCCAGCTGAAAATGCAGATGTAATCCGGCTTACAAATGCATGGTTTACAGTGGATTGAGGATTCAGAATCAATGTAGCTTCTTTCTGATGCATCTCTGATTGCAGTGAAATGTCAGCCCGTCGGTGGGAAAAGCAAACAGCAGGGTCCGAGGGTTCTCAAAAAGCAAGGGCCCCCGATATCAGATTTTCTGATATTGGGAGTGGGAATGTGTCACACCAGTTCTAAAAGTAAAGTCAGAGTTTCAGTTGGCAGTGATTCACTTTCAGGTTAAAGTACAGAGAGAATCTGATAAAGTGACTCTGACTGGACCAATGGCTTTAACAGAGGCAGAGCTCTATCCAACATTAATCAGTTCTCCAAATAGCAACTCAAAACTATTTGCTTTACAAATGGTCAACAGTTGGATTTGAGGTAATTGGCCTCAATCCTCATTACATTACACACCTGACACTGCAGTATCTCTAATACCTCGGCCCAACAAGACTCTATCAATCTCAATCTTGCAAACTTCAATTGTCCCTTCAGCATTTACAACCTTTTGGGGGAGGGAGTTCAAGATATCTACCAGCTTTCCTGTGGAAATAGCACTTTCTGATTTCCACAGCTAAATGGTCCAGATTTCAGGTTCTGCTCCAATTGTTCTTGGCTCAGCCACTACTCCCACGCTCTCCCCGTGCAATCCCCTCCACCACCCCTTGTTTACAGGCTTTGCTATCATTTAAGCTTTTGATTTACCCGATTGTCTCATTGGGTGTGGTGAATGTGTGCCCACTGTAGGTTGCTAACTCTCAATGGTTGCCATGGAGTCACCAGACATAGAAGATTATTCTTCAGGGGACTGCTATGTGCAAAGCTCAGGGGAAGAGAATAATAAAGGCCCATTAAAAATACCTACCTTTCCATTTTTAAACACTTTGACTTATTTGTTATAAAAATATTGGTGATGGAGAATTCAAGATGGCGCCAGGGCGAGGCGACTTCTTGCAAGCTGTGCCCAGCATACCCTCTAATTCTATCTTTTACTCTCATTCTATGCTTCTAAAGCTTCATTCTCTAGAAGAAAGCCAGATATGATCTAAAGAAATCCATCAAAGATGCCAAAAGACAGAACCGGACCAAGCTCGAGTCCCAGGCTAGCCACACTGACCCCCGCCGTCTATGGCAAGGTCTGCAAGACATAACAGGCTACAAGATGAAGGCATGGAAAATCGTCAGCTCCAACGCACCCCTCCCTGATGAGCTCAACACATTCTATGCCTGCTTTGAGCAAGAGGTCAGCGAGAGCGAGCCCTCCACCCCAGAAGCCGCAGATGAAGTTGTATCTGAGATCACCACTGCAGACGTCAGAGCAGCCTTCTCGAAGGTCAACCCACGGAAAGCCACTGGCCCGGATGGGGTACCCGGACGAGCACTCAAGTCTTGCGCGGATCGGCTGGCGGGGATATTCGCAGACATCTTCAACCTCTCCTTACAACAATCTGAGGTCCCTATCTGCTTCAAGAAGACGACTATCACCCTTGTACCAAAAAAACATCAAGCAGCGTGCCTTAATGACTATCGTCCAGTGGCTCTGACATCCATCATTATGAAGTGCTTCAAAAGATTAGTCATGGCACGAATCAACTCCAGCCTCCCGGATTGCCTTGATCCACTACAGTTCGCCTACCGCTGCAACAGGTCCACAGCAGATACCATCTCCATGGCCCTGCACTCTACCCTGGAACACCTAGATAACAAAGACACCTATGTCAGACTCCAATCTATCGACTACAGCTCAGCCTTCAACACCATCATTCCTACGAAACTCATCTCCAAACTCCGTGGCCTTGGCCTCGGCTCCTCCCTCTGCGGCTGGATCCTGAACTTTCTAACCCACAGACCACAATCAGTAAAGATAGGCAACAACACCTCCTCCACGATCATCCTCAACACCGGTGCCCCACAAGGCTGTGTCCTCAGCCCCCTACTATACTCCTTATACACCTATGACTGTGTGGCCAAATTCCCTCCAACTCGATTTTCAAATTTGCTGATGACACCACCGTAGTGGGTCGGATTTCAAACAATGAAGAGACAGAGTACAGGAATGAGATGGAGAATCTGGTGAACTGGTGCGACGACAATAATCTCTCCCTCAATGTCAATAAAACGAAGGAGATTGTTATCGAATTCAGGAAGCGTAGTGGAGAACATGCCCCTGTCTACATCAATGGGAACGAAGTAGAAAGGGTCGAGAGCTTCATGTTTTTAGGTTTACAGATCACCAACAGCCTGTCCTGGTCCCCCCCCATGCCGACACTATAGTTAAGAAAGCTCACCAACCATCTACAAGATAATGCAGGAGGCGGAGGAAGCATCGGGGGAGGAGCTGAAAGCCAAGTGGGAAGGGGAGCTGGGAGAGCAGATAGAAGACGGGACGTGGGCGGATGCACTGGAGAAGGTCAATTCTTCCTCCTCGTGTGCGAGGCTGAGCCTCATTCAATTTAAGGTGCTGCATAGAGGTCACATGACGGGGACAAGGATGAGCCGGTTCTTTAGGGGTGAGGACAGGTGTGTCAGATGTCGGGGAAGCCCAGCGAACCATGTGCATATGTTCTGGGCATGTCCGGTGCTGGAAGGGTTCTGGAAGGGGGTGGCAAGGACGGTGTCGAAGGTGGTGGGGTCCAGGGTCAAACCAGGATGGGGGCTTGCGATCTTTGGGGTCGGGGTAGAACCGGGGGTACAGGAGGCTAGGGAGGCTGGAATACTGGCCTTTGCGTCCCTAGTGGCTCGACGAAGGATATTAATTCAATGGAAGGACGCGAGGCCTCCAAGCGTTGAAACTTGGATTAACGATATGGCTAGCTATATTCAGCTAGAAAGGATCAAATTTGCCCTGAGAGGGTCGGTACAGGGATTCTCCAGGCGGTGGCAACCTTTCCTTGACTTTTTAGATCAGAGATAGGCGTTCGGGGTCGTGGCAGCAGCAACCCGGGGGGGAGGGGAGGGGGGGGGGAGGGGAGGGGAGGGGGGGGGGAGGGGGGGAGGGGGGGGAGGGGGGGAGGGGGGGGAAGGGGGGGCAGCAATGGTCGTGGGGGGACATGCACGACTGTAACGCGGGCAAGTCTGCTCGCTGCTCATGTCTGAAACTGTAGGCTGCCTTGTTTGTTAAGTTGTTGCTTGGGGGGGGGGGGGAGGACTGGTGCGCGCGAGAGGGCGGGCGAGGGAGGGATATTTGCCTAGAGGGATTGTGTTGTAAATAATTTAAAAATTAGTAGTGGTAAATGTCTGTATGGAAAAACTCTTTCAATAAAAATTATTTAAAAAAAAAAGAAAGCTCACCAACGACTACTTTCTCAGAAGACTAAGGAAATTTGGCATTCCAGCTGCGACCCTCACCAACTTCTGCAGATGCACCACAGAAAGCATTCTTTCTGGTTGTATCACAGCTTGGTATGGAGCCTGCTCTGCCTAAGACCGCAGGAAACTACAAAAGGTTGTGAATGTAGCCCAGTCCATCACGCAAACCAGTCTCCCATCCATTGACTCTATAATTCCCGCTGCCTCGGAAAGGCAGCCAGCATAATTAAGGACCCCATGCACCCCGGACATACTCTCTTCCACCTTCTTCTGTCAGAAAAAAGATACCAAAGTTTGAGGTCACGTACCAACCGACTCAAGAACAGCTTCTTCCATACTGCCATCAGACTTTTGAATGGACCTACCTCATATTAAGTTGATCTTTTCTCTACACCTTGCTATAACTGTAACATTATATTCTGCAGTCTCTCCTTCCTTCCCTATGTACGGTATGCATTGTTTGTACAGCATGCAAGAAACAATACTTTTCACTGTATACTAATACATGTGACAATAATAAATCCAATCAAATCAAAAAGGCTGTTTGAAGACTGTTCAAAATGTATCCAATTGCGTAATGGAGAGGATGTTCTCTTTCCGATTAAGTTGGGGGGTGATGCACCATAGGGATCAACGCGTTTGGGGACCACTGGCGGGAAATATTGGGATAGGACAGCTGATGGTGAAAAGCCACGTGATTACACCTGCAGGATTTCATCCATCCAGTATTGGTAGCACTAGATCAGGGTTACAGGAATCGAGAGGAATGAGAAAGGATCCACAAACATTCGCTCCCTCCATCACCAGTACACAGTAGTAGCCGTGTGTACCATCTACAAGATGCACTGCAGCAACTCATCAAGCAGGGTATTTTGGGGCAGCAGGGTAGCATGGTGGTTAGCATAAATGCTTCACAGCTCCAGGGTCCCAGGTTCGATTCCCGGCTGGGTCACTGTCTGTGTGGAGTCTGCACATCCTCCCCCTGTGTGCGTGGGTTTCCTCCGGGTGCTCCGGTTTCCTCCCACAGTCCAAAGATGTGCGGGTTAGGTGGATTGGCCATGCTAAATTGCCCGTAGTGTCCTAATAAAAGTAAGGTTAAGGGGGGGTTGTTGGGTTACGGGTATAGGGTGGATACGTGGGTTTGAGTAGGGTGATCATGGCTCGGCACAACATTGAGGGCCGAAGGGCCTGTTCTGTGCTGTACTGTTCTATGTTCTATGTTCTATGTTAAGCCTCCTTAACCAGTACCGTCTAAACCTTCTTTACCACCTAGAAAAACGACAGTAGATGCATGGGAACAAACCGCTTCAAAGTCACACCATTCTGACATGGAAATATATCGCCCATTCTTCATTGTCACTGGGTCAAAATCCTGGAACTCCCTCCCTAACTGCACTTTGGGTGTACTTACAATACATGGACTTCTGTGGTTCAAGAAGGTAGCCATGATGTGGAGATGCCGGCGTTGGACTGGAGTGGACACAGTAAGAAGTCTTACAACACCAGGTTAAAGTCCAACAAGTTTGTTTGAAATCACGAGCTTTCGGAGCGCAGCTCCTTCCTCAGGTGAATCAGCTGCGCTCCGAAAGCTAGTGATGCCAAACAAACCTGTTGGACTTTTTTTTTTTTTTTTTTTTTTTTTTTTTTTTTTTTTTTTTTTTTTTTTTTTTTTTTTTTTTTTTTTTTTTAAATTTTTTTAATTTATAAATTTAGAGTACCCAATTATTTTTTCCAATTAAGGGGCAACTTAGAATGGCCAATCTACCTATCCTGCACATCTTTGGGTTGTGGGGGTGAAACCCACGCAGACACGGGGAGAATGTGCAAACTCCACACGGGCAGTGACCCAGGGCCGGGATTCGAACCCGGGTCCTCAGCGCCGTAGGCAGCAATGCTAACCACTGTGCCACTGCTAACCACTGTGCCACAACCTGTTGGACTTTAACCTGGTGTTGTAAGACTTCTTACTGTGGTTCAAGAAGGCAGCTATGTTTGGAAGGACAATTAGGGATGGGCAATAAATGCGGGCCTAGCCACAGCCCAAGAATTAATTTTTAAAAATGCATTAGCACCAGACGGAGAT
Organism: Scyliorhinus canicula; assembly: GCF_902713615.1. Classification (NCBI taxonomy): domain Eukaryota; kingdom Metazoa; phylum Chordata; class Chondrichthyes; order Carcharhiniformes; family Scyliorhinidae; genus Scyliorhinus; species Scyliorhinus canicula. The sequence goes on from NC_052164.1 coordinate 3,643,128, forward strand.
CAAAACTTTTGAGTAATCAATTATTTTTTGCCAGCAGGGGTTCAAGAAGGTGAATCACCACCACATTCTGAAGGGCAATTAGGGGTGGGCAGCAACCAACCAAGCCAGCCACACCCCATCAAATCATTTTTTAAACTTCAGCCCTGCTTCTGAAAGTTGTTGCTTAAGACAAGACCTTGTGTGTAGAACATTGAACATACAGTGCAGAAGGAGGCCATTTGGCACATCGAGTCTGCACCGACCCACATAAGCCCTCACTTCCAACCTTTTGGTCACTAGGGCAATTTATCATTGCCAATCCACCTAACCTGCACCTGTTTGGACTGTGGGAGGAAACAGGAGCACCCGGAGGAAACCCACGCAGACATGGAGAGAACGTGCAGACTCCGCACAGACAGTGACCCAAGCCGGGAATTGAACCTGGGACCCTGGAGCTGTGAAGCCACAGTTCTACCCACTTGTGCTACCGTGCTGCCCTGCAGCATCTTTAATGAAGGAAAGAATCTGATATTGAACTCTAATGGCTGAGCTGAAATCTGAAAGTGCTCCTTTCACTGACATCCTACCAACATGAACAGAAATTCCACAAACCGGAAACAGGAGGCAAGGGGATTGATGCCATTAGCAGAAAAACATTCGAGGAGTGAGTGCAGAGTTTGAAGGTCATTTAGCATCTAGGCTGTGGGGAAATATAATAAAGAGTTTTTCGGTCATTCTCACAATGTTTAACAAACAGGAGGTCAATCATTAACTATCCTGACGGGTAATGCACTTTTAATTTCAGCTGCCCTGTGATGTGGACAAAGTTTACAATTGATATCACTTTTTTCGTTACAAACGTTGTACAAAGCTGCCAGCAAGGTCACAATAACATTAAAATACCGAAGCAGATTTTAAAAGTTCCATATCAGAGAGATTGCAACAAAAAGGCGGTTGTTTGATCATCCAGCACCCACTTCCCACCTCATTCAATCACAAATTCTTCTGTCTGAAACTAAGGAAATTTGGCATGTCCATATTAACTCTTACCAACTTTTACAGATGCACTATGGAAAGCATCCTATCTGGCTGCATCACAGCCTGGTATGGCAACTGCTCGGCCCAGGACCGCAAGAAACTTCAGAGAGTCGTGAACACCGCCCAGTCCATCACACGAACCTGCCTCCCATCCATTGACTCCATCTACACCTCCCGCTGCCGGGGGAAAGCGGGCAGCATGATCAAAGATCCCTCCCACCCGGCTTACTCACTCTTCCAACTTCTTCCATCGGGCAGGAGATACAGAAGTCTGAGAACACGCACGAACAGGCTCAAAAACAGCTTCTTCCCCACTATCACTAGACTCCTAAATGACCGTCTTCTGGACTGACCTCATTAACACTACACCCTGTAAGCTTCACCCAATGCCAATGCTTATGGAGTTACATTGTATACCTTGTGTTGCCCTATTATGTATTTTCTTTTATTCCCTTTTCTTCCCATGTACTTAATGATCTGTTGAGCTGCTCGCAGAAAAATACTTTTCACTGTACCTCGGTACACGTGACAATAAACAAATCCAATCCAATCCAATCCAAATCCAATCCAATCTGTATATTATTAAGATTAATCCTCCTCTGAAATTGCCTGTTCTAAATTCTGAATACAGATCGGATACAGTAGTGTTGTGACTGTGTTGCTGTCTTGTAATCCCACATTTTGGTTTAATAATCCATACCACGTGAGTTCAAAACAACTTTAGACTGTGACTTTTCTCCTCCATCCTGACCCCTTTTTTTATCCTAAACCTTTTTTGTCCCAATGCAAACTATCCCCTCCCCCACTGGGCCATCTACATAGAACATAGAACATAGAACAGTACAGCACAGAACAGGCCCTTCGGCCCTCGATGTTGTGCCGAGCAATGATCACCCTACTCAAACCCACGTAGCCACCCTATACCCGTAACCCAACAACCCCCCCTCCCCTTAACCTTACTTTTTAGGACACTACGGGCAATTTAGCATGGCCAATCCACCTAACCCGCACATCTTTGGACTGTGGAAGGAAACCGGAGCGCCCGGAGGAAACCCACGCACACACGGGGAGGACGTGCAGACTCCGCACAGACAGTGACCCAGCCGGGAATCGAACCTGGGACCCTGGAGCTGTGAAGCATTTATGCTAACCACCATGCTACCATGCTGCCTCAAATCTGTCACTTGTTTGTTAGTTTTGCTTTCACTGAACATTAACATTTGTTCTCCTGTTAACACATTCTGCTATCTTACCTTTATGCCATGATCAGCATCTTATATAACCCTTCACACTGCCATGGATATTTACTCTGCCTCGTGATCTACACATCTTTGTTGCAATCTCTCCTAGCTCCCACCAATCACTGACCTTCCACTCTGCTCCAGTTGTCCCACCCCATTTTCCATAGTATATAATCCATCACATCTCTCCTCTTTAGCTTGGAAGAATAGTCATACAGACTCAAAATATTTAGTTCTGAAGATGTCAGATTCTTGTTAAAAACCGAACAGGTTGACTAATGTCGTTTAGGAGAGTCAGTCTGCCTCTCTTGCCCAGTATGGGTCTATATGCGCCTTCAATCCCACAATGATGTGGCTGATACTTAACTGCCCTTTGAAATGGCCCAGAACAATCCCTCTGCTGCATCAAATTACTTTCCTTCTCCATAAGCACTCCAAAACAATGATAATGTCCTTCACACCATTGTTCTCATTGTCCCCCGCTTCCATCACAATGCTCATATATGATCTGTTGTCTGATTGGGTGATACACCATCAATAATACACGATGAGAGATATACGTAACTGAGGCTTTAATACACTAAACAGCAAGCCTCCTGCCTCTGGACCCAAACTGGGACAGGAGGCGGAGACTTGCCACTTTTATACAGAATTGGATTGGATTGGATTGGATTTGTTTATTGTCATGCGTACCGAGGTACAGTGAAAGGTATTTTTCTGCGAGCAGCTCAACAGATCATTCAGTACATGGGAAGAAAAGGGAATAAAAGAAAATACATAATAGGGCAACACAGGATATACAATGTAACTACATAAGCATTGGCATCGGATGAAGCATACAGGGTGTAGTGTTAATGAGGTCAGTCCATAAGAGGGTCATTTAGGAGTCTGGTGACAGTGGGGAAGAAGCTGTTTTTGAGACTGTTTGAGCGTGTTCTCAGACTTCTGTATCTCCTGCCCGATGGAAGAAGTTTGAAAAGTGAATAAGCCGGGTGGGAGGGATCCTTGATTATACTGCCCGCTTTCCCTAGGCAGCGGGAGGTGTTGATGGAGTCAATGGGTGGGAGGCAGGTTCGTGTGATGGACTGGGTGGTGTTCACGACTCTCTGAAGTTCCTTGCGGTCCTGGGCCGAGCAGTTGCCATAGCAGGCTGTGATGCAGCCCGATAGGATGCTTTCTATGGTGCATCTGTAAAAGTTAGTAAGGGTTAATGTGGACATGCCAAATTTCCTTAGTTTCCTGAGGAAGTATAGGCGCTGTTGTGCTTTCTTGGTGGTAGCGTCGACGTAGGTGGACCAGGACAGATTTTTGGAGATGTGCACCCCGAGGAATTTGAAACTGCTAACCATCTCCACCTCGGCCCCGTTGATGCTGACAGGGGTGTGTACAGTACTTTGCTTCCTGAAGTCAATGACCAGCTCTTTAGTTTTGCAGGCATTGAGGGAGAGATTGTTGTCGCTACACCACTCCACTAGGTTCTCTATCTCCCTCCTGTATTCGGACTTGACGTTATTCGAGATCCGGCCCACTATGGTCGTATCGTCAGCAAACCTGTAGATGGAGTTGGAACCAAGTTTTGCCACGCAGTCGTGTGTGTACAGGGAGTAGAGTAGGGGGCTAAGTACGCAGCCTTGTGGGGCCCCGGTATTGAGGACTATTGTGGAGGAGGTGTTGTTGTTCATTCTCACTGATTGTGGTCTGTTGGTCAGAAAATTGAGGATCCATTTGCAGAGTGGGGAGCCAAGTCCTAGGTTTTGGAGCTTTGAAATGAGCTTGGCTGGGATTATGGTGTTGAAGGCAGAGCTGTAGTCAATAAATAGGAGTCTGGTGTAGGAGTCCTTGTTTTCAAGATGCTCTCGGGATGAGTGTAGGGCCAGGGAAATGGCGTCTGATGTGGACCGGTTGCAACAGTATGCGAATTGAAGTGGGTCAAGGCGTTCCGGGAGTATGGAGGAGATGCGCTTCATGATCAGCCTCTCGAAGCACTTCATTACAACTGAGGTCAGGGCCACCGGGCGGTAGTCATTGAGGCATGTTTCCTGGTTCTTCTTTGGTACCATTATGATGGTGGTCTTCTTGAAGCAGGTGGGGACCTCGGAGTGGAGTAGGGACAGGTTAACGATATCTCTGAAAACCTCTGCCAGCTGGTCCGCGCAGGCTCTGAGTGCACGACCAGGGATCCTGTCCGGGCCCATCGCCTTCCGAGGTTTCACTTTCAGGAAGGCCTATCTGACTTCGGAAACTGTGATGGTGGGTATGGGTGAATTATGGGCTGCTGGGGGACTCGACAGTGGATTGTTGGTTACCTGCTCGAACCGAGCATAGAATGCATTGGGCTCATCATTGAGGGGTGCACTGCTGCCAGACATACCTGCTCGGCTTCGCTTTGTAGCCCGTTATGTTGTTTAGTCCTTGCCACAACCGCCAAGAGTCTGTCTGTGACTCTAGCTTGGTTTGATATTCTCTCTTGCCATCTCGGATGGCTTTGCGGAGGTCGTACCTGGATTTCTTGTATAGGTCACGGTCGTCTGCCTTGAACGCCTCAGATCTGTCCTTCAGTAGGGAGTCAATCTCATGATTGAGCCATGGTTTCCCGTTGGGGAATGTACGTACTGCTTTCTTTGGCACGCAGTCATCCACACATTTGCTGATGAAGTCTGTGACGGTGGTGGCATACTCATTTAAGTTGGTCGCTGAGCAGCGCCGGCCCTAGGGTTGCTGGCGCCCCGGGCAAGCTGAACTTCGGCGCCCTTCGGGGGGGGGGGGGCCGAGGGGGGGCGGGGGGGGCGGGGGGCGGGGGGGGGGGGGCGGGGCGGGCGGGGGGGCGGGGCCGAGGCGGGCGGGGGGGGGGGGCCGAGGCGGGCGGGGGGGGGGCCGAGGCGGGCGGGGGGCGGGGCGGGGGCGGGGCCGAGGCGGGGGCGGGCGGGGCCGAGGCCGGGGGGGGCGGGGCCGAGGCAGGGGTTAGATAGAGGAAAGGAACTAAATTGCACTTTAACCAGTCCTATCAGCTCCTCATGCACAGTTCATCCCAACTGATCCTAACCCTCCCACAATACAATGACTGGCCACTCCACCAATTACACTTACTGGTCCTAGACACCAAACACCACCCCCTCCTACCCTTACACTGACTCTTACCCCTTTAAGCTGATCCTCTCCACATTACACTGACCCCATCTCATCGTTAATGATCACCTCCTGCCATGTTATTGAGCCCCTTCTTCAACACTCCGACCCAGACACCCTGCCAACCACCCCCAGCCTCAATTAACTGACCTGATCCCAGATTCTTCCTGATAGACTGACCAGATCCCAGGACATCCACGCCACTTGATTCTCACTCTTTGTGCAGATTTCCTGACCACCCACAGAACACATTAGGTGTTTGGGTGAGTGTTGAAACGGGACTCCGTACCTCGCACACACTGTGCAGATCTTCAATAAATATCTTCATTCTCGGCGGGGGGGGGGGGGGGGGGGGGGGGGGGGGGGGGGCGGACGGAAGGGGGGGGCGGGCAGGCGGGGGGGTCGCCCTGGGGGAGGGCGGCCACCGCGCATGCGCTGGTTGGCACCGGCCCAACTGCGCATGCGCGGGACCCGAGTCTCTGGCGCCCCCTAACACATGGCGCCCCGGGCGACTGCCCGAGTTGCCGGTGCCTTGGGCCGGCCCTGTCGCTGAGTTCTTAAATATGGACCAGTCCACTGTCTCTAACCCCCGAGGGGAGTAGCCAACCAGGACAAGCCCAGCCATGTATGATACAGCACAATGCATAGAACACAATAACATGGTTTACCACATTGGGTTCCAATCCTGTGAATGGAATCATAAATAAACTCCAAAGGAAGTAAGATCTGTGACATTACTTTGTGGTAACCTGGCCTAGTTTTGAGCCCGATTAAATTGGACATTTTAAATTAATGAATTGAACACTTTAAATTAAGCTGCAATCCAAACCTCAGGCAGGCTGATGGGAATTCGGACTTGGTCAAAGTGTACACATGTCACAGGCAAACTGCTAGAACATGTCTGGACCTACCCCGTCAATCACACATCAGGAGATCATCAATCCTATTGATATGCAGCAATTTGTTTTGGTAGCCCAGACTGAGACAGACTCTGGGGCACCCAGAGCTCCTACAGCTACCGTATACGGCAACAAGTTCTGTGCAAGCAACACCACTGGAGCCCAACACCAAAGTCATCTTTACGGGTGGTATAACGAAACTTGGGAAATCTTTAGTAAATGGTATTGGGTTAATTTAGGGGTAAATATTGTTTTTAAATAAAGTTGGTTTGATGTTATACTTGTGTTGTCCTTTATTTACCTAATCAATAAAGAAATCTGGGTAAAACTTTTGATCAATGCACTGGTTGAAAGTTGCGATTTTACAGATAGAACACCCTGTTTAATAATTCACTTCTTTAAGTTTATCTTTACAGAAAACTAAGTTTGTGTTCCAATAAAAATTGCACGCAGCAAGTCAATGATTATCACAAAACTGAACAGGGGAATTCATAACAAAATGACTCATGGACCATAGAAATCAGAAGTGTGAGGATGGTTAACAGTTATGGGACTCCTTCGGGATGCAAGACTGACTAATCAATAAAACTATAACCTTGAGGGTTTTGTTAGAGCAATTAAGGCAAAACTGTTTCCACGCACAAGAGGGTTGGTGACCGGACGATAAAGATTGGCAAAAGAACAAGAGGTGACACGAGGATAATTTTTTTACACAGCGGGTTGTTGTGATCTGCTGCCTGGAAGGGCGGTGGAAGCAGATTCAATTTGAAAGGATAAATAGCTCGAAAGGAGAAACCTGCAGGGTTATGAGGAAAGAGCTTGGAGAGTAGGTCTAATTGGATAGATATTTCAAAGAGCTGGCACAGGTACAATGTGCCGAATGAATTCCTTCTGTCCTGTAAGATTCTATGGTTGGGATTTTCCAGGGCCTGTTGCAGATGGGGGGGAAAGTTTGGCGATCCGTCAAAACATGGTGGGCCGGCAATATCCCAGCCTATGTTTCCTATAAAGAAACTTGAAGTGAGACTGGAATTTAAAAGAATGTTATATCGGAAATGCCCATGATGCAGCTCCTGGAATCCACTGGTTTCATAGAACATAGAACAGTACAGCACAGAACAGGCCCTTCGGCCCTCGATGTTGTGCCGAGCATTGTCCAAAACCAAGATCAAGCTATCCCACTCCCTGTCATTCTGGTGTGCTCCATGTGCCTATCCAATAGAACATAGAACAGTACAGCACAGAACAGGCCCTTCGGCCCTCAATGTTGTGCCGAGCCATGATCACCCTACTCAAACCCACGTATCCACCCTATACCGGTAACCCAACAACTCCCCCCCCCCCAACCTTACTTTTTTATTAGGACACTACGGGCAATTTAGCATGGCCAATCCACCTAACCCGCACATCTTTGGACTGTGGGAGGAAACCGGAGTGCCCGGAGGAAACCCACGCACACAGGGGGAGGACGTGCAGACTCCACACAGACAGTGACCCAGCCGGGAATCGAACCTGGGACCCTGGAGCTGTGAAGCATTTATGCTAACCACCATGCTACCCTGCTGCCCCAATAACCGCTTGAAAGTTCCTAAAGTGTCCGCCTCCACTATCACAGCAGGCAGTCCATTCCACACTCTAACCACTCTCTGAGTAAAGAACCTACCTCGGATATCCCTCCGATATCTCCCACCCGGAATCTTATAGTTATGCCGCGTTGTAACATGGACATCCACCCGAGGAAATAGTCTCTGAACGTCCACTCTATCTATCCCCTCATCATCTTATAAACCTCTATTAAGTCGCCTCTCATCCTCCTCCGCTCCAAAGAGAAAAGCCCTAGCTCCCTCAACCTTTCCTCATCAGACCTATCCTGCAAACCAGCCAGCATCCTGGTAAATCTCCTTTGCACCTTTTCCAATGCTTCCACATCCTTCTTATAATGAGGTGACCAGAACTGCACACAATACTCCAAATGTGGTCTCACCAGGGTCATGTATAGTTGCAGCATAACCCCGCGGCTCTTAAACTCAAGCCCCCTGTTAATAAACACTAACACACTATAAGCCTTCTTCATGGCTCTATGCACTTGAGTGGCAACCTTCAGGGATCTGTGGACATGAACCCCAAGATCTCCCTGTTCCTCCACATTCCTCAGAACCCTGCCGTTGACCCTGTAATCCGCATTCAAACTTTTTCTACCAAAATGAATCACCTGGCATTTATCAGGGTTAAACTCCATCTGCCATTTTTCGGCCCAGCTCTGCATCCTATCAATGTCTCTTTGCAGCCTACAACAGCCCTCCACCTCATCCACTACTCCACCAATCTTGGTGTCATCAGCAAATTTACTGACCCACCCTTCAGCCCCCTCCTCCAAGTCATTGATAAAAATCACAAATAGCAGAGGACCCAGCACTGATCCCTGTGGTACACCGCTGGATATGTGAGCTGTTGGCAAGGCTGGCATTTACTGGCCATCCTTAGTTGCTCTGAGAAGTTAGCGGTGAGCGATATCCTTGAACTGTTTCAGGCCGAGGGCTGATAATATTCCCACAGCGGTGATAGAGGGTGCAATCTACCGAAAGGGAACAGAGCCCCATTGCTCACGCGATTAGCCAGGTGTTTCCTGGTGCTCAGAGCGGCGGGAAACATGGCCTATTGAATGGCCATGTGGGTAGATCGGGAGCCTCACCTGGGCACATTGGCGGTGTCAGCTTGGCATTTCCAGGGTGCCCAAGTGGCATCAACAGTATCAGGGTGCCACCCCGCCCAGATGGCAAGCACCTGGGGACCTCCAATCCCCTGGGAGACCCCCACGAGTGTCATTCCGTCTGGGTTCCCATTTGTTGGAACCAGTACTGAACAGTGCTCATCCAAGGTCTCCAAGGTAAGGGGGTTGGATCCTGTGCCTTGGTTAGATCTGGATAATGCCTATTAAAGTGAGACTAGCAGGGGCAGCACGGTGGCACAGTGGTTAGCATTGCCGCCTACGGCGCTGAGGACCCAGGTTCGAATCCCGGCCCTGGGTCACTGTCTGTGTGGAGTTTGTACATTCTCCCTGTGTTTGCATGGGTTTCACCCCCACAACCCAAAGATGTGCAGGGTAGGTGGATTGGCCACTCTAAATTGCCCCTTAATTGGAAAAAGTAATTGGGTACTCTAATTTTTTTTTTAAAGTGAGACTAGCTGTCTCACTTTGATATGCAGACTTGGCAGAAAGTGATCCCGCCCACAATGGGTGAGATTCACATCGCGACATCTCGCGAGATTGCGTTAGATCTCCTGAGGCATGATGAGCTAATTGATCCTAGAAGAGGGATCTCTCAGCATCTACGTGGCCAGTAGATCTCACCCACAGAATGAATCATAAGATCATAAGAAATAGGGGCAGGTTGAGGCCATTCAGCCCATCAAGCTTGCTCCGCCATTCAATAAAATTATGGCTGATCTGATTGTGGCCTCACCTCCACTTTCCTACCTTGTCATTCATGTATAAGACAACTTGATCCCTCTGAACTGTGGCAGTCTGCAATTTGTTTCCATTTAAACAATATCCTGCTTTACTATTCTTCTCAACAAAGTGGATATTTTCCCACATTATTGCCCACACACCAATCCTGCCCATGTCCCCTTTCTGACTCTTTGCATCCTCCTCAGAACTTATCCATCTTTGTATCATTAGCAAATTTGACTCCAGTATAAGTTAGTCCCCCCATCTAAGTCATTAATATAGATGGTAGAGCAGCATGGTGACGCAGTGGTTAGCACTGCTGCCTCACGGCACCGGGTCCCTGGTTTGATCCCAGCTCTGGGTCACTGTCCGTGCGGAGTTTGCACATTCTCCCCCTGTCTGCGTGGGTCTCACCCCCACAACCCAAAGATGTGCAGGGTAGGTGGATTGGCCATGATAATTTGCCCCTTAATTGGAAAAAATTAATTGGGTACTCTAAATTTATAAAGAAATATATAGATTGTAATGGATGAGGCCCCAGCACTGATCTACTCTGATCACAGTTTACCAGCTGAAAATTATCCATTTATCTCAATGCTCTGTTTCCTGTTAGTTACCAAATCCTCCATCCTGTTGGAGTTTTTTTGAGTTTACCCGTAGCATAAAGAAAAGGGAATGAGTGGATGTGGCATAATTGGGACGCTTTTGATAAGGTCCTACACAGGAGGTTATTAAACAAAATTAGAGTGCATGGCATTGAGGGTAATATGCTGGTATGGATTGAGAATTGGTGAACAAATAGAAAACAGAGAGTAGGAATGGACAGGTCATTCTCAGAACAGTGGGTTGTTACTAGTGGGGGTACCATGAGTATCAGTGCTGGGACCACGGCTGTTCACAATCTATAGAAATGATTTGGATGAAGTGTAGTATTCCCAAATTTGTTCATGGAATACAGGAGCCTGGGTCTGTATTCTCTGGAATTTTGAAGAAGAGGTGATCTCATTGAAACATACAAAATTGATACAGGGCGTGACAGGGTAGATGTGGATAAGATGTTTCCTCTAGGCTGGTGAATCTAGAATCAGAGGAGACAGCCTCGGAATAAGGGGAAAGCCATGTTAGATTGAGATAAGCAGGAATTGTCTTCACTCCGAGGGTGATGAAACATTGGAGTTCTCTACCCTAAAGAGCTGATGAAATTCGGCCACTGGACATGTTCAAGACATAAGTTGGTACATTTCAGGATATTTATGATATCTGAAGAAGAATCATATGGACTCAAAGCAGTAACTCTGTTTCTCTCCCCAGAGATGCTGCCAGATCCGCTGGGTTTTTCCAGCATTTTCTGCTTTGTTTCAGATTCCAGCATGCGCAATATGTTCCTTTTATTTGCCTTAAGCTCATAGCTTCCGCGCTAACCTTTAGAGTGGCACCTTTTTGAATGCCTTTTGGAAATCTGAATACAGTAGGGGAGCGGTTCAACCGGGAGAAAACAGAGTCTGGTTTGGGGAGCGCTGAGTGGGATGTTTCCCGGCGCTGCTGTCTTTTTTGTCCTCGGCGAGAAAGGCTCCATCGAGGCCGCATTTACATCATTTCCTGCACTGACAAGCTCAGCTCGCGTCAAATGGATTCCTTCTGTCCTGCAAGATTCTATGGACAGGATTTTCCAGGGCGGGACCTTTTGACCCCCGACCTTTAACCCTCCTGAGCGAACCCCCCCCCCCCCCCCCCCCCCCCCACTCCACTGCACTCAACTGACCTCTTCCAGGGTCTTTGAACACCCCGCCCCGCCTCACTCTGCCTCTCATGGGCAAGGCACCCCGGGCTCGACTCCTGGTATGGGCAACCTGGCACTTGGCAGGGTGCCCAAGTAGCAGTGTGGAGGTGCCATGCTGGCAGTGCCCAGGTGCCAGCAGGCGTGCCAGGGTGCCACCCTACCCAATCACCCAGTGCTCTCTAACGGTTTGGGTGATCCCCCCCCCCCCCCCCCCCAGGTGTTGTTATGTTTTGTGGAGCAGTACTAAACGCGTCCTGGCACTGGGAGAATCCAGCGCAGACATATTTAAATGCACTTAATGGCTCATTTAAATATCCGCAGCGAGGCGAGATCCACATCGTGACGCCTTACGAGATTCCATTGTCTCCCGAGACGTTTTGAGCATCGTGAATCTCGTGAGAGGCTCCTCGCGGGATTCAACGGCCTCATCGTTTCACCAAGTCAGGCTCTACGAGGCCGGTAAATCCATCTACAGGTTCCCCTTTATTCAGCCTGCTTGTTACATCTTTTTTTAAAAATTTAGAGTACCCAATTATTTTTTCCAATTAAGGGGCAATTTAGCGTGGCCAATCCACCTATCCTGCACACCTTTGGGTTGTGGGGGCAAAACCCACGCAGACACGGGGAGAATGTGCAAACTCCATACAGCTGTGACCCAGGGCCGGGATTCGAACCCGGGTCCTCAGCGCCCTAGGCAACAATGCTAACCACTGTGCCACCGTGCTGCCCTGCTTGTTACATCTTCAAAGAACTCTAATAAATTTGCCAGCACAAGTTCCCTTTTACAAAACCGTGTTGACTCTGCCTGATTAGAGGACAGTGACTCAGAGATAATGAAGGAATGTGGATACGTATCCAAACAGGTTGGGGTATGACAAGGGGAGGTGTAGGAAAAAGGCGTGAAACTAACCGCTCGTTAACTCTTTCAAAGAGCTGACATGTGTAGGATGGGCCAAATGGCATCTTCAGGAGTCCAAGGAGGAGAGACTGCGATTTTATTCCCTGGAATTTTGGAGGTGACTTGATATAAATTTTCAAGATATTAAAACAAATGGAACAGATAGGGTGGATAGTAAGACGCTCTTTCAAGCACAGATTTCGAGGCCGTCAAGAACTTTAGGATCAGATCTTTCAGGAAATCTTCAACACAGGAAGTAGTAGTCATTTGAAACGCTCTTCTGTCAATGGTAATTTGGTAATTAATACTAGATCAGTTGCAAAGTTTAAATCTAGAATTGATAGATTTTTATTATTCAAAGGGATATGGGGCAAAGGCAGGTGTATGGAGTTAGGTCACAGATAAGCCGTTCTTATATTAAATGGTGGAACAGCCTTAACGGCTGAACACGCTCCCTCCTGTTCTGATTATCATAGAATTTACAGTGTAGAAGGAGGCCATTCGGCCCATCGAGTCTGCACCGGCTCTTGGAAAGAGAACCCTACCCAAGGTCAACACCTCCACGCTATCCCCATAACCCAGTAACCCCACCCAACACTAAGGGCAATTTTAGACACTAAGGGCAATTTATCATGGCCAATCCACCTAACCTGCACATCTTTGGACTGTGGGAGGAAACCGGAGCACCCGGAGGAAACCCACGCACACACAGGGAGAACGTGCAGACTCCGCACAGACAGTGACCCAAGCCGGAATCGAACCTGGGACCCTGGATCTGTGAAGCAATTGTGCTATCCACAATGCTACCGTGCTGCCCCTGATGTACCCATGTTTGTGCTGTAAGATTCAGTGATTCTAACGAGGAATAGAGGGCGTTCCCTTGACATTGCTGTTCCCGTTCTGCTCAACAATGAAGGCCACAGCACAGGGTGGGGCTGTGCTGCACCTTGACAAAGTACAAACGGCAGCCACAGGGCACCAGGATATCCACAGCAAGTTTACAACTTGCAGAGGAGCTGACACGTTAAACATTTTTCTCACCAAACTGCCCCGCTTCCTTCCTCTACTATGAGTTAATCATTAATTCTGGAGCCCGAGAGCACTGGGTGCATTGGATGGCAGGAGTGAATTTTAGAGCAAAAGCTACAAGGGCAAACACTGGCACAGACAAGGACAAGAGATGGGGGGGGGGCACCAGGTTAGAATCAATAAGGTTACCGGAGCACCCGGAGGAAACCCACGCGGACATGGGGAGATAATCAACTCCTGATTTGATGTCTGTAAAATGAATGAGGTTTACTTTCAGTACACAGTGTGAACTGAAGGTGCAGGCCTCCCTCTCATCCAGTACCTATTTTCCCCAAATATGCTTTCTCATGGAAATTGTGAAAGTAAGTTACAAAATCATTCAACAATCAAGCACCATAAAACTTAACCTGCCCCCATGCGGTGAGTTCCATTCTTTTCTATGAGCAATGCCGATGGGTGGGCAGCACGGTGGCCTAGTGGTTAGCACAACCGCTTCACGGCGCTGAGGTCCCAGGTTCGATCCCGGCTCTGGGTCACTGTCCGTGTGGAGTTTGCACATTCTCCCCGTGCCTGCGTGGGTTTCGCCCCCACAACCCAAAAATGTGCAGAGTAGGTGGATTGGCCATGTTAAATTGCCCCTTAATTGGAAAAAATAATTGGGTAATCTAAATTTATAAAAAAAAAGCAATGCCGATGGGGGTTCACTTGTAGATTGGATAGCTTCAGCCCTCCTGCAGAATGATTGAGAGGCGGGGGAGGCAAGTTGAGAATCAGTGGGGTGATCAAGAGGGAGGGAGGTTGGGCCGGGTCAGTGGGGAGGGAGTAGACAATTGGGGAAAGGGAACGTTCTGGGGGAGGAGGTAATTGAGAGGGAGTGCAATCAGGAGGGAGGGAAGTATCAGACGAGAGGAGGCAGTTCATTGTGGGCTGAATGGCAGTCAACAAGTTAGCAAACAGCTTTCCTTTCGAAGAGGCTCTGGAATGTGGCGACTAGGGGCTTTTCAAAGTAACTTCATTGCAGTGTTTTTAAAAAAAAAATTTTTTTTTTAAGAGTACCCAATGCATTTTTTCCAATTAAGGGGCAATTTAGCATGAACAATCCGCCTATCCTGCCCATTTTTGGCTTGTGGCGGCGAAACCCACGCAAACACTGGGAGTTCAAACTCCATATGTACAGTGACCCAGAGCCGGGACCGAACCTGGGACCTTGGACCATGAGACAGCAGTGCTAACCACTGCGCCACCGTGCTGCCCTTTTCACTGCAGTGTTAATGTAAGCCTACTTGTGACAGTAAAGATTATTTAAAAAAAAAATTAAACCATAGATTGGGTGGCAGATAGACCTGATTTAAGTGAGCCAGATGCGGACTACATTCTCTGCAGCCGAGTGCTCAGGGAAGGGATCTGGAGCATGTGCTTAGGCCTTTGTTTGGACATGATGTAGCACAGTGGTTAGCACTGTTGCTTCACAGCGCCCGGGACCCGGGTTCGATTCCCGCTTGGGTCACTGTCTGTGCGGAGTCTGCATATTCTCCCCGTGTCTGTGTGGGTTTCCTCCGGGTGCCCCGGTTTCCTCCCACAAGTCCCGAAAGACGTGCTGTTAGGTGAATTGGACATTCTGAATTCTCTCTCTCTGTGTACCCGAACAGGCGCCGGAATGCGGCGACTCGGGGATTTTCACAGTAACGTCATTGCAGTGTTAATGTAAGCCTACTTGTGTCACTAATTTTTTATTTTTTAAAATAAATTTAGAGTACCCAATTATTTTTTCCAATTAAGGGGCAATTTAGCATGGCCAATCCACCTACCCTGCACATCTTTGGGTTGTGGGGGTGAAACCCACGCAGACACGGGGAGAATGTGCAAACTCCTCACGGACAGTGACCCAGGGCCGGGATTCGAACCCGGGTCCTCAGCGCCGTAGGCAGCAATGCTAACCACTGTGCCACCGTGCTGCCCACTTGTGTCACTAATAAACTTTATTATTATTATTATGAAAAGCCCTGAGCTCATGTTTCAGGCATGAGCCATGGGCACCTATACTTCAGCCTTTACCAATATGGGGGTGAATAAGCCCACTCCATCCACCACAATGGACATTCTTACACCAGTAAAACACATGGCGCAAACAGGTTTCTCACCATTTGATGTGCATAATGGAAGATTCCAGAATGCTGCAACATGGAACACCAAAACTGGCCTTAAAATTAAACATATTAAACCGCTCAGGATGGTGAGAAGGTGAGAGTTGTTAAATATTTATAAAGGTGTTGTTGGAAAACAGCTGTCCAACCCCACCCCAGATTGTGAAACTTGAGGCTGATTGAGAACTTATTCACAGTGGGAACTTGTATCATCAATTAGATTTATTAGAAGAGAGTCACATCTGACGCCAAGTGTGAATAATGGAGCTGTGAGCTCAGGTTTAATAGATTATTCCCACAGTTCTGGCTATTGATTCTTGAAATGAGGTTAATAATATGGATCCCATTCAAATCCTCAGTACTGGTAAATCAGGTCTTTGTTTGCTAAATAAACTTTGCATTCAGAGGCCTTCTTCTCCCAACCTGCTTACAGAGGAGTGACAAGACTATTTTGCCCTAAATCAGCCAGGTAACTGTACCAGGTGTGGCAGCTGTCTGACACATAACAAGAAGAATTTGCATTTATACAGCACCTGTTTATATAGTAAAACATTACGGTGGCGCGGTAGCACAGTGGTTAGCACTGTTGCTTCACAGCTCCAGGGTCCCAGATTCAATTCCTGGCTTGGGTCACTGTCTGTGCGGAGTCTGCACGTTCTCCCCGTGTCTGCGTCGGTTTCCTCCGGGTGCTCCGGTTTCCTCCCACAAGTCCTGAAAGACGTGCTGTTAGGTGAATTGGATATTCTGAATTCTCCCTCTGTGTACCCGAACAGGCGCCGGAATGTGGTGACTAGGGGCTTTTCACAGTAACTTCATTGCAGTGTTAATGTAAGCCTCCTTGTGACAATAAAGATTATTATTAAGGTGCCTCACAGGTTCATTATCAATCAAAAGCTGACAAAGATATTCGGACAGATGACAAAAACTTGGTCAAAGCAATAGGTTTGAAAGAATATCGTAAAGGTGGAAAGAGAGGTGGAGAATCTTCGAGCCCAGGCAACTGAAGGAATTTCTGTCCATGATGGACATGATTAGCATTAGGGATGGTTAGCGACCAGAATTGGAGGGGTTCATGGATCTTGGAGGGTTGCAGGGATGGAGGAGATAACAGAAAAAACAAGGGCGAGGCCGGGGAACAAGGAAGAAAATGTTTACGTTGAGCTTCTGTATAGTAGGGAGCCAATGTTAATCAGCAAGTACAGCGGTAATGGCATGAGTTAGGACAGAGACAACAGAGCTTTGAATGCCTGCAGGTTTACAGAGGGTTGATGTGAGAAACCTGCTAGGAGCGTGTTGGAACAGTCAAGCCCAAAGAGAAAAAAAGTCCTTAAATATTGAAACAGAGCACATACAGTGCAGAAGGAGGCCATTCGGCCCATCGAGTCTGCACCGACCTACTTAAGCCCTCACTTCCACCCTATCCCCGTAACCCAGTAACCCCATCTAACCTTTTTTTTGGTCACTAAGGGCAATTTATCATAGCCAATCCACCTAACCTGCACATCTTTGGACTGTGGGAGGAAACCGGAGCACCCGGAGGAAACCCACGCACACACGGGGAGAACATGCAGACTCCGCACAGACAGTGACCCTGCGGGGAATTGAACCTGGGACCCTGGAACTGTGAAGCCACAGTGCTAATTACCGTGTTGCCCTATTGCTCTGTTCATGCTGCCTGATTCTAAACCTCTTTTTGATCACTTGCCGTTGTATTGCATTAATATCAGCACTACTGTCCCTTAAATCTAGAAACAAACTCCTGAAAATCCAGAGTTTTAGTAAATGGTGCATTTTATTTTAGAGTCATAGGGCGCGATTCAGCGGAAATATTTCCAAGTTCATTTGTGACAGGAATGTCAGGGAGTTTCCTGGTCATTGACTTCAGGAAGCAAAGTACTGTACACACCCCTGTCAGCATCAACGGGGCCGAGGTGGAGATGGTTAGCAGTTTCAAATTCCTAGGGGTGCACATCTCCAAAAATCTGTCCTGGTCCACTCACGTCGACGCTATCACCAAGAAAGCACAACAGTGCCTATACTTCCTCAGGAAACTAAGGAAATTCGGCATGTCCACATTAACTCTTACCAACTTTTACAGATGCACTATAGAAAGCATCCTATCGGGCTGCATCACATGGGCTGCATGGCAACTGTTTGGCCCAGGACCGCAAGAAACTTCAGAGAGTCGTGAACACAGCTCAGTCCATCACACGAACCTGCCTCCCATCCATTGACTCCATCTACACCTCCCACTGCCTGGGGAAAGCGGGCAGCATAATCAAAGACCCCTCCCACCCGGCTTACTCACTCTTCCAACTTCTTCCATCGGGCAGGAAATACAGAAGTCTGAGAACACGCACGGACAGACTCAAAAACAGCTTCTTCCCCGCTGTCACCAAACTCCTAAATGACCCTCTCATGGACTGACCTCATTAACACTACACCCTGCATGCTTCATCTGATGCCGGTGCTTATGTAGTTACACTGTATACCTTGTGTTGCCCTATTATGTATTTTCTTTTATTCCCTTTTCTTCCCATGTACGTAATGATCTACTGCAGACTCATAGACAGCAGGAAACTGGCAGCAGAGAGTGGCAGAAAACACGGCTCCTCTTCCTTCGAATGTCTAAAGGCTGCTGACAAGTTCTCTCTGAAAAAGAAAACAGGAACCAATCGCTGACTGTTGTCAGGCAGAATACCATCCTTGGCCAATCCACCGGTTGGCAGTTTGCCAATCGAATCAACATCCTCCAAAACTGGTTCCTAAGACTCATTCAGCGCCGACAAGTCTGGTTTCTCCTCTTCGACAAATAAAACCTAGGAACACACTGTCCTGGCAAGCACTCTTCTGCTTAAAGATACATTCCGATCATGAGTCCACAGACCAAAAATAATAAAATAAAAGAGATGGGAACAAAGGAAATAAACAGAAAGGACTTCTACATGACACACAGTGACAACCAGTGTGTATCAGGTACTGTACCAACTCACCAAGGCTCCTTCAACAGCATCTTCCAGCCCCACAAGCTAGAAGGCCAAGGAGAACAGATGCATGGGAGCAGAAGCACTTGCAAGTTGCCCTGTACTCCAACCCATGGCTGTGTCTTTCACTATGGCTGAAAACAAAGTCCTGCAATTGCCTCGCTAACAGCACAGCACAGCACATGGACTGCAGTGGTTCAGTAAGGCAGCGACCTACTATCTTCTCAAGGCAATTTAGAGATGGGCAACAGAAATGAGATGAGATCAGACATGTTTCCTGCGCTGCCGGGCAGTCCTCCCCTGGAACCCAGTGACGCTGAACCACCCTGGCCACCTCCTCCCGGTCACTGTGGTCAATCATGTGGGCCTCCTATCGCCCACCGTCCCTTGGGAACAGGGCTTCTCATCTTTTCCTTGATGGCCTGGAGTAGTTGCTCCAGGGAAGGATTACTAAACCGTGGGCTTGCTGCCTTCATCTGCACAACTTTGATTCAGGATCCTGGCGCCATTACAGATTGGCTGTCTGTGAGCATTTAAAATCTGGCATCTGGTGGTGGAGTTACCGCCTACCCCGCCACAAGACTTTAAAAAACAAATTCCAATTGAGGAATTTAGCGTGGCCAATCCGCCTGTCTCACACATATTTGGGTTGTCGGGGTGAGACCCACGCAGACACTGGGAGAATGTGCAAATTCCTCACGGACTGTGACCCGGGATTGAACCCGAGTCCTTGGCGCACTGAGTCAGCAGTGCTAACCACTGCGCCATGAGACTTGGCATGAATCTCGTGTGTGGTAATCACCACTGTTGTGTATATTAGAAGATGTATGGTAAGACCCTGTACTGCAGGTACGGGGGTACTCAGTGCTGGCTCCGCCCAGTAGGCGGAGTATAAATATGTGTGCTCCCAGTACAGCAGCCACTTCGCCAGCTGATGTAGAAGGCCACACATCTTCGACTAATAAAGCCTCAGTTGTATTCAACTCTCATCTCTGTGCAATTTTTTTTTTTTAAAATAATTTTTATTGAGAAATTTTGATTTTATACAACATTGACGCACCTTAGTAAAATACCGAAAATAACAATAATATTAACAATCATATACATTCGCCCCATCCCCATGAACAACCCAGCATTTTAACAACAACGCATATTAACACACTATAAAGTTACAGAATAAACACTGCAATAATGCACCCCCCCCCCCCCCCCCCCCGGGTTGCTGCTGCTATTGACCCAGTTGCCCATCTCTGAGCCAGGAAGTCCAAAAAAGGCTGCCATCGTTTATAGAACCCTTGTATTGACCCTCTCAGGGCAAATTTGACCTTTTCCAATTTTATAAATCCCGCCATGTCACTGATCCAGGTCTCCACGCTTGGGGGCCTTGCATCCTTCCATTGTAACAGAATCCTTCGACGGGCTACTAGGGACGCAAAGGCCAGGACACCGGCCTCTTTCGCCTCCTGCACTCCCGGCTCTACCGCAACTCCAAAAATCGCGAGTCCCCACCCTGGTTTGACCCTGGATCCAACCACCCTCGACACCGTCCCCGCCACCCCCTTCCAGAATTCTTCCAGTGCTGGGCATGCCCAGAACATATGGGCGTGGTTCGCAGGACTCCCCGAACATCTGGGGCACCTGTCCTCACCCCCGAAGAACCTGCTCATCCTAGTCCCGGACATGTGGGCCCGGTGCAGCAACTTAAATTGGATGAGACTAAGCCTCGCACAGGAGGAGGAAGAGTTGACTCTCTCCAAGGCATCCGCCCAAGTCCCGTCCTCTATCTGCTCCCCGAGTTCCTCCTCCCATTTAGCCTTCAGCTCCTCCACTGACGACTCCTCCACCTCCTGCATTACCTTATAGATGTCAGACACCTTCCCCTCTCCTACCCACACCCCCGAAAGCACTCTGTCCATCGCCCCCTGCGAGGGCAGCAAAGGGAATCCCTCTACCTGTCGCCTAGCAAACGCCTTTACCTGCAGGTATCTGAACATGTTCCCCTGGGGAAGGCCAAATTTATCTTCCAGTTCCCCCAGGCCCGCAAACCTCCCGCCAATAAACAGGTCCCTCAATTTGCTGATGCCCGCCCTTTGCCACCCCCTGAATCCCCCATCCGTGTTCCCCGGGATGAACCGATGGTTGCCACCCAGTGGAGCCTCCATCGAGTCCCCTGTTTCCCCCCGATGCCGTCTCCATTGTTCCCAGATTCTTAGGGTCGCCGCTACCACCGGGCTCGTGGTAAACCTCTTAGGGGAGAGCGGCAACGGTGCCGTTACCATGGCACCCAGGCTCGTACCTCTACATGACGCCATCTCCATTCTTTTCCACGCCGCCCCTCCCCCTCCATCACCCATTTACGCACCATTGACACATTGGCTGCCCAATAGTACCCCAGAAGGTTGGGCAGTGCCAGCCCACCTCCATCCCTTCCTCGCTCCAGGAACACCCTCCTCACTCTCGGAGTCCCATGTGCCCACACAAAACTCAGAATACTGCTAGTCACTCTCCTAAAGAAGGCCCTGGGGATAAATATGGGCAGGCACTGAAAAAGGAACAAGAACCTCGGAAGCACTGTCATTTTGACGGACTGCACCCTCCCCGCCAACGACAATGGCAGCATGTCCCACCTCCTGAACTCCTCCTCCATCTGATCTACCAGCCTGGTAAAGTTATGCTTGTGGAGAGTCCCCCAGTCCCTGGCCACTTGCACCCCCAGGTACCTAAAGCTCTCCCCTGCCCGCCTAAGTGGGAGCCTACCAATTCCTTATCTCTGTGCAATTGATCGTGCATCAGCGTGCTTGCAGAAATAATGACGCGGACCTGCATGATTGCACGTAGCAGCCGTTCTGCTCCACCATGGGAGCCACTCTGACTTTATGGTCCCACTTTCTTCTGACCACAAAACATCGGGTGGGAGGACAATCCAACCTTACATTAAAGCACCGAAAATGTTTTACAGAAATACTAAAGTGTTTAACCTGTTATGACAAAGTTGCTACGTATTTCAGTTTAAGGTTATGCTGACAGTGATTGGGATGACACCTGCTGGATATTGTGCATTTAACAATTGCCTACAGCTGTTGGGAAGGTTGCAGTCCACAGACTAGTCCATTTGTTTTTGTCCTGAATGCAGTGGTTAAAACCCCTGATGCTTATACTGGATCGGAGGTTAGTTCATCTGCATTAGTGAGAAAACATGCTCCCTAGAGTCAGGAAAACCAGCATTGGAGCAATTTCCAAAGATCATAGAATTTACAGTAGAGGACATTCAGCCCATCAAGTCTACACTGGCCCCTGAAAGAGCACCCTATCTAAGCCCACACCTCCACCCTATCCCCATAACCCAACCTAAATTCTGGACACTGTGGGGCAATTTAGCATGGCCAACCCACCTAACCTGCACATCTTTGGACTGTGGGAAGAAACCAGACCACCCGGAGGAAACCCATACAGACACGGGGAGAAGATGCACAGACAGCTACCCAAGCCGGGAATTGAACCCAGGTCCCTGGTGCTGTGAAGCAACAGTGCTAACACTGTGCTACCTTACTGCCCTGCATATTGCTTTTCATGTGTCCCCATTTCCTCCAGCACTCATCTAGTCTTATTATTCTTGGCTGCAAATCAGGTTGTTCAGAATCCACTTGACTCAGGTTTCCACATTGCTCACCCATAGGAAATTTATTTTGCAATATTTGAAAGAAAGAAAGGCAAGACTTGCGTTTATGGAACTCCTCGTCTTTCCATCATCCTTTTCAACCAATTAAGAACCTTGGGTGTAATTCATCCAAATAATGACTCAGGGCACAATTTAATGAAAACAGAGTCCTATTTTGGGTGTGTTTAGCAGGGTGTTTCCTGGCTCTCGCAGTGCCGAGAATGACCCCACCATTGAGCAGGACTCTTTCTTTTTCAGGCCTCAGCGAGGAACATCCGCTGAACCGCACTTAAGACTCATTTCCTGCATGGACGTTCTCAGCTCGCAAGTGCAGGAGGCGATCAGGGCACCTTTTTTAAATCTCTCGATATCACAGCCTCCGGACCCACCCCCAACTTACCAATCAGGGGGTGCTCAAGCCCCTCGCACCCCACGACATAAAGGAAGGGCATACCCAGGCCCGCTCCCCGACACTGGTAGCCTGGCACATGGGCACCTTGGTACTGTGAGGCTGGGCAGCATTGCCAGGGTGCCAGGTGGGAAGTGCCAAGGTGCCCACATGGCATTGGGAGTGCCAGGGTACCTCCCTGCCCAGAGCCCGATCACCTGGGGGCCTCTAATCGCCTGAGAGACTCCCCCAAATGTCATTACATCGGGTTCACCTTTGTGGAAGCCAGTGCTAAACGGCGCCAGGGCAGGGTCTCCTAGGAGAGGCCATTTGATTTCACACCATGAGTAACTCCAGCATAGACAAATTCAAGGGAGAACTACTCACTTGAATATGAAGGCGGGATCCAAATCGGGATGCCTCGTGAGATCTTGTTAAATCTCGCAAGGCGTAACGAAGATCGTAAATTTCACAACAGGCCTCTAGCGCGATTTAATGGCCTTGTCACCAGGTTGGGTAAGAGGAGGCCGGTAGATTGTGTGTCAAGTGCTTTACAGCAGCTTTATGGGTGAGATCCAGACCTGGATTCACCCACACTGAAGTCATTTTACTGGGCCGTGGGAATTTCTCCCTGGTCTAGCCCACACTTAGGGCATGATCCAACGACCCGCTATGCCAGAAAAAGCAACTCACTGTGGCGCAGACTGGCTATGGAAAGCTGGGAGACCCCGCTCCCGGAATCTAGCTGGCTTGGAACGCCTTGCGAGATTCAGTCTCGCAATCTGCTACGATGTGAATATTCCAGTTAGCCTCACTCTAATGTGCAAATTGCTGAGATACCTGAGGCTTTGGGATTCAGTCCCTTCACCTCCCAGACCTTGGGCAAGCGCCGTTCAGCACTGGTCCCACAAATGGAGATCAGAAGGAACGACATTCGTGGGGGTCTCGTTGGCATTTCTGTAAGTGTGGAATTGGACCGGGGCTGCCTGGTGTGGGTGTTGGGCTGGAGGTCGGGGATTGTTTTGGGGGCCTCTCGTTACAATGGATTGGATTGGATTGGATTTGTTTATTGTCACGTGTACCGAGGTACAGTGAAAAGGAGTTTTCTGCAAGCAGCTCAACAGATCATTCAGTACATGGAAGAAAAGGGAATTAAACAAAATTCAAGAAAATACATGAGAATACATAATAGGGCAACACAAGACATACAATGTAACTACATAAGCATTGGCATCGGTTGAAGCATACAGGGTGTAGTGTTAATGAGGTCAGTCAATAAGAGGGTCATTTAGGAGTCTGGTGACAGTGGAGAAGAAGCTGTTTTTGAGTCTGTTCGTGCGTGTTCTCAGATTTCTGAATCTCCTGCCCGATGGAAGAAGTTGGAAAAGTGAGTAAGCCGGGTGGGAGGGATCCTTGATTATGCTGCCCGCTTTCCCCGGCAGCGGGAGGTGTAGATGGAATCAATGGATGGGAGGCAGGTTCGTGTGATGGACTGGGCGGTATTCACGACTCTCTGAAGTTCCTTGCGGTCCTGGGCCGAGCAGTTGCCATACCAGGCTGTGATGCAGCCCGATAGGATGCTTTCTATAGTGCATCTGTAAAGTTGGTAAGGGTTAATGTGGACACGCCGAATTTCCTTAGTTTCCTGAGGAAGTATAGGCACTGTTGTGCTTTCTTGGTGATAGCGTCGACGTGAGTGGACCAGGATAGATTTTTGGTGATGTGCACCCCTAGGAATTTGAAATTGCTAACCATCTCCACCTCGGCTCCGTTGATGCTGACAGGGGTGTGTACACTACTTTGCTTCCTGAAGTCGATGACCAGCTCTTTAGTTTTGCTGGCATTGAGGGAGAGATTGTTGTCGTTACACCACTCCACTAGGTTCTCTATCTCCCTCCTGTATTCGGACTCGTCGTTATTCGATATCCGGCCCACTATGGTCGTATCGTCAGCAAACTTGTAGATGGAACTAAGTTTTGCCACGCAGTCGTGTGTGTACAGGGAGTAGAGTAGGGGGCTAAGTACACAGCCTTGCGGGGCACCGGTATTGAGGACTATTGTGGAGGAGGTGTTGGTGTTCATTCTTACTGTTTGTGGTCTGTTGGTCAGAAAGTCAAGGATCCAGTTGCAGAGTGGAGAGCCAAGTCCTAGGTTTTGGAGCTTTGATATGAGCTTGGCTGGGATTATGGTGTTGAAGGCGGAGCTGTAGGCAATAAATAGGAGTCTGATGTAGGAGTCCTTATTTTCGAGATGCTCTAGGGATGAGTGTAGGGCCAGGGAAATGGCTTCTGATGTAGACCGGTTGCGACGGTATGCGAATTGAAGTGGGTCAAGGCATTCCGGGAGTATGGAGGTGATGCGCTTCATGATCAGCCTCTCGAAGCACTTCATTACAACTGACGTCAGGGCCACCGGGCGGTAGTCATTGAGGCATGTTGCCTGGTTCTTCTTTGGTACCGGTATGATGGTGGTCTTCTTGAAGCAGGTGGGGACCTTGGAGTGGAGTAGGGACAGGTTAACGATGTCTGTGAATACCTCTGCCAGCTGGTATGTGCAGGCTCTGAGTGCACGACCAGGGATCCCGTCCGGACCCATCGCCTTCCGTGGGTTCACTTTCAGGAAGGCCGATCTGACTTCGGAAACTGTGATGGTGGGTATGGGTGAATTATGGGCTGCTGGGGCACTCGACAGCGGATTGTTGGTTACCTGCTCAAACCGAGCATAGAATGCATTGGGTTCATCGGGGAGGGGTGCGCTGCTGCCAGAGATACTGCTCGGCTTCGCTTTGTAGCCCGTTATGTTGTTTAGTCCTTGCCACAACCGCCGAGAGTCTGTCTGTGACTCTAGCTTAGTTTGATATTCTCTCTTGGCATCTCGGATGACTTTGCGGAGGTCGTACCTGGATTTCTTGTATAGGACAGGGTCGTCTGCCTTGAACGCCTCAGATCTGTCCTTCAGTAGGGAGTCAATCTCGCGGTTGAGCCATGGTTTCCGGTTGGGGAACGTACGTACTGCTTTCTTTGGCACGCAGTCGTCCACACATTTGCTGATGAAGTCTGTGACGGTGGTGACATACTCATTTAAGTTAGTCGCTGAGTTCTTAAATATGGACCAGTCCACTGTCTCTAAGCAGTCACTTAAGAGCTCTTTTGTCTCCTCGGACCAGCACTGCACAACCTTCTTAGCTGGATTCTCCTGCTTGAGTTTCTGCTTGTAAGCCGGGAGAAGGAGCACCGTCTTATTGTCTGATTTCCCAAAGTGCGGTCGGGGATGGAACGGTAGGCGCCCTTGATTTTTGAGTAGCAGTGGTCAAGAGTGTTGTCGCCCCTGGTGGGACAGGAGATGTGCTGGTGGAATTTTGGCAGTACACTCTTGAGGTTGGCTTTGTTGAAGTCTCCGGCCACGATGAACAAGGCCTTCGGGTGTTCTGTTTCGTAGTTGTTTATAACTGTGTACAGTTCGTCCAGCGCCTTCCTCACTTCTGCCTGGGGTGGGATGTAGACCGCTGTGATAATGGCTGAAGTGAACTCACGTGGAAGATAGTATGGGCGGCGCTTTACGGTCAAGTATTCCAGGTCTGGGGAGCAGTAGGTCGCCAGGGTCACCACATCCAAGCACCAGGAGGAGTTGATGAGGAGGCAAACCCCTCCACCCTTCGCTTTGCCTGAAGATGCCGTGCGGTCCGCCCAGTGAATAGAGAAGCCTTCAGGATGTATGGCACAGTCCTGTGAAGCGGGGGTGAGCCATGTCTCTGTGAAACAGAGCACACAGCAGTCTCTTACTTCCCTCTGAGAGGTAAGTCTGGCGTTAAGTTCATCCAGCTTGTTTTCAATTGCTTGGACATTTGCCAGGAGTATGGGGAGAGGGGTCTTGAAACTGCGTTGCTTCAGTCTAACCTGAAAACCGCTGCGTTTCCCTCGCTTTCACGGTCGGCGGCTGCTGCTGGATGATCCTGGGATCCGATGGGAGACAGCAGCCCTTGTAGAAGGTAGGTGGTTGCGTCTGGCTGGGTCCAGGTTGCTAGCGTCCCCCGGGCCCCCTCACTCCCTCAATGGGGAGTTCTGGTGAGCAGAGCTGCCCACTGTCCAGGTAGTGACCATGTGCGGCCTCAGCCCCACGTTCCCGGTTCAGACCCCACAACACCAGTCGCTTGGAATATCCGAGTTCCCGGAGACACGCAGCAAAACGCAGTCACCGCGGGACTTTGTTCCCTTTTGGGGGAATCGTGCCCCATCAGTGGGTGAACCTGCCAGTCAGACTGGCTACTCCCAGACCGGGAAGTCATTTTGAATGGGTGCCCCTGCCCCCTCACTGCTGTCCACGCGGCCCCCCGACTGTCCATGCGGCCCCCTCACTGCTGTCCACGCGGCCCCCCCGACTGTCCATGCGGCCCCCTCACTGCTGTCCACGCGGCCCCCCGACTGTCCATGCGGCCCCCTCACTGCTGTCCACGCGGCCCCCCGACTGTCCATGCGGCCCCCCTCACTGCTGTCCATGCGGCTCCCTCGCTGCTGTCCACGCGGCCCCCCCCCAGCCCCCTCACTGCTGTCCATGCAGCCCCCTCACTGCTGTCCATGCGGGCCCCCCCCCCCCCCCCCCCCACCAGGCCCCCTCACTGCTGTCCATGAGGCCCCCCCCCCGGCCCCCTCACTGCTGTCCATGCGGCCCCTCACTGCTGTCCATGCGGCCCCCCCCGGCCCCCTCACTGCTGTCCATGCGGCCCCCCCCCCCGGCCCCCTCACTGCTGTCCATGCGGCCCCCCCAGGCCCCCTCACTGCTGTCCATGCAGCCCCCCCTCACTGCTGTCCATGCGGCCCCCTCACTGCTGTCCATGCGGCCCCCCCGGGCCCCCTCACTGCTGTCCATGCGGCCCCCGGCCCCCTCACTGCTGTCCATGCGGCCCCCGGCCTCCTCACTGCTGTCCATGCGGCCCCCCCCGGACCCCCTCACTGCTGTCCATGCGGCCCCCCCGGACCCCCTCACTGCTGTCCATGCGGCCCCCCCCAGGCCCCCTCACTGCTGTCCATGCGGCCCCCCCCGGCCCCCCTCACTTCTGTCCATGCGGCCCCCCCCCCGCCCCCTCACTGCTGTCCATGCGGCCCCCGGGCCCCCTCACTGCTGTCCATGCGGCCCCCTCACTGCTGTCCATGCGGCCCCCCCCGGGCCCCCTCACTGCTGTCCATGCGGCCCCCCCGGCCCCCCCACTGCTGTCCATGCAGCCCCCAGGCCCCCTCACTGCTGTCCATGCGGCCCCCAGGCCCCCTCACTGCTGTCCATGCAGCCCCCCCCCCGGGCCCCCTCACTGCTGTCCATGCGCCCCCCCCCCGGGCCCCCTCACTGCTGTCCATGCGGCCCCCTGGCCCCCTCACTGCTGTCCACGCGGCCCCCTGGCCCCCTCACTGCTGTCCATGCGGCCCCCCGCCCCCTCACTGCTGTCCATGCGGCCCCCCGCCCCCTCACTGCTGTCCATGCTGCCCCCCAGGCCCCGTCACTGCTGTCCATGCGGCCCCCCGCCCCCTCACTGCTGTCCATGCTGCCCCCCAGGCCCCGTCACTGCTGTCCATGCGGCCCCCCGGCCCCCTCACTGCTGTCCATGCTGCCCCCCAGGCCCCCTCACTGCTGTCCATGCGGCCCCCCCGGGCCCCCTCACTGCTGTCCATGCGGCCCCCCGCCCCCTCACTGCTGTCCATGCGGCCCCCCGCCCCCTCACTGCTGTCCATGCGGCCCCCCCCGGCCCCTCACTGCTGTCCATGCGGCCCCCCGCCCCCTCACTGCTGTCCATGCTGCCCCCCAGGCCCCCTCACTGCTGTCCATGCGGCCCCCCCGGGCCCCCTCACTGCTGTCCATGCGGCCCCCCCGCCCCCTCACTGCTGTCCATGCGGCCCCCCGCCCCCTCACTGCTGTCCATGCGGCCCCCCCCCCGGCCCCTCACTGCTGTCCATGCGGCCCCCCGCCCCCTCACTGCTGTCCATGCTGCCCCCCCCGCCCCCTCACTGCTGTCCATGCGGCCCCCCCCCAGGCCCCCTCACTGCTGTCCATGCGGCCCCCCCCCCCGGCCCCCTCACTGCTGTCCATGCGGCCCCCCCGGGCCCCCTCACTGCTGTCCAAGGCGACCCCCCCGGACCCCCTCACTGCTGTCCAAGGCGACCCCCCCGGGCCCCCTCACTGCTGTCCATGCTGCCCCCCAGGCCCCCTCACTGCTGCCCCCCCCCCGCCCCCTCACTGCTGCCCCGCCCCCTCACTGCTGCCGCCCCCTCACTGCTGTCCATGCGGCCCCCCCGGGCCCCCTCACTGCTGTCCATGCGGCCCCCCAGGCCCTGTCACTGCTGTCCAAGGCGACCCTCTGCCCGGCCCCGGGTCACTTAGGGGAGGCGGCGGATTGGCTGGAGCCGGTACCGCGGCCTCTGATTGGCCGGTTCCTGCTTGGCCGGTTCCTGATTGGCCGGCTGCTGATTGGCCGGTCGTTGATTGGCCGGAGCTCTGATTGGTTCTCGGGCTATGACGGGGCGGACGTCCATTGGCTGCCGGCAGCTGATTAAATGCCAGAGCTCCGACGAATCCGCCTCCCCATTGGCTTCAGCCAGAAAGGCGGGGCCTGAGCAAGATGGAGGTTAGAGGCGGGAGCGCGCGAGGGGGGGAGGAAGCGGGAGCGCGCGAGGGGGGGGAGGAAGCGGGAGCGCGCGAGGGGGGGGAGGAAGCGGGAGCGCGCGAGGGGGGGGGGAGGAAGCGGGAGCGCGCGGGGGGAGGCGGCGGGAGCGCGCGGGGGGAGGGTGGGCTGAGGTTCCGGTGAGACCCCCCCCCCCCCCCCCCCCGGGGGCGCTGAGACCAGAGCCCGCGAGAGGCACCGTCCCGGGCTCCAGGATCCGGGCGACAGGGTCCGAGCGACAGGGTCCGAGCGACGCGGTCCGAGCGACAGGGTCCGAGCGACGCGGTCCGAGCGACGCGGTCCGGGCGACAGGGTCCGTGCGACAGGGTCCGGGCGACAGGGTCCGGGCGACAGGGTCCGTGCGACAGGGTCCGGGCGACAGGGTCCGGGCGACAGGGTCCGAGCGACGCGGTCCGGGCGACAGGGTCCGGGCGACAGGGTCCGAGCGACGCGGTCCGCGACAGGGTCCGGGCGACAGGGTCCGAGCGACGCGGTCCGGGCGACACGGTCCGGGCGACAGGGTCCGGGCGACAGGGTCCGAGCGACGCGGTCCGAGCGCGGTCCGGCACACGGTCCGGGCGACGGGTCCGGGCGACAGGGTCCGGGCGACAGGGTCCGAGAGACAGGTCCGAGCGACACGGTCCGAGCGACAGGGTCCGAGCGACAGGGTCCGAGCACACGTCCGAGCGACAGGGTCCGTGCACACGGTCCGAGCGGCAGCGAGCTGGCGGGTCCGTGCGACACGGTCCGAGCGACAGGTCCGAGCGACAGGGTCCCGAGCGGCAGGTCCGGGCGACGCGGTCCGAGCGACGCGTCCGAGCGACGCGGTCCGGGCGACACGGTCCCGGCGACAGGGTCCGGGCGACAGGTCCGGGCCTGCACAGGGCCGAGCGACAGGGTCCGGGCGACAGGGTCCGGGCGACAGGGTCCGAGCTGTCAGGGTCCGAGCGACAGGGTCCGAGCGACAGGGTCCGAGCGACAGGGTCCGAGCGACAGGGTCCGAGCGACAGGATCCGAGCGACAGGGTCCGAGCGACAGGGTCCGGGCGACAGGGTCCGGGCGACAGGGTCCGGGCGACAGGGTCCGGGCGACAGGGTCCGGGCGACAGGGTCCGGGCGACAGGGTCCGGGCGACAGGGTCCGGGCGACAGGGTCCGGGCGACACGGTCCGAGCTGTCAGGTGGCACTGTCCGAGCGACAGGGTCCGAGCGACAGGGTCCGAGCGACAGGGTCCGAGCGGCAGGGTCCGAGCGGCAGGGTCCGTGCGACAGGGTCCGTGCGACACGGTCCGAGCGACAGGGTCCGAGCGACAGGGTCCGAGCGACGGTGTCCGAGCGACAGGGTCCGGGCGACACGGTCCGAGCGACACGGTCCGAGCTGTCAGGTGGCACTGTCCGAGCGACAGGGTCCGAGCGATAGGGTCCGGGCGACACGGTCCGAGCGACACGGTCCGAGCTGACATGGTCCGAGCGACGGGTCGAGCGACAGGGTTCCGGCTGTCCAGGGAGGTGCACTAGGCCTAGCGACAGATCCGAGCTCTGTAGGGGGCACTGACCGACGACAGGTCCGAGCTCTGAGGGGGCCACTGACCGAGCGACAGGGTCCGAGCTGGGCAGGTATGACCGAGCTACAGGGTCCCCGAGCTCTGAGGGCACTGCCGAGCGACAGGAATCCGAGCTCTGAGGGGGCACTGACCGAGCGAAGGTTCCGAGCTCTGAGGGTGCACTAACCGAGCGACAGGTCCGAGATTGGGGGGCACTGACCGAGCGACAGGGTCCGAAGCTCTTAGGGTGCACTGACGAGCGACAGGGTCCGGCTCTGATGGGCACTAACCGAGCGACAGGGCCGAGCTCTGAGGGGCACTGACCGAGCGACAGGGTCCAAGTGGGGGCAGATACTTACCGAGCGACAGGGTCCGAGCTCTGATGGGGCACTGTCCCGATTGACATGGGTCCCTCTGAGGGGGCACTGTCCGAGTGATAGGGTCCAAGCTGCCAGGTGGCACTGTCCGAGTGGAGTGACTGTGTCCGAGCTGAGGGCAGGTACTGACCGAGCGACAGGGTCCGAGCTGAGGGCAGGTACTGACCGAGCGACAGGGTCCGAGCTGGGGGCAGGTACTGACCGAGTGACAGGGTCCGAGCTCTGAGGGGGCACTGTCCGAGTGACAGGGTCCGAGCTCTGAGGGGGCACTGACCGAGTGGAGTGACAGGGTCCGAGCTGGGGGCAGGTACTGACCGAATAACAGGGTCCGAGCTCTGAGGGGGTACTGACCGAGTAACAGGGTCCGAGCTGGGGGCAGGTACTGACCGAGCGACAGGGTCCGAGCTCTGAGGGGGTACTGACCGAGTGACAGGGTCCGAGCTCTGAGGGGGCACTGTCCGAGTGGAGTGACTGTGTCCGAGCTGGGGGCAGGCACTGTCCAAGCAACAACATCCAAGGCCGGATTAGAGGTGGCTTTGTCCGCGCAGCACAGTTTGAGCCAATGATGTGAGGGGACACTGACCGAGTGCCTGAATGGAGGGTGGTGGAGTCGGGGGGGGGGGGGGGGGGGGGCAGATGGTGGTGTTGGGGGGGATTGGTGTTTGGGGGGGGTAGAGTTGGGGGTGTTGGTATTGGGCGGATGGAGTTGGGGGGGGAGGGGTGGGTGGGAGTTGGGGGGGGTTGGTGTTTGGGAGGGGGGAGTTGGGTGGGGGGGGCAGTGGTTGCCAGAAGTTACTGTCCAGGCGACCGTCTCTGAGCCAGGAGTGGGGCTGAGAAGCAGTATCAAAGTAACGGCATCCAAGGTCGAGTTGGCACTGCTCAAGTGACAGTGTCGAGCTGGCGGTGCGAGTGGCCACTGTCTGAGCAACGGTCCGAACCGGCAGGGGTCACTGCCTGGGCGACAGTGTCTGTGGCTGGATTAGAGTTGGCGTTTTCCGAGTGACACAGTTCGGCACAATGCTGCGAGGGGGCACTGGCCGAGCGTCATTGTCTGATACCAGCATCTAGGCGGCATGGGGTCGGGGCACTCTCAGAGCAACAGTTTAAAAAAAATAAATTTAGAGTAAGCCCTGCACACCTTTGGGTTGTGGGGGCGAAACCCACGCAGACACGGGGAGAATGTGCAAACTCCACACGGACTGTGACCCAGAGCCGGGATCGAACCTGGGACCTCAGCGCCATGAGGCAGCAGTTCTAACCACTGCGCCACCATGCTGCCCTCAGAGTGACAGGTTTGAAGCTGGGAAGGGGCATGGTCCATGTGACAGTGTCTGAGGTCCAGTTGGCAATGTCCAAGTCCAGAGGGGACACTCTGAGTGACCGGGTCTGCGCCGGGGATGCAAGGGAGCACTGTCCCAGTGACAGGGTCTGGACTAGAGGTGGCGAGTGAGTACTGTCCAAATGGGGCCGCGCTGTCCAGGTGACGGGTTGTGAGCCAGGGTGTGTGGCCAGGGGGCACTGTCAGACTGGCAGAGTCCGAGCCCAGAGGGGGCATTCTGAGTGACGAGGTCTGAGCCACGGGGAGCGGGGCGACACTGCCCGAGCAACAAGGTCCTAATCGAGTGGGGAGGGGTCTCTGCCCGAGCTGGAGGTGGTACTCTCCGAGCGACAGCATCCGAGGACTGACCACGTGACAGATGCTCAACATCTGGATATCCAAGTGGGCAGGCGTGCCTTCTGTTTGGTGTGAGCTGTGCCCTGGGGAAGGGACTGTTGGCTGAGATTCTGCTGCTGAAAGTTTGTCCACAAAACAGAATGTAATCCAGAATCTCTACAGTCTGTGTCCTGGCCTGGGCTCCTGTCACACCCATATTCAGCAAACCCCTCCTTGCTCGGTGAATTTCCCCTGCATGCCTTTCCTTCTCTTAGTCTGGATCCCCCACGTTAACCTCTCCTTGCTCCCAGCTCCACCTATTTTGCACTTTATTCCTGCATCAGCCGCATCAGTCCCTGCTGCATAATCTGCTTTTTGCATTGTCCCTTTGAACATAGTTGCCTTTCTTCAAAACCCTTTTCTTTTACTTCTGCTGTGTTTGATCCCTCTGCCTCTTTTGCTACTGCAGAAACGTGTTGTTCCAATTTTCAGTCAGTTTTAGCTTTCATTGAGTCTTATTTTCTTCACAGGAACAAAGGAAATGGCCAATTGACATACAGACCAGCAAGCTCTTGGGTAAATCTCTGTTACTGGTGAATTGTTTTCAAACTGGAATTAGGTCATTCGGCCGATCGCGCCTGTTTTCTAAGAGCACTCCAATTAGCTTCAGTCCCTCTGCTATTCTCCACATTCCTGCAAATGTTTTCAAATATTTATCCAATTTTATTTCAAAGTTATCATTGGCTGTCCCCTCTGCCCTTTCAGGTGATGCTTTCCAAAACTTACTCAAAAATATAATTCTCCTCATCTCACCTCTGCCACTTTTGCCAGTAATCTTAAATCTATTTGGAGATTTTTAACTTCAGCAGCTAAGGACTGTAACACGAGCTGCAGTCAAGGTCCCTAAAGTTTTTAAGTTGCATGTAGCATTGCTCAGAGTCAGTTGAGAAAGCCCATTCCCCTGAGGTACCTGCTATCCTGAGTCAAACTGCACCTCTTCGCAGGGTCAGAAGGTTGTGGGTTCGAACCCCACTCTGGAGCGACGGTATAAACAGCAGGTTTTGCCAACTTAGGAGTC
The DNA here is from genome assembly GCF_902713615.1 of Scyliorhinus canicula. Lineage (NCBI taxonomy): Eukaryota > Metazoa > Chordata > Chondrichthyes > Carcharhiniformes > Scyliorhinidae > Scyliorhinus > Scyliorhinus canicula. The sequence continues at coordinate 3,677,040 of NC_052164.1, forward strand.
AATATGAGCGCAGTGGGTGCTGGGTGAACAGGACTTTTCATTGGTACTACTGCGGTAAAGAATAAAGATGCAGAGAAAATTAATATAAATTTTAGGTGTATTTGAGGGAAATCAAATAAGCACATGAGGGAATAAAAATGAAGAGGCTATTTCTTCAGTTTCTCCGATGCCATAAAATCTAAGAATGACAGTCCCAAATGCTGTCCTTGCTGTTCGAAAAGGATGCTCAGAAAAGTCACTATAATCAGGTAAAATGCTCCTTGGAATGTAGGAGTGAACACCTGTCAGCTGGATAGCTGGTTGGTGATGGAGCGAGGCCAGCAGCGTGCGTTCAACTCCCTTACCGGCTTGAGGTTATTCATGAAGGCCCTGTCTTCTCAACCTTGACCCTCAGTGAGGTGTGGTGACCCTCGGGTTAAATCACCACCAGTCAGCTCTCCCCCTCATAGGGGAAAGCAGCCGATGGTCACCTGTGACTATGGCCACTTTACTTTCGTTTTTTTTCTGTTGCAATGAGTCTGTTTCACGGCACTAATTCTCCCAAAACAGTTCTTTTTAAAAGGGTGGATATAAAAGCAAATTACTGCGGATGCTGGAATCTGAAATAGAAAATACTGGACAATCTCAGCAGCTCTGACAGCGTCTGTGGAGAGAGAAGGGAGAGAACGTTTGACAAAGAGTCATCCAGACTCGAAACGTTAGCTCCCTTCTCTCTCCACAGACGCCAGAAGGTTGGAAATAACTTGATCATTCTTTTACCTAAATGGGACAATTATTAAGTTTGTTTTATTTTTAAAATTACATTACGTTAGGTGCTAACCCATTGCACTACCCAGTGATTTACCTCCCTCTTCCCAGACTCTTGTGAAATGTATACTGTGGGTCAGGGTGGACCTGGCATCAGTGGGTTGAAGTGGACAAGGGTGGAGGTCACTCTCAACCTGCTCACTCCTGCTGCCTGCCAGTTGGTTGATAGGCACACTGAGAACAGTCTGGAAGCAGGATTTGCATTTATATAGCACTTTTCACAACCTCAGGACATCCTAAATTGTGATACAGCCAATGAAGTACTTGTTGAAATGCAGTCTCTGTTATCTCTCTCGTGATGTGGGCATGCCGACGTTGGACGGGGGTGAGCACAGTAAGAAGTCTTACAACACCAGGTTAAAGTCCAACAAGTTTGTTTTGAATCACTAGCTATCGGAGCGTCGCTCCTTCATCAGGTGACTTGCCTGATAAAGGAGCGACACTCCGAAAGCTAGTGATTCCAAATCTCACTCTTGGGTAATCACTCAGGATTGAGTATGACTTGCTTCCACTCTGGTGCGATGGGTTCTGAGATGGCTGATAAGCCAATGCAGTATCTGCAGACTATGCCACACGTGGGGCAGGTGGTGTTAGAAAAGTTGGCAAAATGGGTTGTTTCGAGGGTTTTGCTATCTCCAATGTCCCCGACGATATCGCTCGGTGTGTTTGGTGCCTTCCTGAATAAAACTTCTCCATTTTGGTCAGTTACAAGACATGTTTCCCATGAGTCGTTGGGGATGGTTGAATTGTTCATGGATGCTTTGAGGACACCCCTGAAGTGTTTCCGCTGTCTACCTGGGAGTCTCCTGCTGAGACTGAGTTCTGGGTAGCGCAGTTACTTTGGGTGTCTGGTGTCACTATCATTGTTGCAATATAAGGAACACTGCAGTCAATTCACCCACAGTAAGGTCCCACAAACACCAATGAGATCATCTGTTTTTTAGTGGTATTGATTAAAGGATAAATATTGGCCAGGTGACTGGGGAGAACTCTGCTCTTATTCGAAACAAATCCACAGAATCTTTTTGGCCCACCTGAGAGGGCAGGTGTGGCCCCAGTTTAAAGTCTGAGCTGAAAGTTAGCAGTGCAGGATTGAGGGAGCGTTACACTGAAATGAAATGAAAAATGAAAATCGCTTATTGTCACAAGTAGGCTTCAAATGAAGTTACTGTGAAAAGCCCCTAGTCGCCACATTCCGGCGCCTGTTCGGGGAAGCTGGTACGGGAATTGAACCCGTGCTGCTGGCCTGCCTTGGTCTGCTTTCAAAGCCAGCGATTTAGCCCAGTGTGCTAAACCAGCCCCTGCTACTGGAGTGTCAGCTTGAGATGTATCGGGTACCTGGTCAGAAAACAATGTGTAGCCCAGAGTAGAAGGTAGGCAGGGTACGTCTGTGTGCATTGCAAAGAAAACCCGAAACCCCTGTAATTGTGCTGTTTGCTGAATGTTCAGTATCACATGCCTCACATTGTCCCCTGTCTCTTACAGACTGGCTGGTGGATAGGCGGCATTGCAAGCTGAAGTGGCAGAATTCGGTGCTGGCAATTCGTGAGAAAATAAACCGGGCAATCCAGGATATGCCAGAGAATGAGGAAATCAAACTGCTCCTGTCAGGATCATGTCAGTGCCATTTCTGCCGTATCTCATCCTGGAAGCCTGTGTGTGTAAAGAGGATTCGTAGTTAACTTTGCAATAGTCTGGCAGCACGGTGGCACAGTGGTTAGCATTGCTGCCTAAGGGCAGCACGGTGGCCTAGTGGTTAGCACAACCGCCTCACGGCACTGAGGTGCCAGGTTCGATCCCGGCTCTGGGTCACTGTCCGTGTGGAGTTTGCACATTCTCCCCGTGTCTGCGTGGGTTTCGCCCCCACAACCCAAAAATGTGCAGAGTAGGTGGATTGGCCACGCTAAATTGCCCCTTAATTGGAAAAAATAATTGGGTAATCTAAATTATAAAAAAAAAGCATTGCTGCCTATGGCGCTGAGGACCTGGGCCTGCGTGGGTTTCACCCCCACAACCCAAAGATGTGCAGACTAGGTGAATTGGCCACGCTAAATTGCCCCTTAATTGGAAAAAATAATTGGGTACTCTAAATTTTTAAAAAACTTTGCAATAGTCCAGGAGCAGTGCACCTTGAGCAGAAGAATCTGTTACATTCTTTACATTGAGTCTGCAGCACAGAAATATGGTTCGACAGATCCATCCTCGTGTTTATGTCCCACACCAGCATCTTCCCCATTTACTTCATCTCACCCCATATCTTTCTATTCCTTCCTCCCTTGTGAATTTAAGGGGATCCTGCATTAAAACATCTAAATTTTTGAGGATTCGGTACACCCATCACCCTTGAGCTTATTGAAACCACATTGGCCCCTGGTCCAACAACACCACGATTTTAATATTCTCACCCTTGTTTTCGGATCCTTCCATGGTTTCACCCCTCCCTATCTCTGTGACCTCCTCCTGCCTTCCAACCCTCTGAGATCTCTGCAATTCTTGGAATTCAACCCCTTTGTGCATCCCCAGTTTAATCGCCTCATCATTTGTGGCCGTACGTTTATCTGCCTTGGCCCTGGACTAAAATTTCCTCTCCAATCCTCTTCCATCAAAAAGGCTGATGGAATGTTGGCCTTTATATCCAGAGGATTGGAATATAAAGACACAGGGGTTATGCTGCAGCTTTACAAAACCTTGGTTAGACCCCAAATAGAGTCACTGTCAGCAGTTCTGGGAACCCCATCTCAGGAAGGATATTTTGGCCTTGGAAGGAGTGCAATGTAGGTTTGCAAGAATGATACCTGGATTACAGGCAGATTCAGGGCCAGACCGTTCAGGAGAGATGTCAGGAAGCACTTCTTCACTCAAACCTACCTACACCTTGGGGACTGCAGCGATTCAAACGGGCAACTCACCAACACCTTCTGAAGGGATGGGCAATAAATGCTGGCCTAACCAGTGACACCCACATAATGAATAAAAGGGTGGTAGAGATTTCAAACTCTCCCACAAATAACAGTTAAAGCTAGGACAGTTGTTACTTTTTGTTAATAAAAGATATTAAGGGATATGGTCCAAGGCAGGTATATGGAGTTCGGTCTCAGATCAGCCATGAGCTCAATGAATGGCAGGACAGGCTCGAGGGGCTGAATGGCCTGCTCCTAGAACATAGAACAGTACAGCACAGAACAGGCCCTCCGGCTCTCGATGTTGTGCCGAGCAATGATCACCCTACTCAAACCCACGTATCCAACCTATACCCATAACCCAACAACCCTCCCCCCTTAACCTTACTTTTAAGGACACTACGGGCAATTTATCATGGCCAATCCACCTAACCCGCACATCTTTGGACTGTGGGAGGAAACCGGAGCGCCCGGAGGAAACCCACGCAGACACGGGGAGGACGTGCAGACTCCGCACAGACAGTGACCCAGTCGGGAACCGAACCTGGGACCCTGGAGCTGTGAAGCATGTATGCTAACCACCATGGTACCGTGCTACTGTCCTGTTCCTATCTTTCTACCATCTCCTGGGTTCAGCAGTCCCAAATATCCTTCTCTGTTTCATTGTCAGTAGCATCCCTGTGAGGTGCCTTTGGCCATGTTACCATGTTACAGATGCTGTAAATGCATCAGAGTTTGTTTGAAATCAATACAAAACCACAACTTTTTGTATTGATTCAATATTCCTTTTCTGTGAACTGATAATTTTCCCTCTCCTGCAGATATCCATTATTTCCATTGCTTGAGAATTGTAGAGATCCTCAGAAGGACAGAGGTTTCCACAAAGAATATTTTTGGAGGCTACTCCTCTCAGCGAATGAAGGTAAATTTATTCCAAATTTGACACAGTCCCTGCTGGCCCTTTTTCTGTTTAACAATTTAAAGTTGGCCCCTTTCTTCTTCTTGTTACTGCAGGATTGGCAGGAGATAGTGTCTCTATATGAAAAAGACAACATCTATCTAGGTAAGGAAGCTAGTTTGCTTTTATCTTACAATAAATTCATTAAATTCAAAACCAGCCTGGAGCCTGGAGCTGAGCTGTGAGTAACACACTGATCTCTGAATCACTCCAGGGACTTGAGCCCATCAGCTCAGGTGACACTCCAGTGCAGTACTGAGGGAGCACTGCGCTTGTTGGAGGCACTGGGCTGGATTCTCCACACCCCGACACCGAAATCGTGGCCGGCGTGGGGGTGGAGAATCCATTTTCCCGCAAGGAATCAGGACCGGTGCGGTTTCCCTGATTCTCCGGGTGAGAACGCCGCACCGCCTAGGACGTACCTGGGGCCATTGCCAGAAGCCTGCTCCACCGTGCTCCACCCCCGACCGGCCAAAGCCCCGATGGCTTGGAACAAATGTGGCCCAGCCAGTCGGGATATTCACGTGGTGGCTGTGGACTCAGTCCGCGGCCTCCCTGGTCAGGGGCGGGCCGATCGCAGGGCAGGGGAATGTTTGTGGGCGGACAGGGTCGGGCATGTGGCCGATCGGGGGGTTTATTTTTCGGGAGTTTTGCTGATGTGAGATGCATGAGCTCTGAGGAAGTGAAGTATTCTATCGGTGGGGCCGGTTTATGGCTTACCAGACGAGGAGTGTAACGACTAAGAAGCAGCAGCCTGGGCAAGAGATTACTCGAGGTGTGACAGAGGAAAAGATGGCGGAGGGGGCTGAGCGTTGTTGCCCATTCAGTGGTTTACTGAGCAACTGGTGGACATTTTGAACGCAAAGTTCCAGCAGCAGAGACAGGAGGCCTCAGAGGACCCGGCAAAGATGGTGGAGCAGCTTAGGGCGGCTATCGAGAGAGTGGAGAAGAGGCTGGAGGTCCAGAGTCTCGCACTCCAGAAGGTGGAGGAGTCGATGGGAGAGCAAGAGGGCCAGCTGGCCTCGTTGGAGGGAGAGATGGTGTTCGTGGGAGAGAGCCCGAAGAGGTTGAGGGAGAGATGGTGCTCGTGGGAGAGAGCCAGAAGAGGTTGAGGGAGAGATGGTGCTCGTGGGAGAGAGCCAGAAGAGGTTGAGGGAGAAAGTGGAGGACTTGGAGAATCGTTCCAGGAGGCAAAATCTCTGGATCGCGGAGCTGCCTGAGGGGTTCGAGGGAACGCAGGCCACAAGATATGTGGCGAGTTGGTGGTTAGCATCAATGCTTCACAGCTCCAGGGTCCCAGGTTCGATTCCCGGCTGGGTCACTGTCTGTGTGGAGTCTGCACGTCCTCCCCGTGTGTGCGTGGGTTTCCTCCGGGTGCTCCGGTTTCCTCCCACAGTCCAAAGATGTGCGGGTTAGGTGGATTGGCCATGCTAAATTGCCCGTAGTGTAAGGTTAATGGGGGGATTGTTGGGTTACGGGTATACGGGTTACGTGGGTTTAAGTAGGGTGATCATTGCTCGGCACAACATCGAGGGCCGAAGGGCCTGTTCTGTGCTGTACTGTTCTATGTTCTATGTTCTATTTTGGAGAAGTAGGTGGAGGAGGCGGGACTTTGATCATCCACACCTCTAGGTGGATCGAGCACACAGTGCACTGAGGAGGATGCCGAAGGCAGGGGAGCCACCGAGGGCGATGGTGGTGCGGCTGCATCATTTCCTCGACAAGGAGAAGATACTGAGATGGACGAAGGAAACGTGAAAGTGCCCCTGGGAAGTGAACGTGCTGAGGATCTGCCAGGACCTGGGTGTGGAGTTGGCCAAGCGACAGGCCGGTTATAATCTGATCAAGGCTGCCCTCTACAAGGAAGGAGTGAAGTTTGGAGTGTTGTATCCGGCTCGTCTGTGGGTCACACACCAGAATCGAGAGCCGGAGGAGGCGAGTGAATTTATAAGACATCATGGACTGGGAGGTGTGTGAGGACACTGACCTTTGGATCAATGTGGGGAATTTGAGTCTGCACACCGGGCGGTTTGGTGATTTACTGCGTCTGGGTATGAAGTGGCTAAGTGTGTTTTACTGTTTTTAGAGAATTGTGGGTGAAGACCGGCTGGGGATGGGGGGGTAGAATGTGGCCTTGAGCCTCCGGGAGGGGATGAAGGGATGAGGTGGAATTTGGCCAGGTTGGAGTTTCCAAGGGGAGGAGGCGAAGGTGCAGGAACTGGGGCCCTGGTCGGGCTGAGAGAGGTGATGGACTGCATGGCGGGGAAGGTTCTAGTCCGGGTGGGTTCCCAGTCAAGTTTTTCGGGTTGGAGCTGGGGTCCCTGATCGTTGAGATGTACAATGAGTTGATGGTGAGGGGGGAGTTCCCCCCACATTGTCTCTGGCTTTGATATCACTAATTTAAAGAGGGACAAGGACCCGGAGCAGTGTGGATCTTACCGCCCAATCTCGCTGTTGAATATGCCGCAAAGTTGTTGCCGAAGTCGCTGGAAACACGGATAGAGGATTGTGTGCCAGGGAGTGATTAGGCGAGGACCAGACAGGGTTTGTCAAGGGAGGGTAGTTGTCGGTGATTGTGCAGAGATTGCTTAATGTTATCGTGATGACCCCGGAGGGCCGTGAAGTGGAAGCAGTTGTGGCGATGGATGCAGAGAAGACGTTTCACCAGGTCGAGTGGGCGTATTTGCTCGAGGTGTTGGGGCGGTATGGGTTTGGGCTGGGGTTTGTGGATTGGGTTTGACTGCTGTATGAGTCACCTAAGGCCAGTATTTGGATGAACAAGGTTAGCTCAGATTATTTTCACCTGAAGAAGGAGCCGTGCTCCGAAAGCTCGTGTTTGAAACAAACCTGTTGGACTTTAACCTGGTGTTGTAAGACTTCTTACAGATTATTTTGGGTCACACCGTGGGACCAGGCAGGGATGACCGCTCTCCCCGCTGCTCTTTGCCCTGGCGATTGAGCCGCTGGCGATGGTGCTTAAGGGTTTGAGGGGGTGGGGGGGGGGGGGGGGGGGGGGGGGGGGGAGGCTCTGCAGGTTAGAGGGTGCTCTTGGCAAGGGAGCAATCGATTGGCGGAGATAGCATTGCTAAGCTTATTGAACTACTACTGGACAGTGAATATTGCAGGAAATGGGCGGTGGAGGAGTGGTTGGTATGGGGCAGGCTGTAAGCTGACCAGTTTGAGGGCACAGTTGTTGGCGCCCCCACTCCGTTCTCGCCGGCCAGGCGCTCCACGATGCGAGTGGTGGTGTCAACACTGAGGGTTTGGAATCCGTGTCGCCAGAACTTTGGACTGGAAGGGTCTCTGTGGCTGCCGATTTGCGATAATCGTATGTTTGGATCGGCGGGGTTGGATGCGAGGTTCCGGGGGTGGCGGCAGGTAGGGATAGAATATTTTAGGAATTTGTTTGTTGGAGGGAGTTTTGCGGACTTGGAGGAGCTGGAGGGGGTGCACCGGTTGCCAAAGGCGAATGGGTTCAGGTATCTGCAGGTTCGGGACTTGATGAGGAAGGAGGTTCCGGTGTTTCTGATGCTGCTGCTTCCGGTGCTGTAGGATAGCTTCTGTCCGAGAATGAAATAGGAGAGGGCAGGGTGGCAGACATGAAGGGGGAGTTGAGGAGAGGGAGCATCCCCAGCCGGGATAAAACATGTTCCTTGTAAACCATACATTCGAGATTGCTGCACATTTTTACAGCTAAGAGAAAATTCTTCATCTCTTCATCTAATCTCATTCTGTTCCTTTCTCCCCCATGTGTTTATCCAACCTCCTCTCCAGTGTGCCATTCACCTTAACAGCTCCCTCTGCTAGTCAACTCCACATCCTCGCCACTTTGGAGAATGGTGCTTCCTCCAAGGGTTCCTTGGATTTACTGGTGCCTGTCTTATATTCATGACTCTTTAGTTTTTTAGTTTTGGTTTCCTCCACAAGTGGAAACATCTTTGTCAGCCCTATCAAAAGTTTTAATTTTGGAATTTTAAAGACCCTTTATCAGGTCACCCCTTAGTTTTTATTCTAGAGAAAAGAACGCAGCCGGTTCAGTCTTCGCTGATGGGTATATTTTACTCTGTTGTGTATTTATACCTTTTATTGCCTTTTTATGGGGTATGTGGAACATTCCTTGTTCCAGGCCTATCCGGGCCCCCTCCCAAACTCCTTTACCGATACATTGATGACAAGAGCTTTGACAAAGAGTCATCGGACTCAAAACGTTAGCTCTTTTCTCTCCCTACAGATGCTGCCAGACTTGCTGAGATTTTCCAGCATTTTCCCTTTCGTGGATTTATACAGCTTCCCCTTAAATGCAATGGGAATATGAGGAATTATCTCCGTCTGTGCCTGTGGTTTTGATCCCCCTCGTTCCTCACAGACATGCTCTCTGTTCTGTTTTTTGTTTACAACAGCTGAACTCTCCAGTTTCCTGGTGAGAAATGTGAACTATGAAGTGCCGTCGCTGAAGAAGCAGATCAGTAAGTGCCAGCAACTGCAACAGGAGTACAGCCGCAAGGAGCTCGATTATATCAACAATGCAGCTGCCTTACGGGAAAAGTTCTTCACCTCCTGTAAACAGTTTGGAATAACGGTGGGTCCTTGTCTGTGCTCTTAATAAATTTTATAATTCTAGCAAAACAATTAATGACCGGAACCAGACACTGGAAAGCCCGAATGTAGGTGCCCGTCCCTTTAACGCAGGCAGCTATAATTGTTCAGCCTCTTCGAAACGAGTTACAACTGCATTCGGGGGCTCGGCTGCAGAATAGAATGTTGACTTTGCTTGTTTGACAAGTTAATTTAGAAGAAGGCAGCTCTCGAGCATATCCTCTCTCTCTCTCTCAAAGTGAGCCCAGTGTAAGAGGTATAAAATGTAAAAACCAATGTGACAGGTGCATCAGAATAAGGAATGGCATGTGATAATGTTCCTCATTAAATAAAGTATCGCCTGAGTGGCCAGCAACAACTTCAGAGTAGCTCTCGTTAAAACGCCTGTAGCCTCAGCCCATCATCATCTTCTGTTGAAACTCTTTTACATCCTAAGTCATCTCTTCCATTGATCCGCTAGCCGCTTTACACCATCGGTACACTTCAGCTCTTTCAAAACTCTTCTGCCCATATCGCCCGAGTCCCATTCATACATCACCCGTGTGCTCCCTGAACTGTGCTGACTTTCAACCTGGCAATGTTCCAATTTTTAAGTTTCCATCCTTGTGTTGAAACCCCTCCTAAGCCACCACTACCTGCCCCCAATCGCTTTAGCTTCATGCAGCCTTTAGACTCTCAAAATCTCTGCACTGCTACAATTCCAGCCCCCTATCCTTCCCTAAATAGTGCCCATACCTTTAACTGCCGGCATTGAGCTCTGGAATTTCCTACTTCTCATCCTGTACCTTCTAAGACACCTTTCAATCTTCTGTCTTAGGGCGGCATGGTGTCAAATATTTGTGTTAAAATTCCTGTGAAGTGCTTTGGGATTTTTTAGTATGTTAAATGTGCTATGTAAACACAACTTGTTGGGAGGTCAACTAGTGTATGTAACATAAAATGGTTTGTCTAACCCACACTTTCCACCTGTCAAGTTTTCTCTGATCTAGTCAAATGTTAAACTGCTAATTTCTCTGTGTATTTAATTTTTTAAAAAAATCATAAATGCAACAAGTAGCCATGTGACAGAGGGGCCAGAATGTCTGAAACCCTGGGTGACCTTATTGAAGTTTTTGGGATCTTGCTGTGCAGTTTGGCCACTAAGTTTCCTTATATTACAACAGTGACTCCGCTTCAAAAGTATTTTATTGAGTAAAGAACTTTTAAAGATCCTGAGGTTGAGAAAGGTGTTACAGAAATGCAAGTTCTGTCTTTTCCTTCCTGTGCGATCTTAACACTGCATTCTGTTGCAGAATGCGTGTGATTTGTGGGTATAGATTTCGATTTATTGTCACATACTGAGATACAGTGAAAGGTATTGTTCTGTGTACGGTTCTTCTGGTAGGGTGTGACCTAGCTCTGGCCCTTTGGACCTGAGGTGGTCAAGGTGCTTCTGCACCGTCTGTCGTGACGTGTTATGAAATTGGTCCGGTCTGTCGCTGGAATCCAACAGGCACCGTGCCCAATGTTTCAGATGTACACCGTATCCCCTGGTTTGAAACTCCTGGTGCACGTCTGCCTTTTGGCCTCGTCGCTGCACGATCGTGCCAGTTGCGTCTCCACGGACCCACTAGTCTGTTTCTTCACCCCTCTCTTGAAGGTCTGTACCACTCGCTCGTCCAGCCCGTTCGAGGAAGGAAGATACTGGCCGTGCGGATGTGTCGCGCACTGTTTGTATTCATAAAGCGTTCAAACTTGTAACTGGTGAACGGGGTGAGGTTGTCTGTCACTAGCACCTCTGGGATGCCGTGGGTGCTGAAAGAGAGTCGTAGCTTCTCAACCGTGGCCTTTGATGTGGTGTATGACATCCAATGGACTTTCAGCCACTTCAAGTGGGGATCTAAAAACATTGACCCTTGGAAGGGTCCGGCACGCAGGTGGCGTGGCCAGTCCCATGGACGTAACGGGGTGGCTGCTGGGAGCTTCTGCTGCTCCTGGCGTGAGCATTGTTGCACCAGTCGTTCGATTGCGCCATCCAGGCCTGGTCACCACACGTAACCTCTGGCCAGCATCTTCATTCTCCACATCCCTGGGTGCCCGTTGTACAGATCCTGCAGAATCGCCCGTCTGAACCATCATGAACCCCACACAGGAGGATGCCGGCTTCCACACTGAGCTCCGGTATCTTGGCATCAAAGGCCCAGAGGTCCTCGGGCAGCTTCACTTTCTGGTCCCCGTGTAAGACGATGTGGTGAAGCTTTCGCCAGTATTGAGTCCTTTTGTGTCCAGTCGTGTATCTGGGCGGCAATGACCGGTAAGGCGTCCATAAAGTTAATGGTTGAAACAACTTTATAGAACAGTACAGCACAGAACAGGCCCTTCGGCCCTCGATGTTGTGCCGAGCAATGATCACCCTACTCAAACCCACATATCCACCCTATACCTGTAACCCAACAACCCCCCCCTCCCCCCACCCTCGTACGCGGCTGGCAACCGAGCCCATCGCTGAATCCAGATGGACGCTATTGACGGGATAGCCTTGTCCTCTTTAAAAAGCCCTAGCAATGGCTTATGATCCGACACAATGGTGAATTAATGCCCATATACGCATTGATGAAATTTCTTCACCGCAAATATGACGGCCAAACCTTCTTTTTCAATGTGGGTGTAATTGCACTCCGCAGCAGCCAGAATCCTTGACGTGTGTGCCATCGGCCTTTCTCTACCGTCAGACGCACGTTAGGACAACATTTCACCAAGAGGGACTTTGAGGAGTCGTAATGTGTCGATAATCTCAATGACCAGCAGGCAAAGGCCTCCTCCTGAGGCGCTCTCTACGTCCATTCTTGGTGCTTCTTCAGCAATGCGTGTGGAGGGACGAAAATGGGCGTTGGGCCAGGAATAAATTTCATGCAGTAATTTCTGAGACCTAAGAATGACCGTAACTCTGTCACGTTTTCCAGAGTGGGGGCTTGCTTTATTGCCCCCCGCCTTCTCCACAACTGGGTGTAACCAATTCCGATCCACATGGTAACCCAAGTATGTAACTTCCTTGGCGTAGAAAATGCACTTTCCCATCTTGAGAGGGGCGCCCCGGCTCGGAAAGCCGGCGGAGGATATCCTCCAGGTTGCTCAGGTGCTCCCTTTCCATGGCTTCGGTGACCAGGACGTCAGCCAGGCAGATCGCCACACACGGTACCCCTCTCAGGATGTGCTCCACAACACGCTGAAATATTGCGCAAGTCAACAACACTCCAATGGCAGCCTAGTGTACTCCTAGAGCACCTCTGGGTGTTAATGGTTAGCCTGGAATCAGGCTCCAGCTGGAGATAGGCGTGGCTCTTGTCAAGCTTGGAAAAGGAATGTCCCCCATCTAACTTCATGTATAGGTCCTCCATCCACGGCATTGGGTACCTGTCCCGACGGGAGGCCTTGTTTATGGTCAACTTGTAGTCTCCGCACAGGTGTCTGGTTTTGTCAGGTTTTAGTACTGGGACTACCGGAGCTATCCAATCGGCAAACTGCACCGGTCGGATGATACGAGCTGGAGGCAGAGACCCGATATAACGAGGCTCATGCTACCACCCATGCTGTCATTGAGGGGTGCATCGGACAGCTTAAAGTACAGGTCCGATGCCTTAACCGCTCTGGCCTCCTGCTTTGTGGTAGTCTGCTGTGCCCTCCACAACCTGGCACAGCAGCAGAGCGACAGGCTAAAGGAGGAGGACGGACATGCAGTCTTGACTGAGGAGGAGAAGGAGGTGGACCAGGAGGGAATGGAGGTCGAGCCCAGGAAGGACCCACAGGAATCATAGAATTTACAGTGCAGAAGGAGGCCATTTGGCCCATCGGGTCTGCACCGGCCCTTGGAAAGAGCACCCCACTTAAGCCCACACCTCCACTCTATCCCCGTAACCCAATAACCGAACCCAACCTTTTGGACACTAAGGGTAATTTATCATGGCCAGTCCACCTAACCTGCACATCTTTGGACTGTGGGAGGAAACCGGAGCACCCGGAAGAATCCCATGCAGACACAGGGAGAAAGTACAAACACCACACAGACAGTGACCCGAGGCCAGAATTGAACCCGGGACCCTGGAGCTGTGAGACAGCAGTGCTAACCACTGTACCACCCAGGAGGAGCTGGAAGATGAAGAACAGGCGGCGGCAAGGGTTTGTCATGCCCGGAAGACCTAAAGGCCCTCGTTCTCACCTGGCTTTGTCTGCCAGCCAACTCTCCCCCATCCCTTCTTCCCTCTCCACCCCCTCCCCAACTGCCCTGTCCCACTCTCTGTGGGTCTGTGTAACATCACCCCAGGGGGATGGACCTGCGTTGGCACGGTTATTGTGTCAATATACAAGGCAGGGGAGTGATGATAACCCGCTGTGAGGTTAGCTCTGGTGCTGCTCCGTTTATGCCAAGTCTGACTCCTGTCTTTCTGGTTATCACTGCTCCTGCCAGTGGAAACAGAATAAATAAGGAGAATCTATCAAAAACCTTCATGATTTTGAATGTCTCCATCAAAATCTCCTCTTGGCCATCTGTGCTCTAAGGAGAGAAATTCCAGCTTCTCCAGTCCCGCCACAACCCAAGACCCTGGTACCATTCTGGCTCGCCTCGTGTACCCCCTCCATGACCTTCAACATCTTTTCTGAAGCATGGTGCCCAGTATTGTATTCCGTACTCCAGCTGGGCTAACCAGTCATTTCTGAAGTTTTAGCATAGCTAACTTGTTTTTGTGATTTATGCATCTACTGCATTTATAAAACCCTTTATCCAGAGACCGGTTAGAATGGGGAACACGCTACTGGTTGGGGTTAACAGCGTCGCTACATTGAAGGTGAAGCTAGATAAACAGATGAGTGAAAAAGGAATAGAAACGGATATTGATAAGGTGGGAGCCTGGAACATAAACACCAATCTGGACACGAGATATGTGGCCTCTTTCTGTGCCGTAGACTCTGCATCGTAATGTAGAATAGAGCAGACTATATGTATTTTTAAAAATAATTTTACCAACCTGTTGTGCCACCTTCAACATTTATATCTGTGAACCTCAGCTGTCTGTGTTCCTGCTTCCCCTTTAAAGGAAAGAAACTTCCCTTCCAAAAATATTACAAAGGCTGTGGAACATTATTCCTGGGTTATAAGTGACTGAAGTTTCTATGTCACTGTGCAGGGAAATGATGTCCAACAGGAGCTGCTATCCCTGTGTAATGACCTCCCATCTGGCCTTGATGGTATTGCTGAGGGAACTGGACATCTTACAGAGGCCCTTGAGTTGTACGGAGCCTGTGTGGAGTTTGTGTGTGGCAGGTAAGGATGTGGCACGAGGCGTTTGATTTGAATGTACCCACCAGGTTTCGATCAAAATGGATTAACAAGAATCGTTCCGTGATAATGTTTACTCCACCTTTGGCACAGTGTGCATATTTTGGAAAGGGGTGGGGTGGGAGGGGGATGTGGGGGGGAGGGGGAGGGGGGGTGGTGGCAGTGGGGTGGGGGATGAGAGGGGCGGTGGAGGCTGGGGGTGTGGGAAGAGTTCAGAACAAGGGGGCATAACCTTAAATTGAGAGCTAGGGAGTTGGGGCGTAATGTCGGAGTGTTCAAGGACTGGAAATTCCAAACAAGTTGATGTTTTTTTTTGCTAGACAGAGACTCTTGAGGCTTCTAGAACCAAAGTGGGTGGATGGAAATTAAAATACAGATCGAATGGTGCAACACACTCACGGCATTGAATCAGAGCATAGGAAATAGAAACAAAAGCAGGAGGATGGATTGCCCCTGGAGCCTGCTGCACCATTCAGTTAGATCATAACTGATCTTCCACCTCAACACCATTTTCCTGCACTGTCCCCATATCCTTTACTATCTTTAGTGTCTACCTGTATAAATCTTTTGATCTCTGTCTCAATGACTGAGCTTTCACAGCCCTCGAGTGCAGAGAATTCCATAGATTCACCACCCTTTGAGTGTCCTCCTCATCGCAGTCCTAAATGGCCTATCCCTTAGCCTGTGGCTATATCTCTAGTTCTAGATCCCCTCAGCCAGAGGAAATATCCATCCTGCACCTACCCTGTTGAGCCCAGTAAGAAATGTGTATGTTTGAATGAGATCCCCCCCACCGCTGGAAAGTACATTCTTCCTTAGGCAAGGGAACTAAAACTATTCACAATACTCCAGGTGCGTTCTCACCAGGGCTCTATACAATTGCAGTCCTGTACTGAAATAATCTTGGGCGGCAGATCGGCGCAGTGGTTAGCACTGCTGCCTCACGGCACCGAGGACCCGGGTTCGATCCCAGCCCCAGATCTCCGTCCGTGTGGAGTTTTCACATTCTGCCCATGTCTGCGTGGGCCTCACCCCACACAACCCAAAGATGTGCAGGGTAGGTGAATTGGCCACGCTAAATTGGCCCTTAATTGGAAAAAAAAGAATTAGGTACTCTAATTTTTTTAAATTCTTGCCGTTAAATGGCCTCCTCTTGTTCCTGTATGGTTGCTGTAGTGCTGGAACACTGCTCGTGTTTGACCCCTTGTTCTGCTCCACTGTTGTAGATGTGTTGTTTGTGGAGTATGCTAGGAATGGTGAGAATGTGAAACTCACTACCCTTGGGAGTAGTTGTAGTGAATCACACAGGTGTATTTAAGGAGAGCTGGACAAGCATATGAGAGAGAAGGAAAGGGATGGTTACTCTGATCGATTTAGGTGATAAAAGATGGGAGGAGACTTGATTGGAGCATAAAGACCAGCATGGACTGGTTGGGCTGAATGGCCTGCTTCTGTGCTGTATTGGATCCAGTGAGTCAGCCTGGGGCTAGTAGCTCATCTTGTAGCTGTCGATAGAGTCAGCAGTACAGAGCATCTGTTCTGTCTCTTGATGTTGAGATGATTGAGGGCAGGAGGGGAGGTAGGGGAAAGGAGCATGACAGCAGTGTGAGAAACAAAATAAATTCACTGAATCGTAAAAATTTGCCAGCCTTGCTGTTGGCTATTGTTTCATTGATCCAAAGGAGGGCTGTTAGACACTTCTGCTAACGGAGAGTTTTGTTTTGTCGTAAATTGAGGATTAGGAAAAGACCAGCTGGTTCATCAACCCAGCCTCACAGGCCTGAGGGTTTCTGCACACGTTCTCTCCCCCCCCCCCCCCCCCCCCCCCCACTCTCCCTCCACTCTGTGCTCCCTTGTGTTTTGCTGCTGACTAATTCCGATGTGTTGTGGCTGACAGCGTCTCCGAGCCCATTACTCCGTTACTCAAACATGTTCAAATCAAAGGAAACACGACTGTCTATGAATGGAGAACTGGACAGACACCGTTGAACATTGAGCGCCCAGTTGGCTTGAAGAATGTGTTGACTCAACAACCGGCAGAGCCTGCAGACACGGTGAGCCCCTTCATCCGTGATGAATCTCTTCACCCCTTCAACGCTGAATCTTTGAGAAATACCTTTCTTGTTGATTAAGCATCCACTACTGCACTTCTCCCTGATGCTCAGCGTCGTGGGGCATCAGGAAGCAGTTCAGGACATGCTGGGGTACCAATCAGTAAATGGCCAAGTAGATTTACTTTTTCTGTAGTTGTAGTGAATCACACAGGTGTATTTAAGGAGAGCTGGACAAACATATGAGAGAGAAGGAAAGGGATAAATTGTGTTTACTGAGTTTTAAAATAGATATTTTTGAATATGTCATAGCTCAAAGTTTGATGACTTCTGGTCTTCCTGTTATTTAAAAAAAATAATAATTTGTATTGAAATTTTTACAAAATATAAACATCTCAACTCTGTTAACAAAACAACCGCGGTAACACCCCAAGAACAATACCCACCCAACTTCAAAAGCAACTACAAACAGCCGGCCTATTTCCCTACCGTTCTGCCAGGAAGTCCAGGAAAGGCTGCCACCGCCTGAAGAACCCTTGTACTGATCCCCTCGGGGCAAATTTCACCGTCTCCAATTTAATGAACCCCGCCATATCATTGATCCAGGCCTCCACACTTGGGGGCTTTGCATCCTTCCATTGGAGCAAGATCCTCCGCCGGGCTACTAGGGACGCAAAGGCCAGAACACCGGCCTCTTTCGCCTCCTGCACTCCCGGCTCCACTGCAACCCCAAAAATTGCGAGTCCCCAGCCTGGCTTGACCCTGGATCCCACCACCCTCGACACCGTCCTTGCTACCCCCTTCCAAAACTCCACAAGCGCTGGGCACACCCAAAACATATGGGCGTGGTTCGCTGGGCTCCCCGAACACCTAGCACACCTGTCCTCGCCCCCGAAAAACCTACTCATCCTCGTCCAAGTCATGTGGGCCCTATGCAGCACCTTGAACTGTATGAGGCTAAGACTCGTACAGGAAGAGGAGGAATTCACTCTCTCCAGGGCATCCGCCCAAGTCCCCTCCTCAATCTCCTCACCCAGCTCCTCTTCCCATTTACCCTTCAGCTCCTCCACCGAGGCCTCGTCTACCTCCTGCATTACCCGATATATGTCCGAAACCCTCCCTCCTCCAACCCACACCCCCGAGAGCAACCGATCCCACACCCCTCATGGGGGCAGCAAGGGGAACCCCTCCACCTGCTGCCTGGCAAACGCCCTAACCTGCATGTATCTAAACATGTTCCCCGGGGGGAGCCCAAACTTCCCCTCTAACTCCCCCAAGCCTGCGAACCTCCCTCCACAAACAGGTCCCTCAACCTCCTAACCCCTACCCTGTGCCAGCCTAGAAATCCGCCATCAATGCTCCCTGGGACAAACCGATGGTTCCCCCGTATCGGGGCCTCCATCGAACCCCCCACTTCTCCCCTATGCCGTCTCCATTGCCCCCAAATTTTGAGGGTAGCCACCACCACCGGGCTCGTGTTGTAACTCGTTGGAGGGAGCGGCAATGGCGCCGTTACCAGCGCCTCCAGGCTCGTGCCCACACATGACGCCACCCTCCATCCTCTTCCATGCTGCCCCTTCCTCGTCCATTACCCACTTATGCACCATTGCTGCGTTGGCAGCCCAATAGTACTCACAGAGGTTGGGCAACGCCAACACCCCCCATCCCTGCCCCGTTCCAGGAACACTCTTCTCACCCTCGGAGTCCCATGCGCCCACCCAAATCCCGTGATACTCCTGTTGACCCTCCTAAAAAAGGCCTTTAGGATAAGGATGGGGAGGCACTGGAACAGGAACAAAAACCTCGGGAGCACCGTCATCTTAACGGACTGCACCCTCCCCGCCAGTGACAGCGGTAACATATCCCACCTCTTAAACTCCTCCTCCATCTGCTCCACCAACCTTGTGAGGTTGAGCTTGTGCAGGGCCCCCCAGCTCCCAGCCACCTGGACCCCTAGGTACCTGAAGCTCTTCCCTGCCTGCTTCAGTGGGAGCCTACCAATCCCTTCCTCTTGATCCCCCGGATGCACCACAAACAACTCACTCTTGCCCAGGTTCAACCCCCGAATTCACTAAGAATTCTCATCACCTCCGGCATCTCCCCCACTGAGTCCGCCACATACAGCAACAGGTCGTCCGCGTACAGCGACACTCGATGCTCCTCCCCACCCCGCACCAGGCCCCTCCAGTTCCCTGACTCCCTCAGTGCCATGGCCAGGGGCTCAATCGCCAACGCGAAGAGCAAGGGGGACAGAGGGCACCCCTGTCTCATCCCCCGGTACAGCCGAAAGTACTCCGACCTCCTCCTATTTGTGGCTACACTCGCCATCGGGGCCTCGTAGAGCAGCCTCACCCACCGGATAAACCCCTCCCCAAACCTCTCCAGCACCTCCCACAGATACTCCCACTCAACCCTATCGAAGGCCTTCTCCGCGTCTAACGCCACCACTATCTCCGCCTCCCCTTCCATGGCCGTCATCATAATGACATTGAGGAACCTTCGCACGTTCGTATTCAACTGCCTTCCCTTCACAAACCCCGTCTGGTCCTCATGAATGACCCCGGGCACGCAATCCTCTATTCTAGTGGCCAGGATCTTTGCCAGCAGCTTAGCGTCGGCGTTTAGCAGCATAATCGGCCTATATGACCCGCACTGCAGAGGGTCCTTGTCCCGCTTCAGGATCAGGGAAATCAGCGCCCGTGACATAGTTGGGGGCAAAGCCCCCCCCCCCCCCCCCCCCCCCCCCCCCCCGTTAAAGGTCTGGACCAACAGGGGGCCCAACAGGTCCAAATACCTTTTATAGAATTCAGCCAGAAACCCGTCCGGCCCTGGCGCCTTCCCCGACTGCATGCTCCCTATCCCTTTGACCACCTCCTCCAGCTCGATCGGCACCCCTAGTCCCTCCACCTGCTCCTCCTCCACCCTCGGGAATCGCAGCTTGTCCAAGAAGCGCCCCATTCCACCCCCCTCCACCGGGGGTTCCGACCGGTACAGTTCCCCATAGAAGTCTCTGAAGACCCCATTAACATCTACTCCCCTCCGCACCACCTTCCCAGTCTTATCCGTCACTCCCCCAATCTCCCTGGCTGCGTCCCGCTTTCGGAGCTGGTGTGCCAGCATCCTGCTCGCCTTCTCCCCATATTCATACACCGCCCCCTGTGCTTTCCTTTCTGGTAGTCAATAGGTCGAATCTGGCCTGAAGGCTACGCCTCTCCCCCAGCAATCCCTCCTCTGGAGCCTCCGCATATCTCCTATTCACCTGCACCATCTCCCCTATCAGTCTCTCCCTCTCTCTCTGCTCCCCCATCTCCCTATGGGTTCGGATGGAGATCAATTCCCCCCTCATCACCGCCTTCAATGCCTCCCAGACCGTCCCCACTCGGACCTCCCCGTTGTCATTGGCCTCAAGGTACCTCTCGATACACCCCCGAACCCTCTCGGCCACCTCCTCATCTGCCAGCAGCCCCACCTCCATGCGCCAGAGCGGACGTTGGTCCCTCTCTTCCCCCAGCCCGAGGTCCACCCAGTGCGGGGCATGATCTGAAATGGCAATGGCGGAGTAATCCACATCCTCCACCCTCGAAACCAACCCCCTGCTCAGGACCAAAAAAATCAATCCTTGAGTAAGCCTTATGCACGTGGGAGAAAAACGAGTATTCCCTGGCCCTTGGCCTCGCAAACCTCCAGGGATCCATCCCCCCCCCCCCCCCCCCCTCCCCCCCCATCTGGTCCATAAATCCCCTCAACACCTTAGCCGCCGCCGGCCTCCTACCCGTCCGGGACTTGGATCGATCCAATGGGGGATCCAGTACCGTGTTGAAGTCCCCCCCCATGATCAGGCCCCCCACCTCCAGGTCCAGAATGCGGCCCAACATACGCCGCATAAACCCCGCATCGTCCCAATTTGGGGCGTAAACATTCACCAACACCACCCGCTCCCCCTGCAGCTTACCACTCACCATCACCCTATCTCCCGCCACTGTCAGCCACCACATTTAACGCCTCAAACGATACCTTCTTCCCCACCAGGATCGCCACCCCCCTACTCTTCTCATCCAGCCCTGAGTGGAATACTTGGCCCACCCACCCCTTTCTCAGCCGGACCTGGTCCACCACTCTCAGGGGTGTCTCCTGGAGCATGGCCACATCCGCCTTCAGGTGCGCAACTACCCGGGCCCGTTTGACCGGCCCATTCAGCCCCCTCACATTCCAGGTTATCAGCCGGATCCGAGGGCTCCCTGCCCCCTTCCCCTGCCGATTAGCCATACCCCATCCCTTGCCCACCACCGGCCAGCGTCCCACGCTCTGCCTGTTCCCCACGGCGGCATCTCCCCCCCCCCCCCTCCAGCACCCCCTGCGTCCTCCAGCTCCTTCCTGACCGTTTCAGCAGCAACCCGGTACCCCGCCCCCCCCCACCCCCTCCCCAGGCTAGGACCCCTCCTAACCGCGCCCCTCCCTCTATAGCACTCCCGTGAGCCAGCTAACTTCTGCTGACCCCGGCGACTCCCGCCCTACCTCCGACTCCTCCCCACGTGGGACTGCCCATCCCCCCCCCCCCCCCCCCCCCCGCTCTTGGAAAAGGAAAAGAAAACTTCCAGCAACGACCCGCGCTTCTCAGCCCCGACCCCGCCCCCACCATCTCCCAGCGCGGGAAACCCGAGAAAAGCCTGCGCTTTCGCCCTACCCGGCCCCGCCCCCTCCAGGGCCACTCCCATTGTCAGACCCCCCACCAGCTCCCCAAACTCCCTGTTTACCCCCTTGCCCGAACTCGTCCACCCGACCCCTGCAGAAAAATCCATATAGAAAAGACAAATCGACATCACCCCACCCACCCTAAGGCCAACCCACATCTTACATTAAACCAAGCAAATACAAATACAGTATTATACAGCATTCCCCATCTTAGACCCTCAGTTTGAGTCCAATTTCTCGGCCTGCACAAAGGCCCACGCCTCCTCCGGGGACTCAAAGTAGTGGTGCCGATCCTTATAGGTGACCCACAGACGCGCCGGCTGCAACATGCCAAACTTCACACTTCGTCTATGGAGCACCGCCTTCGTCCGGTTAAACCCGGCCCTCCGCTTCGCCACCTCCGCACTCTAGTCCTGGAAGATCCGCACCTCCGTGTTCTCCCACTTGCTGCTCCGCTCCTTCTTGGCCTACCGGAGCACACACTCACGATCCACGAACCGATGAAACCGCGGTGGCCCGTTCGGCTTGGGCCTCCTAGCCAGAATTCTGTGGGCCCCCTCTAACTTCAGGGGCCCCTGGAAGGACCCAGCCCCCATCAGCGAGTTTAACATAACCGCCACGTAGGCCGCTAGGTCCGACCCCTCCAGCCCCTCCGTGAGGCCCAGGATCCGCAAATTCTTCCTCCTCGACCGGTTATCCAGCTCCTCGAACCGCTCCTGCCATCTTTTATGGAGCGCCTAGTGCATCTCCACCTTCCCGACCACGGCCGCGACCTCGTCCTCCCTTTCGGAGGCCTGCTGCTGCAGCTCCCGGATCGCAGCCCCCTGGGCTGTCTGGGTCTCCATCAGTTCCCTGTTGGTTACCTTGATGGACTCCAGCAGCTCCAACTTAAGCTCCTGGAAGCAGCGCAGCAGAGTCGGCTGCTGCTCCTGAACCCACTGCCTCAGCTCCTCAAGGCCTCCGCCGGCCGCCATTTTGTCTTCCTTCCCCCGCTTTTTCAGGGGTGCTTTCTCCGGTTTTCTCCTTACCCCACTCCTGGTCTGGACCATAGGACCATTGGGGTCGACTCCTGTCCTCTTCCCACGTCGGGATTTGCCGACACAGCTCCGTTGGGGGCCCTGAAAAGAGCCCCAAAGTCCGTTTTCAGCGGGAGCTGCCGAATGTGCGCGGTTTTCCTGTAATCGTGAGACTACTTTACCCTGTAATGCAAAGCTCTGGAGTGTGCACCATCAATCTTGCTCGAGATTTAGTTCAGATGGTGCTGGAGAGCCAACATCACTGAGATTGAATAGGAGCTTGCTTTACTTCCTGGCCATTTGGTGCTGTGGGGGGCACATGCCAGGTGTTTGTCAGGGTCCAAGATGCACTCCATCAGACCTGACCCCCACAATGGCTTGGATACTGGGCCAAAACCCCAATATTTCAGTTTATTTGTAAGACTGCGGAAATATAGATTCGCTCCATGAGTGATTGCATGAAAAAATAGAGCTTTGCTATTCTAAAACAAAACTTTATTATGAATATGATATTAAACTTTTTTAACTTCACACCCAAAAAGAACTGCTTACAATTACCCCTTAAACAATAAGAAAAGAAACAGAGAGCTCTCAATCTACCTTAAAATCAGCAGGGCCTGGAGCAATGCATGCTTTATGAAACAGATTTGAAGCCTGTTAGAACCCTTTCAGACTGGCTGAATATCTTCAGCAGGCTGACTCACCTTGTCCCCAGCTTCTTCCTTGTCCCCAGGCAAGACTGCTCTGCTTTACATGTTATTACTAATTTACTACTATCTGACTATGAGAGAATTGTGGACTCAGTTTCAAGCAGATCGGAATTCACCTCTTCTCTCTCCCAAAGCTTCTCCAAAAACTAAACTGCCTCTCTGCATTCCCGGGCTCCACCCAGCAATGCCCTCAACTCCCCAAACCCTGCAGCCTGCAAAAGCACAATAACTTCCCAGGGACTCCCCCAGTCAAAACACATTCCTCTGGTCAATTTCACCCGCTATTTCCCAGAAGCAAAACAAAATCCTTTTCTAAAAAAACATGACCACTGCAGTCAAACACACTACAACACCAGGCTTTTAACCCTTAAATTGTCCCAATATTTAGAAGTCTATATTTCTAAAATCCTCCATTCGTCACACTGCACATCGTGTCTTGGCTACACCCTGACTTGTCCGAACCAGTTAAGGGGTTTGAGTGCCTAAGCTGTTCTTTGCTGCATTTTCTGGACTTTTTCAGTTAACTCCGTGCATTTTAATCTGTGTTCCAGATTGACTGGGGAGATGATGCCACGGCTGGAATAGACCAGTCCGGTGGGATTGATTGGGGAATCACAGTGGAAGAAAGTACCGAGGTATATCACCAAACCCACTTAATGTTCAACTTTCACATTCTCCTGTCCTGATATTGCTTTCTGCGGTTTTTGGTCATTTTACTTTGTATTTTCTCCAAGGTGAATGGCGAGAAACAAGGAGCCGATGTGATTGACTGGGGAGATAACACAAGTGCTGCAGTGGAAATCAATGTGTTAGAGTCTGGGGCTCAAGGTAGTCTTTTACATACCTGCTACTGATCAGGGGACATATATGAGAATGGGATTGAGCTGTAGTTTGCTCATCTAATCTTGTGGATTTGAAAGGTCTTTGAGGTTAGCTTGATAGAGTCTAGCTTGCAACTCGCTCCAGGTATCTTATTTTATGTGTAAACCCCACCCAAACCTTTGAGTAGATTGCAGCCTGTAACTCACACATGGGCACCTTGCTGTCTTGTAAAGTTTAAACTCTTTAATATAATGATTCTGATGGATGTACGGTAATGGGTACCCTGGGATCAATATTAGTTTGGATGGTTTCAATAATTTTGATACTCAATACCTGTTGATGCAAAAAATTGCAAAATTACCTGTCCGGTGATATTTGGTGATAAATCCTTAGTCAACTTCAACACATAATCTACCAGTACATCTCTCAACCTGGCTTTGGTTCTCTCGATAGGTTGTCAGTCTCAGTAAGCAACACGTTGGCCTCAGGGTCAGACGGTTGTGGGTTCAAGTCCCACCCCAGCTAGGCTGACACTCGCACTGCCGGCGGTGAAATGAAAAATCAAATGAAATGAAAATCGCTTGTTGTCACAAGTAGGCTTCAAATGAAGTTACTGTGAAAAGCCCCGATTCCCTACATTCCGGCACCTGTTCGGGGAGGCTGGTACGGGAACTGAACCCGCGCTGCTGATCTGCTTTAAAAGCCAGCTATTTATCCCTGTGCTAAACCAGCCCCTGCCTATCAGTGGAGATGTTAAACTGAGGCTCAGTCTTTCTCCTTGGATAGATATAAAAGGTTCCGTGACACAGTTTCAAAGAGGAGCCGGTGAGTTCTTCCCAGTATCCTGATCGACATCGATGTCCCTTAATCGACATCTAAAAACAGATCAACCGGTCGTTTATTGCTGTGTGTGGCTATGAAGCATTGTGTGGAATCCTGAGGAAGCGAGAAGTGCTCCAACAGCAAAATAGTGCAATATAAATATGGGATTGTGTTGAAAAGAACAATCTCTTTTTAAATAGGAAGCATTTACTCTTTGGACAGTAGGTGGCAGTGTTGCTCATGGAATTGTGCTTCGGTGGGAATCTGTACTGCAGTTTACACCGTGACTTTCCCACTCACTCCCTCTGCGTGCACGATTCATGCTATTTGGGTTATTTGTGAAAGGAAGTTTCTTGGTGACGAGATCACTGACCTGTATTCATTTTCTGAGTCTCCATTCCAAAATATCAAATATATGAATGTTATATTTTGGAGACGTCTGAATAAAATGTTTGGATTCAGACAGGCTAATCAAATCCATTGCTGATCAATGACTTTACAATCACAGGCTGACTCATTCTCTGTTCGGTGAAAGTCTCTTTTGTGATTTTAGGTGATGACGGAGTGGCAAAGGAGAACGATGCTCTGACAATCCTGGAGAATACAGAAACCAGAAACCAGTTTGTGAATGAGCTCATGGAGGTACTTTTCAGCTAGAAATATAAAAAGACTGGGAAAATGCTCAAAATACGCCGATCAGAAATGAAATGTATGGCTGTGGTGTTTGCTGAACTTTAGTAGGGTGCACGAGCAACTGCCGGCCACAGTGTGGTGCCAGTGAGCAAATACATTGTTGGTATAAAGTTCAGTAAGAAGTCTTCCAACACCAGGTTAAAGTCCAACAAGTTTGTTTCAAACACTAGCTTTCGGAGTGCAGCTCCTTCCTCAGGTGAATGAAGAGGTATGTTCCATAAACATATATATAGACAAAGTCAAAGATGCAAGACAGTGCTTTGAATACGAGCATTTGCAGGTAATTACATCTTTTACAGATCCAGAGATAGGGGTAACCCCAGGTTAAAGAGGTGTGAATTGTCTCAAGCCGGGACAGTTGGTAGGATTTTGCAAGCCCAGACCAGATGGTGGGGGGGTGAATGTAATGCGACATGAATCCAAGGTCCCGGTTGAGGCCGTACTCGTGTGCGGAACTTGGCTATAAGTTTCTGCTCAGCGATTCTGCGTTGTCGTGCGTCCTGAAGGCCGCCTTGGAGAACGCTTACCCGGAGATCAGAAGCTGAATGCCCTCGACTGCTGGTGTTCCCCGACTGGAAGGGAACATTCCTGCCTGGCGATTGTCGCGCGATGTTCGTTCATCCGTTGTCGCAGCGTTTGCATGGTCTCGCCAATGTACCACGCTTCGGGACATCCTTTCCTGCAGCGTATACAGTTCAGTTACGACCTGACTGAATGACAACAGATATGAGGGGCTAAATGGTCTGCTGACCGTTTGTTCACATAGGGGTAAGTGAGTGCCTGCAGTTACAATGTGACGCAGGCAATCTTGAGGGGTTCCAGAGTAAATTACTTTTCAAAGTTACTATATCTGTCTTTTCTCCAGCCCACCCCCACTTTCTCCCATGTTGCCCCTTGTCAGATATCCTGTGGAGCTGCTTGTACTGAATCAACATGTGGCCATAAGTGGGTGTAACACTTCAAACACTATAAGCATGAATTTCAATATAACTTTTCTATACTTCACAGCAAGGGCTCAGGAGGGGAGGAGGAGGCCTTGACTGATTGAGGTTTGTTCTCATTCTGAGCCAAAGATTCCAACACATCACCTGCAGAATTGACTGCGCGGCACAGAGCAGGGAGAGAGGCTGCCAAAGAACAAACAAAGAACAAAGAAAAGTACAACACAGGAACAGGCCTTTCGGCCCTCCAAGCCTGTGCCGACCATGCTGCCCGTCTAAACTAAAATCTTCTACACTTCCGGGGTCCGTATCCCTGTATTCCCATCCTATTCATGTATTTGTCAAGATGCCCCTTAAACATCACTATCGTCCCTGCTTCCACCACCTCCTCCAGCAGCGGGTTCCAGGCACCCACTACCCTCTGTGTAAAAAAAAAAAAAACTTGCCTCGTACATCTACTCTAATCCTTGTCTCTTGCACCTTAAACCTATACCCCCGAGTAATTGACCCCTCTACCCCGGGGGAAAGTCTCTGACTATCCACTCTGTCTGTGCCCCTATGCCGACTGTCTTCATTTCCTGGCCCAGTATCACTGCAGCTGATGAGCTTGACACACTGGTTTAGTGTTCCCTGCAGGCCCACGAGCCTGTTCTGAGATACAATTCAGCTTTCCGAGCCAATCCTAGCAAAGTCTGAAATGATGTTTGAAAGCTTGGCTCACCCAGTCCTTGCACAGTCGCCAAGAGGCACAATTTAATTCATCCTATTGAGGAGCATTGAATTATAGAATTGACAGTGCAGAAGGAGGCCATCGCGCGGATAATCTAATTGGTTATTGCTTCTGTTTGGGAAACGCTTGACCTGTCGGCGAATCTGAGGAGCAAACCCCAACCCCGTGATGTATCATCGAACATTTCCAAAAGTCACTGTTGGGCAAACATCTGGCTGACTTTATGTTCTGAGACTGTTAGTGACCTTGTTTGTTGCCATTTAGATTTATTGTTCATGTGTACCGAGGTACCGTGAAAAGTATTGTTCTGCGTACAGCCCAGGCAGATTGCTCCATACATGAAAAACCGAGGACATACGATAAATACACAATGTAAATACATAGACATGGTTGGCGGCTGATTTCCCAATTGAAATATTTTTATCATCCCTTCCAGTTACAGGACTTCCTGAGCCAGCGACTCACCGAGATGAAGGAGGAGGCAGACATCCTCTCCATCAACCAATTTCAAACAGCCCCGGCCATTGTCCAGAGTCAGGATGTAGCTAAAGTTGTCACCATGATGTCTGTCGTCAGGGACCTCGTCCAGAGATTGACCAACGTGAAGATGAGGCATTTGTTCATGATCCATGCCTCTCCCAGGTTTGATGCTAATTATCATAGAATTAAAGAATTTACAGTGCAGAAGGCCATTCGGCCCATCGAGTCTGCACCGGCTTTTGGAAAGAGCACCCTGCCCAAGCCCACACCGCCACCCTATCCCTGTAACCCAGTAACCCCACCTAACCTTTTGGACACTAAGGGCAATTTATCATGGCCAATCCACCTAACCCGCACATCTTTGGACTGTGGGAGGAAACCGGAGCACCCAGAGGAAACCCACGCAGACACGGAGAGAACGTGCAGACTCCGCACAGACAGTGACCCAAGCTGGGAATTGAACCTGGGACCCTGGAGCTGTGAAGCAACCCTGCTAACCACTGTGCTACTGTGCAGACCTATTATGTCTTATCAATTGAATTTCATCTTGGCAATTTTAGTTTGCTCCCTCTGAGGTTTGCGTAGGTGCAGGAGGAGGCAATTCAGCTCCTTAAACCGGCTCTTCTATTCAGTTAGATCTGTGTTTGGGTTCCATAATCTTTGAAAGTTCTAGAATTCAGTCTTGACATTGTGAATCGACCATTCACCCCTCCCCACACCGCCCCACTGCCAATCACACTTTCTGGGGGGGGGGGGGAGGAGATGGGAAATCACACTTGGTAAAAATGAGGACACATTTAATGATGCAGTTGTTTCACTGTCTCAGATACATAGACCGTGTGACTGAGCTCCTGCAACAGAAGCTGAAGCAGGCAGAAGCAGTGGGAGAAAAGAAGCACCTGATGGTGAAGAAACAACAGCAGTCTCTGGACGAACAGGCTGCCCTCGAACCCAAACTAGACCTTCTAATTCAGAGAACCAAAGAGCTTCGGAAGCTGGCAAGTTACTTATTTTGGTACATGTGCAGGCTTAAAGTTATTAGAAATTTCAATGAGCAGGTTTCAAATTAGAAATGAACTTTTCTGTTGCAGTCCCTATTCCTACCATTGGGTGTCATCAACGAGGAGCAGATTTGTATTTCTGTATGCAAAGCCTCCGGATGTCCCAAAGTGCTTTATCGCCAATGATGTGTAGTCACTGTTCCAACGTAGGAAATGCAGCAGGCAATTTGCACACAGCAAGCTCCCTGAAGTAGCAAAGTGAAAATGGTCGTGTTCTGATTTTGGTGCTGGTATCTTTTTTTAAAAAATAAAATAAATTTAGAGTACCCAATTCATTTTTTCCAATTAAGGGGCAATTTAGCGTGGCCAATCCACCTACCTGCACATCTTTGGGTTGTGGGGGTGAAACCCACGCAAACACGGGAAGAATGTGCAAACTCCACACGGACAGTGACCCAGAGCCGGGACCGAACCTGGGACCCTCAGCGCCGTGAGGCAGCAGGGCTAACCCACTGCGTCACCGTGCTGCCCTGGGACCTCGGCGCCGTGAGGCAGCAGGGCTAACCACTGCGTCACCGTGCTGCCCTGGGACCTCGGCGCCGTGAGGCAGCAGGGCTAACCCACTGCGCCACTGTGCTGCCCTGGGACCTCGGGGCCGTGAGGCAGCAATGCTAACCACTGCGCCACCGTGCTGCCCTGGTGCTGGTATCTTTCAAGATCCATCAACACAGATGTACACGCAGGAGGGGAGCAACGTCGTAACTGCTCATTATTGCTGTCTCAGTCAAACTAATGAGTAAACATCTATCCTGTGATCGCGCAATGCACTGGTTGCAAAGTATGGCAATCAAGACAAAACATACAATACATAACAGGTCAGATAACCTATTCTAATGCTGTTGACTGGGAGAGATTGCGAAGAAATCTCCTGTTCTTCATGCAGTAGTGCTCTTGCCATCTGAGAGGACAGATGGGGCCTTGGTTTAATGTTTCGTCGAAAACATGGCACCTTCCTTAAACAGTGAAGTGCTCCCTTAGTCTGAGGACCATAAGCTGCTTTCGCTTTGTGTGTGACAGAGAGAGAGAGAGAGCGAGCTGAATGGTGGTGATTTAACCTGAGGGTCACCACTCCCCAAGCGAGGTACAAGGTTGAGAAGGCAGAGCCTTCAGCCGGCACGGGAATTGAATCAATGCTGTTGGCCTTGCTCCACATCATCAACCAGCCAACTGAGCTAACCGGCCCCCCTCAGTCCTACACTGGGAGTATCAGCTTGGGTTGTGTGTTGGAGTCTCTGGAGTGGGATTTCAAACCGCAGGCTTCTGACCCTGAGCTGAGAGAATGCTACCCACACAAACAACAATCTGCTGTCTTCTGGATGGGCTGTTAAACCAGTGCCCCCTCGTGCTTCAGTAAAAGATCCCATGGCTCCGTTTCGAAGAAAACTAGTAGAGTTACCCCATGTCCTGGCCAATTATTAACCTTCAATCAACATCATTAGCACAGATTCTCTGTTCATTATCACATTGTTTGTGGGAGCTTGCTTTTGGCTATTGCATTTCTTACATTACAAGATTGACTACAGTTTAAAAAGTACTTCACTAAAGTATAAAACACTTTGGGGCATCCTGCGAACCTGAAAGGTTCTATATAAATGTAAGTTTTTCTTTCCACTGTGAGTGATGCAGAGTGTGGCAAATTTTAAATATTGTGACTGTTCCAATCCGAGAGTGTTTAAGAGAGGATATTTAATATTTCTCACTCATTAGATAGAAACAACTTGATGCATAATTAACATGTTTACAACCAAAACCGGCCCCTGTTCTGATTTTCTTACTCCATCTGCTCCCCTGTTTATGCTTGCAGGCTGCACATGACTGACTGGTCCTGAACCTCTCAGTCCTCCCTCTGAGAGTGCAGATATGAATGTTGTTTTTCCCAGTTTTCCCTTTGGATTACATGTGTTCAATACATGGGTATCCCAGATGAGAAATTGGGAAATTGTGTGGAATTATTGACAAAGAGGACCCAGGGAACACCTCATTATGTTCTTTATAGAGGTTCAGCGGCTGCAGTGCCCAGTAACCCTGACAGTCGAAACTGACTGCAGACTGCACTTACGAGTGAGAAAGTCACTTTTCACAGTAACTTCATTGCAGTGTTAATGTAAGCCTACTTGTGACAATAATAAAGATTATTATTATTATACGGTGTGTCAGTGATGGCTCCGTGTTGCTGCCTCTGAGTTACAAGATTGTGCATTAAGCCCCACCTCGGGACTTGAGCACACCTTCAGTCTGAAACCCCCAGTGCCAGGTCTGGAGGAGGGCTGTACGGCCAGAGGTGCTGTCTTTGCGATCGGATGTCAAAGCTTTTGCCTGCCCTTTTGAGGACCATGTAAAAGATCCCACAACACTATTTGGAAGAAGAACCCAGGGGAGTTCTCCCCAGTGTCCTGACCAATATTTAACCCTCAGTCCATATCACCAAAACAGATTGTCTGATCATCGTCACATTGCAATTTGTGGGAGCTTGCTGTGCATAAATGGGCTGCAAATTTCTTACATTTAACACCGTGACTACCCTTTGAAAGCATTTAATTGGCCGTGGGGCATCTGGTCATTTTAAGATTCTATATAAACGCAGGTCGTTTTCTGACTGTACTCCAGGATTGGTGCTCGAGTATGAGCATGTGACCATTGGTGTCTGAAACAAAGTGTGGCAGGCATGTAAAAAGTTCATTTTGCTCCGTTACCTCTTTCAGATCGAGGCCGATATCTCCAAACGGTATCAGAACCGCCGGGTAAATCTGATGGGTGTCATCGTCTGACTCGCTGTTCAGTGGTTCAGTGCCCTGGCATATCTGACCCACCCCACTGCACACACCAGTCCACAAGAAGTTCACCCTGAAGACGGATGGTTTTGTCAAGGGTTTAACAGAAGAAGAATAGAATGGAGGCTCAAATCTCTTGAATTTGCTTTGTGACCCCCATCTGTGCAGACAGCAACTCTTGAAACCACTGGGGGGGGCAATCTGTTAACATTTTATAACTAAATAAATTGTATTTTCTACCCCATGAGGACGAACTGTTTGACTGAGTGGGTTACTGAGTAAAGCTGCAGATTCCAACGACTATCACTAGTCAATACTTAACTCAGGCCTCGACTCGTGTTAGAAAAATTAAACCCAATTGGGACACATCTGAATGCCTCATTCCACAGTTAACAATGTGAAGCTGTTTGTACCCGGATACGCAGTCAACATATGTGGATTTTACTCACACACATGCAGAAACAGTTGCATGCTGACTACTGACATGCACAAGCAGTCACACATGTTCAGGGACACATGTGGTAGAGTTTTTTGTTGTTCTGTACTCTGCCTCACACAGGCAAAATCCCTAATTATTAAACCCAACAGTAAAATATTTACATTGTGCCAACTCCTCCCTCATTGTTACTGCATCTTGTGTACATATCATCTTGTGTGGTGGGTACAAGATGTGCATCAGTGGTAAATGCACACAGTGAGCATACTTCCTGCTTATGGTGCATCAGATGATGCAATGCTTTCCATACAGGGTTCATTGATGTCTCAGTGATTCCACATGCCTGTAAGTGACATGTTTGCACCACATCTCGTAAACTGTGAACGCAGTCAGCAAACCTGTGCTTTGTCCATTGGGAGAATTGTGTGTGCCATCAGAATACAGTACAGGTCTCATAGGTCAGTCATTGTAAAGGGCAATTTGAGGGGATGATTGAACAATTACACAGTTCATGTTCAAGGCTGAGATAGACAGATTTTTAATCAGTAAGGGAATCGAGGGTTATGGAGGTACGGCAGGAAAGTGGATTGATGATTATATCAGATCAGCCGTGATCTCACTGATGGTGGGCAGACTCAAAGGGCCCAGTGACTTTGCCTCTGTTCCTCCGTTTTATAGTCTTATGCAAATATTAGAATCGACTGACTTCAGGTTGATCTTTCACCAAGTCAACATCATGCCAGCATCATGTGCTCGTAAACAGATTGTGTATTCACATCTGATGGTGCATACAGCAGAGGATTGTGTATTCACAGCTGATGGTGTATACAGAAGAGGATTGTGTATTCACAGCTGAGGGTGTATACAGCAGAGGATTGTGTATTCACAGCTGATGGTGTATACAGCAGAGGATTGTGTATTCACAGCTGATGGTGTATACAGCAGAGGATTGTGTATTCACAGCTGATGGTGTATACAGCAGAGGATTGTGTATTCACAGCTGAGGGTGTATACAGCAGAGGATTGTGTATTCACAGCTGATGGTGTATACAGCAGAGGATTGTGTATTCACAGCTGATGGTGTATACAGCAGAGGATTGTGTATTCACAGCTGATGGTGTATACAGCAGAGGATATTAGTTAAGAGAGGGCAAAGCTGGTTTAGTGACGGATGTGGCCTTTGGTTTCTCTGTCTCTCCCCTCTTGTGATCTGCTGTATAGATGCTTCCTGAAATTGCCCCTCAAAGGCAGAGTTCGAATTTTAAGGTCACCCCACACTATTCTGGAACCACCCCCGCCCATGTATAGGAAATAACTTCTCCCTACCCTATCAAATCTCTTTTTAAAAATTTTTTATTTTATTACAAATGTGTATCAAAACAGGTTACGGCAAATAAACACCTCGGGGAACATATTCCCAACAATCAACTATACAAATCCCTTTTTCACGCCCCCACCCCCACGCGCGAACAGCTCCTCAAACACGGTCACAAACATCCCCCACCTTTTCTCACACACACACACACACACACACCCCCCCTCCCTGCTGAGCCCCTTAACTCATACTTTATCTTCTTCAACTGCAGGAAGTCGTACAGGTCACCCAACCAAGTTGCTACCCCCGATGGTGATGCCGACCGCCACTCCAGCAGAATTCGCCGCCATGCAGTCAGAGAGGCGAAGTCCAAGACATCGGCCTTCCTCCTCTCCATGAGCTCCGGCTTCTCTGAAACCCCAAATATCGCCACCAAAGGGTCCGGGTCCACACCCTCCTCCACAATCCTGGCTCAGACCGTGAACACTCCCGCCCAGAATCTTCCCAATTTTTCACAACCCCAAAACATGTGCGCATGATTCATTGGCCCCACCCACACCTCACGCTCATCTGCTACCTCCTGAAAGAACCCATTCATTCTCGCCCGAGGAGGTCCCGTTTACCCTTCGCAGTGCCTCACTCCATACTCCGCAATTGATCTCCATTCCCAACTCCGCTTCCCATTTCTCCTTGATCTTCACCACCCGCTCACCTCCCTGCTCCCCCAGCCACTTATATATATCCCCAATTCTTCCCTCCCCTTCCACATCCGGAAGCAGCAGTCACTCCAGCAGGGTGTATCCCTGCAACCTAGGTAACCCCCTCCAGACTTTTGTCCCCAACCTGCAGATACCTGAACTCACTACCCCTCGGTAGCTCTACCCTCTCCCTTAGCTCCTCCAGACTGACAAACCCCTCCTCCAAATACAGATGCATCACCTGGACCAGCCCCACTTCCCTCCACCTCCTGTATACACTATCCATCCCCCCCAGCTCAAACCCATGATTCTTATTAGCACCAACATCCCTTCCACGCTAAAATGCCTCCTCAGCTGATTCCATATCTTCACCGTGGACTGCACCACTGGGCTCCCTGAATACCTACCCGGAGCCATTGGCAACATTGCCGTCACCATAGCCCTCAAACTAGACCGTTTACAAGATTCCTCCTCCTCCCTAACCCACTCTATCCCTTCTCCTTCCCAACACCGCTCACCTTGTCCACATTCACCGCCCAATAATAATGAAGCAAGTTCGGCAACGCCAACCCCTCCTGCTGCCTCTGCTTATCAAATCAAAGAACAAAGAAAAGTACAGCACAGGAACAGGCCCTTCGGCCCTCCAAGCCCGTGCCGACCATGCTGCCCGACTAAACTAAAATCTTCTACATTTCCTGGGTCTGTATCCCTCTATTCCCATCGTATTCATGTATTTGTCAAGATGCCCCTTAAATGTCACTATCGTCCCTGCTTCCACCACCTCCTCCGGCAGCGAGTTCCAGGCACCCACTACCCTCTGTATAAAAAAAACTTGCCTGGTACATCTCTAAACCCTGCCCCTCGCAATTTAAACCTATGCCCCCTAGTAATTGACCCCTCTACCCTGGGGAAAAGCCTCTGACTATCCACCCTGTCTATGCCCCTCATAATTTTGTAGACCTCTATCAGGTGGCCCCTCAATCTCCGTCGTTCCAGTGAGAACAAACCGAGTTTATTCAACCGCTCCTCATAGCTAATGCCCTCCATACCAGGCAACATCCTGGTAAATCTCTTCTGCACCCTCTCTAAAGCCTCCTCATCCTTCTGGTAGTGTGGCGACCAGAATTGAACACGATACTCCAAGTGTGGCCTAACTAAGGTTCTATACGGCTGCAACATGACTTGCCAATTCTTACACTCAATGCCCCGGCCAATGAAGGCAAGCATGCCGTATGCCTTCTTGACTACCTTCTCCACCTATGTTGCCCCTTTCAGTGACCTGTGGACCTGTACACCTAGCTCTCTCTGACTTTCAATACTCTTGAGGGTTCTACCATTCACTGTATATTCCCTACCTGCATTAGACCTTCCAAAATGCATTACCTCACATTTGTCCGGATTAAACTCCATCTGCCATCTCTCCACCCAAGTCTCCAAACAATCTAAATCCTGCTGTATCCTCTGACAGTCCTCATCACTATCCGCAATTCCACCAACCTTTGTGTGGTCTGCAAACTTACTAATCAGACCAGTTACATTTTCCTCCAAATCATTTATATATACTACGAACAGCAAAGGTCCCAGCACTGATCCGTGCGGAACACCACTAGTCACAGCCCTCCAATTAGAAAAGCACCCTTCCATTGCTACTCTCTGCCTTCTATGACCTAGCCAGTTCTGTATCCACCTTGCCAGCTCACCCCTGATCCCGTGTGACTTCACCTTTTGTACCAGTCTGCCATGAGGGACCTTGTCAAAGGCCTTACTGAAGTCCATATAGACAACATCCACTGCCCTACCTGCATCAATCATCTTTGTGACCGCTTTGAAAATCTCTATCAAGTTAGTGAGACACGACCTCCCCTTCACAAAACCATGCTGCCTCTCACTAATACGTCCATTTGCTTCCAAATGGGAGTAGATCCTGTCTCGAAGAATTCTCTCCAATAATTTCCCGACCACTTACGTAATCTTCTAAACATCATTCTTAAACACCAGTTAGATCACCTTTAATCTTTTGTGCTCAAAGGCATACTACAACTTGTGTTTAAATAAGACCTTTAACATAGCAAAACTCAAACGTGTTTAATGTGAGTATTGTCAATAAAAACAGTTTTGACACTGAGCTGGCTGAAAGGCGGTATTAGGACAGTGAGGTACACTGTATGCAAAGTTTAAAGGAGAAGAGGTTTGCAGAGGATTCCCAGAGTTTCGGGTCAAGGCTGCTAATGGATTAAAATCAGGGAAACTTAAGCGGGGCCAGATGGAGAGGAGTGTAGGTGTTTTGAAGACTTATAAAGCTGGAGGAGGTTAGAGAGCTGGGGAGAGAACGAGGCATGGAAACATCTAAGGATGAGAATCTTTATTTTTTTAATATTTAGATTACCCAATAATTTTTTCCAATTAAGGGGCAATTTAGCGTGGCCAATCCACCCACCCTGCACATCTTTGGGTTGTGGGGGTGAAACCCACGCAGACACGGGGAGAATGTGCAAACTCCACACGGACAGTGACCCAGAGCCGGGATCGAACCTGGGTCCTCAGCGCCGTGAGGCAGTTGTGCTAACCACTGCACCACCATGCTGCACAGTCAGATCTGGAGCCAGTGCCCTTCCGTAAGAAGTGTAGGCCAGTGAGCATCAGTGCTTAGAGAATTAGTTTTAATGTTGGTTAGGATATGAACAGATAGGAATGAGACCCCGTGAGCCAGCGCTGCCAATCGGTAAGGTGGTGGCTGACCTGAATGTGGCCTCCCCTTTCCTGTCTGCCCCCCCCCAGAACCCTCCACTCCCTTCAGAGCCTCCATTGCTTTCGGGAAAGGGAATTCCACAGATTAATGACCTACTGAGAAAAAGGGTTTCACCTTATTTTGGTCCTAAATGGGCGACCTCTATTTTTATAACTCAGGAACATCACCCCCCCCCACCCACCCGCCCGCCACTCTGCTATCCACCTTGTCAAATCCCCTCAGACTCTTACATGTTTCAATGAGGTTACTCCTCCTGAACTCCAAAGATTTTAGACCCAAACTGCTTCAACCTTTCCTCATGATAACCCCTTCATCAGTCACGTGAGCCTTCCTGGAGCTGCTTCTAATTATATCGTTAAGTAAGGATACAAAACCTTTTAACAGTTTTCCAGAAGTGGCCTCAACACCCTATACAATTGTAACTAAACGTGCCAACTTTTATACTCTCCTCCTTGCAACCATCCTAATCTCTTGCAGCACCTACAGCCCAAACAGTAACTGAGACATCAGATTACCTCCCCACTGGAGAGTTATGTGATTCTCTGTTTAAATAATTTGCTGTTTGGGTGGTGGGTGGGGGGGGGGGGGGGGAGAGGTGAGGAGTGGGGTGGGGTAAGGGGGAAAGATGAGTGGGGTGAGGGGCAGTGAGGTGGGGGGGGTGGAAGGTGGGGTGGGGGGAGTGGAAGGTGAGGTGGGGGAGTGGAAGGTGAGGTGGGGGAGTGGAAGGTGAGGTGGGGGGGTGGAAGGTGGGGTGGGGGGTGGAAGGTGAGGGGAGGGGAAGGTGAGGTGGGGGGAGTGGAAGGTGAGGTGGGGAGTGGAAGGTGAGGGGAGGGGAAGGTGAGGTGGGGGGAGTGGAAGGTGAGGTGGGGGGTGGAAGATGGGGTAGGGGGTGGAAGGTGAGGGAGGGGAAGGTGAGGGGAGGGGAAGGTGAGGTGGGGGGAGTGGAAGGTGAGGTGGGGGGAGTGGAAGGTGAGGTGGGGGGAGTGGAAGGTGAGGGGAGGGGAAGGTGAGGTGGGGGGAGTGGAAGGTGAGGTGGGGGGTGGAAGGTGAGGTGGGGGGTGGAAGGTGAGGTGGGGGGAGTGGAAGGTGAGGTGGGGGGAGTGGAAGGTGAGGGGGGGAGTGGAAGGTGAGGGGGGGAGTGGAAGGTGAGGGGGGGAGTGGAAGGTGAGGGGGGGAGTGGAAGGTGAGGGGAGGGGAAGGTGAGGTGGGGGGAGTGGAAGGTGAGGCGGGGGGAGTGGAAGGTGAGGGGAGGGGAAGGTGAGGTGGGGGGAGTGGAAGGTGAGGTGGGGGGTGGAAGGTGAGGTGGGGGGTGGAAGGTGAGGTGGGGGGAGTGGAAGGTGAGGTGGGGGGAGTGGAAGGTGAGGGGGGGAGTGGAAGGTGAGGTGGGGAGTGGAAGGTGAGGTGGGGGGTGGAAGTTGAGGTGGGGGGTGGAAGGTGAGGGGAGGGGAAGGTGAGGTGGGGGGGAGTGGAAAGTGAGGTGGGGGGTGGAAGGTGAGGTGGGGGGAGTGGAAAGTGAGGTGGGGGGTGGAAGGTGAGGTGGGGCAGTGGAAGGTGAGGTGGGGGGAGTGGAAGGTGAGGTGGGGAGTGGAAGGTGAGGTGGGGGTGGAAGGTGAGGTGGGGTGGAAGGTGAGGTGGGGGGTGGAAGGTGAGATGGGGGTGGAAGGTGAGATGGGGGGGTGGAAGGTGGGGGTGGAAGGTGAGGTGGGGGGTGGAAGGTGAGATGGGGGTGGAAGGTGAGATGGGGGGTGGAAGGTGGGGGTGGAAGGTGAGGTGGGGGGTGAGGGGGAAAGGTGAGGGGAGGGGAAGGTGAGGTGGGGGGGTGAGGGGGAAAGGTGAGGGGAGGGGAAGGTGAGGGGGTGGGGTGGGGGGGTGAGCGGGAGGAAGGCGAGGGGGTGGGAGGGAGCGGTTTGAAGCAGGAGACCCTGTGATGAAACCTCCAGGGAAAAGCCCAATCAGTGTTGGCAACGAGCCAGAAGAAAACGGCGGCCTGTATTTTGAACATTGATAGCTTAAAATATGACTCATACGAACACATGAGCACTGCTGCACAGTAAGAGCCCATAGTTAATAACCGTGAGTTTAGAGGAGTAAGAGGCGACTTCATTGAAACTTAGAAGATCCTGAGGAGTATTGAAAGGGTGGGCGTGGACAGGATGTTTCCGCTTGTGGGAGAATCTAGAATTCGGGGGTTAGTGTTTAAAATAAGGAGTCACCCATTAAAAACAGACACGAGGCAGATTTTTTCCCTTCAAGGGTGGGACCTCTTCCTGAAAAGGCAGTGGAAGCAGAGTGAAAGGTTATTGGGGGGTAGGCGGGATGCAGATCTGAAGTTACTATCAGATTAGCCATGATCTTATTTAATAACAGAACACGCTCGAGGGGCTGAATGGCCTGCTCATTGCTCATATGTTTGTTCTCAGTGCTTAGCAATGAGTCAAAAGTTGGCATTTATCAGAAAACACTTCTTCTGGTCTGAAGGTTGCGTATTTATCGAATCTACACTGTGCTGAGATGCTGCAATATCAGAGGGCCACTCCTACATTTACAACGTTGCTGTTTGTGGGATCTTGCTGATCCCAAAATTGGCTGTCATGTCCCCCCTCCCTGCCCCCCATTACAATAAAAGCGTACCCTTCAAAAAGTACTCACTTTGCTGAAAAGCACGTTGGGTATCCTGAGCTGATGAAAGGTGCTACAGAAATGCAAATCCTTTCTACCTCATTGAATGAAGTTGTTACTCTAATATTTAAATAATATTATTTGCCTATTGGGAGTTTTTATTGAGTCTTATCACTGACCAGGGCATGTTGACTGAGATAGATTCAGCAATTGAACAGGGGAAGAGTTGGTTTCCTTTCATCGTGGATTGATTCTGAGGTCACTGTGTATAGCTTCAACCCTCACAGGGTGAGGCCACTGTGATTCTGTCTCAACAAATACTTTAACTCACTAGCTGCTAAATGCACTGCAGGCTGGCATGGCAACAGCTAAGGAATGTGAGACTCTGCAATCCTGAGAGTTACATCCCTTTCAGGGAATCACTGCTGTCAGCCTCAGCACCATGCATTGACAGTGGAAGTTACAGTGTGTTCCTTTTCCCAGTTAAAGGTTGAACCCATTCATACATTGTAACAAAGACCTTGTCATTCTGTGTCTCTGGGCTACAACACTTGTCATCTTACCATGTCCTGTAACAATTCAATCTCCCCACCTTCATCATGTCGGTTTCTTTGGGCTGTACCTCTCCAAAGCTTGTTGCTAAGGAATGGTTTCCAGGAGGCCGGAATTGTCCTCCCCTCACACACCCCACCCAGCTCTACATATGGGACTTCATAGAATGATCCAGCAGAGGGAATCTATTCGGCTCATTGATCCTGTGCTGCTGCTTTGGGAGATTCACCAGGTTACCCCCACTTTCCCCACAACCCTGCAAAATGTTTCCCTTTCAAGTATTTACTCAATTACCATTGAATCGCCTTTAACAACTTTCATAATAATAATCTTCATTGTCACAAGTAGACTTACATTAACACTGCAATGAAGTTACTGTGCGGTTACCCATTCCAGGTGGTGACAGCTCCCTCAGTACTGACCCTCTGACTGTGCGGAACTCCCTCAGTACTGACCCTCTGACAGTGCAGCACTCCCTCAGAACTGACCCTCTGACAGTGCGGCACTCCCTCAGTACTGACCCTCTGACAGTGCAGCACTCCCTCAGTACTGACCCTCTGACAGTGCAGCACTCCCTCAGTACTGACCCTCTGACAGTGCAGTACTCCCTCAGTACTGACCCTCAGACAGTGCAGCACTCCCTCAGTACTGACCCTTTGACAGTGCAGCACTCCCTCAGTACTGACCCTCTGACAGTGCGGCACTCCCTCAGTATTGACCCTGTGACAGCGCAGCATTCCCTCAGTACTGACCCTCTTACAGTGCGGCACTCCCTCAGTACTGACCCTCTGACAGCGCAGCACTCCCTCAGTATTGGCCCTCTGACAGTGCGGCACTCCCTCAGTACTGACCCTGTGACAGTGCAGCACTCCCTCAGTACTGACCCCCTGACAGTGCAGCACTCCCTCAGTACTGACCCTCTGACAGTGCGGCACTCCCTCAGTACTGACCCTCTGACAGTGCAGCACTCCCTCAGTACTGACCCTCTGACAGTGCAGCACTCCCTCAGTACTGACCCTCTGACAGTGCGGCACTCCCTCAGTACTGACCCTCTGACAGTGCGGCACTCCCTCAGTACTGACCCTCTGACAGCGCAGCACTCCCTCAGTACTGACCCTCTGACAGTGCGGCACTCCCTCAATACTGACCCTCTGACAGCGCAGCACTCCCTCAGTACTGACCCTCTGACAGTGCGGCACTCTCTCAATACTGACCCTGTGACAGTGCAGCACTCCCTCAGTACTGACCCTCTGACAGTGCGGCACTCCCTCAGTACTGACCCTCTGACAGTGCAGCACTCCCTCAGTACTGACCCTCTGACAGAGCAGCACTCCCTCAGTACTGACCCTCTGACAGTGCGGCACTCCCTCAGTACTGACCCTCTGACAGTGCAGCACTCCCTCAGTACTGACCCTCTGACAGTGCAGCACTCCCTCAGTACTGGCCCTCTGACAGTGCGGCACTCCCTCAGTACTGACCCTCTGACAGTGCAGCACTCCCTCAGTACTGACCCTCTGACAGTGCGGCACTCCCTCAGTACTGACCCTCTGACAGTGCAGCACTCCCTCAGTACTGACCCTCTGACAGTGCAGCACTCCCTCAGTACTGACCCTCTGACAGTGCAGCACTCCCTCAGTACTGACCCTTTGACAGTGCAGCACTCCCTCAGTACTGACCCTCTGACAGTGCGGCACTCCCTCAGTATTGACCCTGTGACAGCGCAGCATTCCCTCAGTACTGACCCTCTGACAGTGCGGCACTCCCTCAGTACTGACCCTCTGACAGTGCAGCACTCCCTCAGTATTGGCCCTCTGACAGTGCGGCACTCCCTCAGTACTGACCCTGTGACAGTGCAGCACTCCCTCAGTACTGACCCCTTGACAGTGCAGCACTCCCTCAGTACTGACCCTCTGACAGTGCGGCACTCCCTCAGTACTGACCCTCTGACAGTGCGGCACTCCCTCAGTACTGACCCTCTGACAGTGCGGCGCTCCCTTAGTACTGACCCTCTGACAGTGCAGCACTCCCTCAGTATTGACCCTGTGACAGCGCAGCATTCCCTCAGTACTGACCCTCTGACAGTGCAGCACTCCCTCAGTACTGACCCTCTGACAGTGCGGCACTCCCTCAGTACTGACCCTCTGACAGTGCGGCGCTCCCTTAGTACTGACCCTCTGACAGTGCAGCACTCCCTCAGTATTGACCCTGTGACAGCGCAGCATTCCCTCAGTACTGACCCTCTGACAGTGCGGCGCTCCCTTAGTACTGACCCTCTGACAGTGCGGCACTCCCTCAGTACTGACCCTCTGACAGTGCAGCACTCCCTCAGTACTGACCCTCTGACAGTGCGGCGCTCCCTTAGTACTGACCCTCTGACAGTGCGGCACTCCCTCAGTACTGACCCTCTGACAGTGCAGCACTCCCTCAGTACTGACCCTCTGACAGTGCGGCGCACCCTTAGTACTGACCCTCTGACAGTGCAGCACTCCCTCAGTACTGACCCTCTGACAGTGCGGTACTCCCTCAGTACTGACCCTCTGACAGTGCGGCACTCCCTCAGTACTGACCCTCTGACAGCGCAGCACTCCCTCAGTACTGACCCTCTGACAGTGCGGCACTCCCTCAATACTGACCCTGTGACAGTGCAGCACTCCCTCAGTACTGACCCTCTGACAGTGCGGCACTCCCTCAGTACTGACCCTCTGACAGTGCAGCACTCCCTCAGTACTGACCCTCTGACAGTGCAGCACTCCCTCAGTACTGACCCTCTGACAGTGCAGCACTCCCTCAGTACTGACCCTCCCACAGTGCAGCACTCCCTCAGTACTGACCCTCTGACAGTGTGGCACTCCCTCAGTACTGACCCTCTGACAGTGCAGCACTCCCTCAGTACTGGCCCTCTGACAGTGCGGCGCACCCTTAGTACTGACCCTCTGACAGTGCAGCACTCCCTCAGTACTGACCCTCTGACAGTGCGGTACTCCCTCAGTACTGACCCTCTGACAGTGCGGCACTCCCTCAGTACTGACCCTCTGACAGCGCAGCACTCCCTCAGTACTGACCCTCTGACAGTGCGGCACTCCCTCAATACTGACCCTGTGACAGTGCAGCACTCCCTCAGTACTGACCCTCTGACAGTGCGGCACTCCCTCAGTACTGACCCTCTGACAGTGCAGCACTCCCTCAGTACTGACCCTCTGACAGTGCAGTGGACCATTGGTGCTGTGTTGGAGTATCAGCTTGGTCATTGCGCTCAATATTTGTTTGATCAAGTCTGGCCGCGATTGACAGAGTTTCAGGAATTTGCTCAGGGTGTTGAGAGGTAAAATGTCTGTTGACGTATTCTGGCTGTGTGTGAGGCGTTGTTTGTGAAATGGAAGATAAAACAAGTGGACAGGAATGCATGAGATTCGCGCATAATCTGATTCCAGGTTTACCCACCTTGCTGCCTCAGTCTGTCAAGAAGCAGCCAACGGTACTGAGCCCAAATCCCTGGGTGGGATTCACTCACCCCGGGGCCAGGCCAGTGAATCGGCGGGATCGGCGCGAATCGTGCCACGCTGCTGGAGCCGCTCTATGGGGCCCCCTGGCGATTCTCGGTCCGGGATGGGCTGAGCGGCCACGCTAAAACAGCCAAGTTCCACCGGCATTGACACCTGCTCTTAGCTGGAAGGACTTCCGGCATGAATGTATCTGAGGGCAGCCTGGTGGGGTGGGAGGTGGGGGGGGGGGGGGGGGGCCACACCGGGGGGGGAGGCTTCCGCTGTGGCCTGGCCAGCGATCGGGGCCTACTGATCGGCGGGCCGGCCTCTCGGGCTGGGAGCCTCCTTTCTTCCATGTGGCCCCTGTAGCCCTGCGCCATGTTCGGGGCCGGCGCAGGGAAGGGAGCCACTGCGCATGCGCGCGTTGGAGCCGGTGTCACTGCCCAATTGACGCCGGGATCAGCAGCTGGAGCTGCGTGGGTCGCTCCAGTGCCCGTGCTGGCCCCCTGTAGGCCCCCATCCAGAATTGCTGATCCTGAGGCCATGTTGACGCCGTCGGGAAACGCAATGGCGTTTACGATGGCGTCAACACTTAGCCGCAGGATCAGAGAATCCCGCCCAGTTCCTGATGTGTGAGCCTATTCCACTCCAGGGGCATCACTGTTGCTGTTATTATCAGTTATCAGCTGTGCATTAGTCAATGGACTCTCAGATCTGATTCAGCAACTCCCTTCCAGAAACGTGAGCAGAAAGCAGGCAGACACTCCCAGTGGCCACATGAGTGAGTGCAGCATTGCAAAAGGGATGTGAAGTGAAAATCGCTTATTGTCACGAGTAGGCTTCAAATGAAGTTACTGTGAAAAGCCCCTAGTCGCCACATTCCGGCGCCTGTTCTGGCAGGCTGTTACGGGAATGTAAGAATGTGATGTTAACCTGAGGCCCCGCCCATTCTATAAGGATGTAAAATATCTTGTGGCGCTTTGTCAAGAGCAGGGGAGTTCCAGCTGATAGTTAACATTAAACCAACATCAGAACTAATGTTTTGGTGATTAATTACATTGCTGGTTGTTAGATCTTGCTGTGCACAATTTAGAAAGGTGCTGTAGAAATGTGAGACTTTCTTTCTACCATCTACTGAAGCCAAATGGAGCTGCCGGCATTGTGAGCTGGTATGTAATGAACTAACTCAGATCGAGGGGATTGAACCTGGGGGGATCTTCCTGCGCTGTCAGACTTACTCCCTGGGTAAGCACTGACC
Organism: Scyliorhinus canicula; assembly: GCF_902713615.1. Lineage (NCBI taxonomy): Eukaryota > Metazoa > Chordata > Chondrichthyes > Carcharhiniformes > Scyliorhinidae > Scyliorhinus > Scyliorhinus canicula. The sequence continues at coordinate 3,721,513 of NC_052164.1, forward strand.
ATCAGATTGGAGGCTTATGCAAAATTAAATTGCATTGATACAGCAACCCACCCACCCCCGAACACCCACCCAGGTCCTCAGAAATGTGTTGCTGCCTGGAATAACATTCCAAAATCTTAAACCAAAATGCTCCGACCACAATCATAATTAATAAAGAAGAAATTCACAGCCACCTGAGTTCAAAGTAGTAAAACTCATTCTGACATCCCCAACAGTTAATGTTTCCCAGCAGTGTTATACTGCAATGTGCAACATTAAATTACAAAGTAACCAAGGTAACTGGTTATACCTACTGCCTAATTACACAGGTCTCTCTACTGTGCAGTATAGACCTGGAGAACTCACTCATTTGCATAAATCCAATCACCACACTCTCAAGACAGTAATCACCCTTAATAACTTCCCCCCGACAATCAATTTTCAATTAAATTAAAGTACTTGCTACCCTGAATATAAAGCACCCTGTTTTTGACCTTTGCGACAGTCTGTCAGGACTGGTTATTAAGCTAACAGATTTGGTGAATTGTAATTGGAAGAAGTATATTAAAGTAGGCAATGTGTGGAGCGGGTATTTAGATATATTTTGTAACATCGTTCAAACTCTGTTGCTTGCATCCTCACTCCCACCAAGACCCATTCACTCACCTTGTACACACTGACCTACATAACTTCCTGGTCCATCATAGCTCCGCTTTTAAAATTCTCATTGTTGTGTTCAATCTCTCCATGGCCTCATCCCCTCCCCATCTCTCCAATCCAACCCTCCATCATCTCTGTGTTCTTTTGGTTCCGGCTTCTTGTCAGCCTCCAATTTTCATTGCACCTTCATCAACAGCCATGCCTTCAGCTGCATGGTCTGTAAACTCTGGAATTCCTTCCCTAAACCTCTCCACTTCTCTACCCCACCCCCCATTCCCGCTTTAAAATAAGCTGCTTAACAATTAGCATTTGGCTTTTAATCACCTAACCTAATATTTCTGTGTGGTTTGGTATCAATCTTTCCTCTGACAATTTTTCACCTAGGGTCAAGTGCCTTGCCAACACTCACTGTCGAATGCTCATGGACAAAAGATGGTCATTTGGGAAGAATTTCTGAAGATATCAGTGTTGCCAGCTTCAGGCGACAAGCGGAGAAAACTGGGGTAAAGGGAGGAGATTTAGGTGGAAATGAATTACTGCCAAGTCTATCTAACCAGGGGCGATATCTCCCGATCTCAGCTCCTGCCTCCTTTCCACCCAACTTGACTGCTAGGGGAACAAAAGTGACCCGTTGCAGGAGGTAGGGAACAGGGTGGCAACAAGATCTTAAATCTTGCCAGTTCCCTCAATAAACGATCAGTACATAGGGGCTTTTCACAGTAACTTAATTGAAGCCTACTTGGACAATAAGCGATTATTATTAATGAGCAAACATTTGCATTGTGAGTAAACATCTCAGGATGTTTCACATTAAAGGTCTGGTTCCCTACATTTAAACATATTGTTTCTTGTCTCTGTGTCTGATTCAGTGTATATTAATGTGTGTTTATCTGTGTGTGTGTTTGTGTCATAAAACAGTACAATGCTATTAAAATGAATGTATTGTTTTTCACACAAGTAAAATCAAACGGCCGTGTATTTTGTAAACCATGTCTGGGCAGAAACTAAGAGAAAAGAAGCAACAGGAAAGAATAGGGATCATGGTGTTCTTTGTAATTAATGCATTTAATAATCTGAGTGCTGTGAGCCAGGAATCAGGCTAATCACAGATAAGGTGCTGAAGAAGCAACAGCAAGAAAGAGAGAGTCAGCCAAACTCAGGAAACAGCTCAGCTCGGGATGAGGTAATGAAGGCAAATGCCAATAGTGCAAAAATCGTTTTCTTCACTGAACCGAAGACCATTCTTCGGGGGCTGGTTTAGCACAGGGCTAAATAGCTGGCTTTGAAAGCAGACCAAGGCAGGCCAGCAGCACGGTTCAATTCCTGTGCCAGCCTCCCCGAACAGGCGCCAGAATGTGGCGACTAGGGGCTTTTCACAGTAACTTCATTTGAAGCCTACTTGTGACAATAAGCAATTTTCATTTTCATTTCATTTCATTCCCAAGTTCTGGTCTCTTATGAAATAAGAAGTCAGAAAAGAGGTTACAATCATGACTAGGAAATAACCCGTAACTGATCCCTGGGAAAGCACATAAGGACAAAGCGTTTCTTCTCACATCACACCAGCCGTGTGTACCATCCACAAGATGCATGGCAAGAACTCACCAAGACTCCTTACGCAGCGCTTTCCAAACCCACGATCACTACCATCTAGAAGGACAAGGGCTGCAGCCACATGGGAACCCCACCACCTGGAAATTCCCCAGCATGTCCTTCACTATCCTGTCTTGGAAATATATCGGCCGCTCTTTCACTGTTCCTGGTCAAAATCGTGGAAAGCCCTCCCTAACAGCACTATGGGTGTACCTACACCACATAGGTTGCAACAGTTCAAGACGACAGCTCACCACCACCTTCTCAAGGGCAATTAGGGATGGACAATAAATGCAGGCCGAGCCCACATCCCGTAAAAATTATATATATATTTTTAAAACTCTAAAATTACATCTTCATTGAAGTCGAGAAACTGGTAAAAGATTGTCAAATCAGGTGAATCAAAACTTAAGTTGGTCACTCTGTCTAATAATTGTATCTTCCTTTAAACTCACAATCAACTTTAAATAACTCTCCACATTCCCAGTTTTATCTTCGGAGCTCCCAGAGTCCTGAGAATTATTCTGAATGAGAAGGAAGAGCAAGAAAGCAAAAATAGGAGCTGGAAAACAGAAAGGGAAGATCCTGGAAAAACTCTGGAAATCTCTCGTTAATGAAAGAGCAGAGTTCATCCTGCAGCTGTGATTTCCCCCAATAAGAAAGAGGTTGGATTGAAAGACAAAACTCTGCCCTTCCTCCACCCCACCCCACAAAGCACACTCATGATAGGGATCAAGGTTCACATGATGATATCTTGCCTTTTCCACATTGCTATCATTGCACCTGCAGCTCAAGGGACTAAACTGAAATTCCATCTCTTAATCCCACTGCCTCCCTCTCCCCCTTGATGATCCTGAAAATCTGTCTCTTTGACCAAGGTTTTGGCCACAGGTCCTATTACCTTGTAACGTGTCAAATATTTGTTCAATACTGCTCCTGTGGGATGCTTTACTACATTAAAGGTGCTATAGGGGGGGCAGCACGGTGGCACAGTGGTTAGCACTGCTGCCTCATGCCGCCGAGGTCCCAGGTTCGATTCTGGGTCACTGTCCGTGTGGAGTTTGCACATTCGCCCTGTGTTTGAGTGGGTTTCGCCCCCACAACACAAAGATGTGCAGGCTAGGTGGATTGGCCACAATAAATTGCCCCTTAATTGTAAAAAAATGAATTGGGTACTCTAAATTTATTTTTAAAAATTAAAGGTGCTATACAAATGCAAGTTGGTGTTGTTGAGGGTGATACTGTTCATGACTACCCCCATCTCTTGACTTTTCTTGGAGCTGAAGTTCTGATATCGTTTGCTATATCACAATTTGGCCATTGCCCATGTGGTGAGCAGTGAATGATGGCAGGCTGTTCAACCAAGGAGGGAATCATAGCGACTATCCTCACCAATACCCAGGCAAACAGGTGAGGAGACAACCATCTCAAGAGCAGAAAGGTCTCCCTCTCCAGTTCAGGAGCACTGGACCCAGGGTTAATCATCCTGCTCCAATGACCAGACCAGACCATGACGGCTAACCTTGACATCACCCAATCTGCCCAACAAAGTGTGAAGGAAAAGAATGTGCATCTTTATAGAATTGTTCACAGCCTCAGGACAGTCTAAGTGTTTTGCAGCCACTTAAGGTCAGTCACTGCTGTAATGGAGGAAACACAGCAACCAATTTACTCACAGTAAATCACCATGAACAGCAATGTGTTAATGACCAGATAATATTTTTAGTGAGGTTGGTTGAGGGATAAATATTGGCCAGGACACCAGTGAGAACTCCCCTCTTCTTCCAGATAGAGCCACGGGATGTTTGACATCCATCTGAAGACAGATGAGTTTAGTGTCTCTTTTGAAAGATCACACCTCCAACAGTGGAGAACTCCCTCAGTACTGCTCTGGAGTGTCAACCTAGATTTTTGTGCTCAAGTCTCTGGAGTGGGACTTGAACCACAACCTTCTGACTGAGTGAGGATTGAAGATTGGAACCAAGGTGAAGATGAGGAGATCACAGCGAGCTGTGATTAGGAACGCACTGCCTGACAGGGTGTTGTAAACAGATTCAGCCATAGCTTTCAAAAGGGAATTGGATAAATACTTGAAGATGAAAACGTTTCCAGGGCTATGGGGATAGACCAGTGGGAGTGGGTCAAATTAAAAAGCTCTTTTTAAAATTTTTTTTTGAGTACCCAATTATTTTTTCCAATTAAGGGGTAATTCAGCGTGGCCAATCCACCTACCCTGCACATCTTTGGGTTGTGGGGGTGAGACCCACGCAGACACGGGGAGAATGTGCAAACTCCTCACAGACAGTGACCCAGGGCCGGGATTCGAACCCGGGTCCTCAGCGCCATAGGCAGCAATGTCAACCATTGTGCTGCCCTTTTTTAAAATTTAGAGTACCCAATAATTTTTTCTCCAATTAAGGGGCAATTTAGCGTTCCCAATCCACCTAACCTGAAAAAGCTCTTTCAAAGAGCTAGCATGGCACTGTGGACCAAATGGCCTCCTGTGTTGTATGATTCTCTACGACGTCCCTGACATGAGATTATTCTGTCTCTTGTGTATCATTCCTTTGGGATTCTCGTTCCAAGCACCAGTGTGTGGGAAGTGGTCCCAGGAATTCAAGGAGACTCCTGACTTTCAAATGGGGATTAAGATATTGAAACTCCTGATCCAGGACACGGAGCTTAGCCGTCATTTCAATCAATGCTGGTCTGCTTTCACACTCTCTCTCTCCCTTCTCTCTCTTCCCTCATTTAACAAATAAACAATCTTGTATTTTTCCTCTACCTGCTGCAGTTACAGGTAGCCTATGAGCAGCACTCATAATTTGATTTTAATTTCATAGAAGACTGGTTGATTCATGACTTGTCAGGCAGTAGCTTGACTCATGTAATGGGATTGCCTTCAGAATGAAAAGTGAAATGACATCTCTCATTATTCTGTCTGCTTGTTATCTGCACTGTGGCGAGGACAGGGGACTCTGTGAGCTGGGGAGGTACATTGACACAAGAGTGATGGCCCAAATTAATCACCAGACCTGGAGAAAAGGGGGCTGGTGGGTCTGCACTTGCAGCAGGAAAATGTGCCAGCAGTTACGAACTATTTACAATGTTTGCTATCAGTTAATGTCACAACATTTTCTGCCCCATCCACACCCTGAAAATAGTGCTGGGGAAATTCATTTGTCAAACTACCCGCAGGCTACACTTGTCCCAGTCTAAAAGGACAAATGGGAACGGACTACAGGAAAGCGTATGAAGGTGTTATGCAAATTGGCATTTAATCTGCTTAGAAACAGCTGGACTTTAGGGAATGCTGTTTATATTCCTGCTGATTATCAGAGTTGTTAATTCTTGTATAAAAACATTCCTCTATATAAAATAAATTAAAACTGGCATCAGCTGGCACAGAGTGACATCAGGGTTGTTAAAAGATGCAGCTATATTCACCTTGTTCAGGGTATATCGCAGTGGGTCAGAGACCCTTACCTCCAGCAGCTAGACACAAATCCAGCTCAATGATGGAAGGTCATTGACCTGATACATCGGGCGTGATTCTCCGGCTGCTCAGGCGAGAGCACAACGCGGCCGGAGAATCTTGGGAGAGACCTGCAGCAGGCCTTCCGACAGGGATTCTCCTGGGATTCTCCGAAGCCCCGTGAGACGTTGGAGTCGGAACTTCGCCCCAAATAGGCGGGACAAAATGATGCTTGCAGAAGTAGGTTGTAAACCTATGTACGACCACCAGAGGGACGTCAGACTCTAATTGGTCGAGTCCGCTTAAGGTGGGTAAACACTGGTGAACGTTGAGGTGGTTCGGAGTGAGAGAGACAGCAGTCAAGGTGAAGATCTCCTCTGTTTACCTAACTAGGGAGGGAGGTGGTGAGCCCACCTGAACTCAGAAGCATATCGTCAACAAAGAGCTGCATCAAAGGAAGCAGGGGCGACTTGACCCCCCCAAACCCCCCATTCCCTCCCCCACTCCCTCCCCCACCGACGGGGCCAGGCGAATTGGCAAAAGAAAAGTAATGAGGGAGTGAGTTGGTGAGCTAGCTAGCCAGTCGAGACTCAGGGTAGCCACCATCAAACAGTGAGGGGAGCAGGGGGCGACTCTGACCCCTGGACTGAGGAGAGCATAAAAAGCCTGCTCTTTCAGAAAATTAATTTAATTAAAATCAAGGAAGATGATTAATATGAAGTGACTCTATCAGTCTGGCTGTCAAAAACGCAGAACATGGAAGGCGAGGCAAGAGGACAAAGGTACACAGAAAGAGAGTTTGTTAATTGTACTTGAAAAAGTTCAAAGTATTTAACAGTACGCAAACTGCGCATTCATCCTTATCCACCAAAGTTATGGGTGAATTATCTGAGGATTTAGACTTGCCGGTTTCCAGAGAACCACATCACCTGGAAAAGCTGAATAAGCAGTGGAATCTGAAATGGCAATGGGTTGCAAGATTGATGCACAATCAATGGACACGAAACGAAGGAATAGTCCGAATCGAAGGCTTTAATCAGCAAGAAGAGAGCCCAGCAGCAGGAGTACAGAAATGCCCTGGCAGCTGGGGAACACGGGTTCTTATACCCTGCCTCGTAGGCGGAGCTACCTTCCTCTCGACCAATGAGAATACTTGGGCCAATGGGCAGCGAGCCCTCTGCACCAATGGCAGCTCACACTCCCAGGTACCGTAATACCCCTAGTCATACTACCACAAAAATATTTATTCTGTTGAAGTGAGGGAAGAAACCTACCCTGGAGACATTGCCTTGTGGCCAAAATCTGTTCCAGTGGGAATGGGAGAACATGTCACACCAAATAAAACAGAAAACATAGGAAATATGGAATATTTGAGAAAAGAGTTTGAGGTTGGATCAGGTTAGAAATCTTCACAAATCTCATTTCCTGAGGGTGAAGAGAAATGGGATGACAGGAATTAGAAATTGGCTGATTTTGTTGGAAACCCTCTAAGATAGTCACTGTTACATTTGCAAATTATTCCCAGACCCTGGCAAAGAGAAACAAGTATTTGTCGACAGGTACTCTAACTGGAGAAATGATAGAAGGTATATTACCGATCAGGAAACTTTCAAAGCTAATGCTAAAGCTGTGTGCGTGTTTGTTCAAAGATGTAAATTATCTTGATGAACTGATTCTGCGTTATCGGCTCAGTTTGAAGGAGTGATATTATTGGAGGACAGTTCTGAGACGTGTTGTTGTCACAGCCAAACTGCTGTCTTCTATGGGCCTACCTCAAAGAGCACATGATGAGTCATCATTGTTAACTTGAAGAGGTATTTTTTTAACCTGCCTTGAATATCTCAGTGAATTTGACGAGTTTCTCATTTGAAAAATTATCAATATTGTGGCTCAGGGAAGACAAACATTTTCAAGCACAAAACCTTGGATTGGATTTGTTTATTGTCACGTGTACCGAGATACAGTGAAAAGTATTTTTCTGCAAGCAGCTCAGCAGATCATTAAGTAGGGATAGGTTAAAGATGTAAGTACATGGGAAGAAAAGGGAATAAAAGAAAGTACATAATAGGGCAACTCAACATATACAATGTAACTACATAAGCACTGGCATCAGATGAAGCATACAGGGTGTAGTGTTAATGAGGTCAGTCCATAAGAGGGTCATTTAGGAATCTGGTGACAGTGGAGAAGAAGCTGTTGTTGAGACTGTTTGAGCGTGTTCTCAGACCTCTGTATCTCCTGCCCGATGGAAGAAGTTGGAAGAGTGAGTAAGCCGTGTGGAGGGGTCTTTGATTATACTGCCCGCTTTCCCCCGGCAGCGGGAGGTGTAGATGGAATCAATGGATGGGAGGCAGGTTCGTGTGATGGACTGGGCGGTATTCACGACTCTCTGAAGTTTCTTGCGGTCCTGGGCTGAGCAGTTGCCATACCAGGCTGTGATGCAGCCCAATAGGATGCTTTCTATAGTGCATCTGTAAAAGTTGCTAAGGGTTAATGTGGACATGCCGAATTTCCTTAGTTTCCTGAGGAAGTATAGGCAATGTTGTGCTTTCTTGGTGGTAGCGTCGACGTGGGTCGACCAGGACAGATTTTTTGAGATGTGCACCCCTAGGAATTTGAAACTGTTAACCATCTCCACCTCGGCCCCGTTGATGCTGACAGGGGTGTGTACAGTACTTTGCTTCCTGAAGTCAATGACCAGCTCTTTAGTTTTGCTGGCATTAAGGGAGAGATTGTTGTCGCTACACCACTCCACTAGGTTCTCTATCTCCCTCCTGTATTCTGACTCGTCGTTATTAGAGATCCGGCCCACTATGGTCGTATCGTCAGCAAACTTGTAGATGGAGTTGGAACCATGTTTTGCCACGCAGTCGTGTGTGTACAGGGAGTAGAGTAGGGGGCTAAGTACGCAGCCTTGTGGGTCCCCGGTATTGAGGACTATTGTGGAGGAGGTGTTGGTGTTCATTCTTACTGATTGTGGTCTGTTGATCAGAAAGTCAAGGATCCAGTTGCAGAGTGGGGAACCAAGTCCTAGGTTTTGGAGCTTTGATATGAGCTTGGCTGGGATTATGGTGTTGAAGGCGGAGCTGTAGTCAATAAATAGGAGTCTGATGTAGGAGTCCTTGTTTTCGAGATGCTGTAGGGATGAGTGTAGGGCCAGGGTATTGGCGTCTGCTGTGGACTGGTTGCGACGGTATGTGAATTGCAGTGGATTAGGGCGTTCTGGGAGTATGGAGGTGATGCGCTTCATGATCAGCCTCTCGAAGCATTTCATTACGACTGAAGTCAGGGCCACCGGACGGTAGTCATTGAGGCATGTTGCCTGTTCTTCTTTGGTACCGGTATGATGGTGGTCTTCTTGAAGCAGGTGGGGACCTCGGAGTGGAGTAGGGACAGGTTAACGATGTCTGAATATCTCTGCCAGCTGGTCCGCGCAGGCTCTGAGTGCACGACCAGGGATCCCGTCCGGGCATGTCGCCTTCCGAGGTTTCACTTGCAGGAAGGCCGATCTGACTTCGGAAGCTGTGATGGTGGTATGGGTGAATTATGGGCTGCTGGGGCACTCGACAGTGGATTGTTGGTTACCTGCTCGAACCGAGCATAGAATGCATTGAGTTCATCGGGGAGGGGTGCGCTGCTGCCAGAGATACCGCTCGGCTTCGCTTTGTAGCCCGTTATGTTGTTTAGTCCTTGCCACAACCGCTGAGAGTCTGTGACTCTAGCTTAGTTTGATATTCTCTCTTGGCATCTTGGATGGCTTTGCGGAGGTCGTACCTGGATTTCTTGTATAGGACAGGGTCGTCTGTCTTGAACGCCTCAGATCTGTCCTTCAGTAGGGAGTCAATCTCGCGACTGAGCCATGGTTTCCGGTTGGGGAACGTACGTACTGCTTTCTTTGGCACGCAGTTGTCCACACATTTGCTGATGATGTCTGTGACAGTGGTGGCATACTCATTTAAGTTGGTTGCTGAGTTCTTAAATATGGACCAGTCCACTGTCTCTAAGCAGTCACGTAAGAGCCCTACGATGACTTCATCACTAAATGGCAGAGCTGCTCAGAAACCAATTCACTAATGAAGTAAAAGATGCCAAATGCTTTTCCATAATAGTTGATTCAACACCAGATGTGACTCATGTGGACTAGTTAACATTAATTTTAAGATATGTGACCAGTGATGGTGAAGTTAGAGAGCGATTTCTCTGTTTTGTCCAGCTGTAATCCCACACTTCTGAGTGTTCTTTGACCATCAGAAGTTTTCCATTTGCCTGCTCCAAACATAATCCCACATTTCTGAGTGTCTGGAGACAACTGTTCTGAAAATCATTGCAAATTTAGGATTTGACATCAAAAAATGTTGTGGGCGGAGCTTCAATAATGCCACAAATATGACTGTAAAATATTCAGGCCTACAAATAAGGCTGAACAATGCAACCCCTGTGCATTATTCATCCCACGATCCAGTCATTCCTTGAATTTAATTCAGCTGCAGCTGAATCCTGTGAGGAAGCTGTACTTTTTTTAGACTTAGTTCAAAACGTGTATGCCTCTTTTAATGCATCAGTGGAATATGTTGCAATCATGCTTGGAGCAGGCAAATGGAAAACTTCTGATGGTCAAAGGTCTGCATGGAGTTTGCACATTCTCGTTGTGCATGCATGCGTTTCTTCTGGGTGCTCCGGTTTCCTCCCACAGTACAACGGTGGGCAGGTCTGGTGGATTGGCCATGATCAATGCATGTGGTTACGGGGATAGGGCCTAGGTAGTGTGCTCTTTTGGAGGATCAGTGCAGAATCAATGGGTCTTCTGCACTTAGGGATTCTATGAAAATTTTGACACCAGGTGCTCCCTCTTCCAAATGCTGTTTAGTCTTTGAAAATGAACTTTGTTGATATAAAGGAAACATTGGAAACATGGAATCAAGGAAATCAGATACAGCCGAAAAATCTATGTGTGAAAACTAAAGCAAAACCTTTGGCAGAAAAGTTTGAAAAGTATGATATTGCTGTTTTTACCATTTTGTGAAACCATTTACTTCAAAGAATTAATGCCATCAGCAAATCACTGCAAAATGTTGATATAACTTTATTGAATGCTGCACAATTTTTAGCCTCAGTTAAAGTTTTGTCATGGAAGTTTGAAATGACTGAAGCTCGGTGGATGCAGAAGCACTAACATTAGCATCAATGCAGGTACCTCTGACAATGAAAATCATTCAAGGTGCAGGAAGTTATCTTTCGGTGAAACTAGAGAAAATTAACCCACTTTAAAAGAGAAAGAGAATTCACAATTGAAAATTGTCAAAGTTACTTGTGACACAATAATAAGGCACTTGCAGAGCAGAAGTGAATCTCTGAAGAAAGCTGTTGATTAATTTTGTGTGCTTTTTGCATATTTAAATGAGTTACTAGGCTCATTTAAATACCCAGACGCCACTTTCACCCGATGCCCAAGAATCAACAGCTGTGCCCACACGGCTTCGCCAGAGCACCGTTTCGCACTGGTTTCCGCAAACGTGGACCAGGCATGACGGCACCGCAAACAGCTGTGCCCACACAGCTTGGCCAGCGCACCGTTTCGCACTGGTTTCCGCAAACGTGGACCAGGCATGACGGCACCGCAAGGGATCTCACAGGCCATTGGAGACTCCTGGGTGGTCAAGGACAGGGCAAGGTAGTCCCCTGGCACTCCTCATGCCAACCTGCATGCTATGTCAGGGTGCCCAGGTGGCACTGCCAGGTGTGCTCCCAGGGTGTCAGGCTCTAACAGCACGTCGTTCGGGACTTGTGGGAGGAAACCGGAGCTCCCGGATGTAGTGTACATGGATTTTAGTAAGGCATTTGATAAGGTTCCCCATTGTAGGCTTGTGCAGAAAGTAAGGAGGCATGGGATAGTGGGAAATTTGGCCAGTTGGATAACAAACTGGCTGACCGATAGAAGACAGAGAGTGGTGGTGGATATTCAGCCTGGAGCCCAATTATCAGTGGTGTACCGCAGGGATCAGTTCTGGGTCCTCTGCTGTTTGTGATTTTCATTAACGACTTGGATGAGGGAGTTGAAGGGTGGGTCAGTAAATTTGCAGATGATACGAAGATTGGTGGAGTTGTGGATAGTGAGGAGGGCTGTTGTCGGCTTCAAAGAGACATAGATAGAATGCAGAGCTGGGCTGAGAAGTGGCAGATGGAGTTTAAGCCTGACAAGTGTGAGGTTGTCCATTTTGGAAGGACAAATATGAATGCGGAATACAGGGTTAATGGTAGGGTTCTTGGCAATGTGGAGGAGCAAAGAGATCTTGGGGTCTATATTCATAGATCTTTGAAAGTTGCCACCCAAGTGGATAGAGTTGTCAAGAAGGCCTATGGTGTGCTAGCGTTCATTAGCAGAGGGATTGAATTTAAGAGCCGTGAGGTGATGATGCAGCTGTACAAAACCTTGGTCAGGCCACATTTGGAGCACTGTGTGCAGTTCTGGTCGCCTCATTTTAGGAAGGATGTGGAAGCTTTGGAAAAGGTGCAAAGGAGATTTACCAGGATTTGCCTGGAATGGAGAGTAGGTCATACGAGGAAAGGTTAAGGGTGCTAGGCCTTTTCTCATTAGAACGGAGAAGGATGAGGGGCGACTTGATAGAGGTTTATAAGATGATTAGGGGAATAGATAGAGTAGACAGTCAGAGACTTTTTCCCCGGGTGGAACACACCATTACAAGAGGACATAAATTTAAGATAAATGGTGGAAGATATAGAGAGGATGTCAGAGGTAGGTTCTTTACCCAGAGAGTAGTGGGGGCATGGAATGCACTGCCTGTGGAAGTAGTTGAGTCGGAAACGTTAGGGACCTTCAAGCGGCTATTGGATAGGTACATGGATTATGGTAGAATAATGGTGTGTAGGTTAACTTCTTAAGGGCAGCACGGTAGCATTGTGGATAGCACAATTGCTTCACAGCTCCAGGGTCCCAAGTTCGATTTCGACTTGGGTCACTGTCTGTGCGGAGTCTGCACATCCTCCCCGTGACTGCGTGGGTTTCCTCCGGGTACTCCGGTTTCCTCCCACAGTCCAAAGATGTGCAGGTTGGGTGGATTGGCCATGAGAAATTGTCCAAAATTCTTTGATTAACCTAGGACAAACGTTCGGCGCAACATCGTGGGCCGAAGGGCCTGTTCTGTGCTGTATTTCTCTATATCTATATCTCCCAGAGGAAAACCACACAGACAGAACGTGCAGATTCTGCACACACAGTGACCCAAGCCGGGAATCGAACCCGGGTCCCTGGAGCTGTGAAGCAGCAGTGCTAACCACTGTGCTACTGCGCCGCCCTCATAGCCTCAAAATAAGTGGGAGCAGATTTAGGACTGAGTTGAGGAGGAGCTTCTTCACCCAAAGGGCTGTGAATCTGTGGAATTCCCTGCCCAGTGAAATGTTCAGGCTACCTCGTTGAATGTTTTTATGGCAAAGACAGATAGATTTTTGAGCAGTAAAGGAATTAAGGGTTATGGTGAGCGGGCGGGTAAATGGAGCTGAGTCCACAAAAGATCAGCCAATGGGGTTGCGATTCTCCAGTTGCATTGAGCACAAGCGAGAGCTCAACGTGGCCGGAGAATCCCGGGAGAGGCCTACAGAATCCCGGGAGAGGCCTGCAGAATCCCGGGAGAGGCCTGCAGAATCCCGGGAGAGGCCAGCAGAATCCCGGGAGAGGCCAGAGAATCCCGGGAGAGGCCGGAGAATCCCGGGAGAGGCCTGCAGAATCCCGGGAGAGGCCAGCAGAATCCCGGGAGAGGCCAGCAGAATCCCGGGAGAGGCCAGCAGAATCCCGGGAGAGGCCTGCAGAATCCCGGGAGAGGCCTGCAGAATCCCGGGAGAGGCCTGCCGGGAGAGGCCTGCAGAATCCCGGGAGAGGCCAGCAGAATCCCGGGAGAGGCCAGCAGAATCCCGGGAGAGGCCAGCAGAATCCCGGGAGAGGCCTGCAGAATCCCGGGAGAGGCCAGCAGTGGGCCTCTCGACAGCCTCCGTGCCTCGTGAGATTCTCCGAAATCCCGCAAGACGTCGGAGTCGAAACCCTGGCCCAAATGGGCGGGACCGAATGATGCTTCTGGAAGTAGGTCGTAAATCTACTTACGACCTACCTGCATGGGATCCACCAGCGTCCCTCGATTCTCCGGCCTCTCCAGGGAGGCTCTAGCCGGGCGCCCAGCGGTGCTGGGTCCACACAAGCGTGGACCAGGCGGAACGCCACCCAGGGGGTCTCCTGGGCCATCTGAGACCCCTGGGTAGTCAGGATAAGTGCAGGTGGCTCTATGGCCCTCCCCTTGGAATGTGGGCTCCTTGGCACTGCCCAGCTGGCACCCTGACACTGCCAAGGTGCCTGGGTGGCACTGTCAAGCTGGCAGGTGCACTGCCTGAGTGCCAGGGTGGCACTGCCAAGGGCCAGGCGACGAGGGGGGCTATACCCATAAAATGAGGGTGGATGGGGGGGGGGGGGGGGGTGGGTTTAAAGGATGGTGGAGTGCAGGACAGGTAAGAAGGGATCTCCGGGAGGTTGGGTAGGTGATGGGTGGGGGTCCTAGAAGGGAGGGGGTGCTGTAAGGGGGCTTGGGGGGAGGGGGTTGAAGAGGGGGGGGGGACCCCAGAACCAGGGGTGTCCTCATTTGGCGGTTGTGTAGTGTCCATGTTTATATCACAAATACTAAGGTTTACAATTGCAGCGCTAATGCACTATTTGTGTGTAACTCAATCTTAAATCACCAAAAATGTCTTTTGGAAACCTTATGGCTGTCAGGCCAAAAAGACATTCTGCCTGCCACACACACGAGTGAGGCGGGATATGGAATTTCAGTGCCTGTGTGATGCAAGGTGTGTCGGCCACATGTCCCAAAGACTGGTAGATCGTATCAAAGACCATGCTGTTCGCAATGGGCAAAGTACAGACCATAACCAACCAATCCATGCTTTCAAACCCCTGGTTCTGGGGTCCCCCCCTCTTCAACCCCCTCCCCCCAATACAGTGACTGACATTCGATGTGATTCAGCGATTGGACAACATTTGCTAAATAACCCTCAATATGCTAAAAATTACACTGACAACCAATTTTAAATTGTCAGTCAGGCTCCTAATGTCGCACATTTACTGTTCTTTGCAGACAGAAAGAACACATACACACATTGTGCCTGTTTCTGCTAAACAAAATAAGTGATAGCCATTTACGGTTCATTCTGAGGGCTATGCCTTGACCAATCAGAGTCAAGCAGGCTGGTTTAAACTTCAAACAATGCTTTGCAGTTAATTGTCAGTCACCATCAACTGGTGCAGTCTCCATGGCAAAGCCTCTACCAATCAGTGCCCACTTGCCAACCAATCAATACTCTCTTTGTATACAGTATAAAGTTGTTGTTTACCCTGACATTGGTATTCTTCTGATTGTTCTGATGAGTACAAGACAAAAAGCTTTGACTAAATATCTTTTTTCAGCAATACTCAGGTTCTGTACCAGCAAATGACTATTTGTTTACCATTTCTGTGAAAATTGCACTGAAAAGAACAACATAACTGAGCTGAATCTCTACTCTATTCCTTTAGAACAACGACCTTTCTCATTTGAAGACTGGACACAATCCAGAACAGACTGAAGGGATAAAAGAATAATCATGAGGGCAGCATTGTGGGTATCACTTCACCATATCACCTTCAGTAGTTAAGGTAGTTAACTTCAGGGCAGCACGGTGGTGCAGTGGGTTAGCACTGCTGCCTCATGGCGCAGAGGACACAGGTTCGATCTCGGCTCTGGGTCACCGTCCGTGTGGAGTTTGCACATTTTCCCCGTGTCTGCGTGGGCTTCGCCCCCACAACCCAAAGATGTGCAGGATAGGTGGATTGGCCACGCTAAATTGCCCCTTAATTGGAAAAAATAATTGGGCTGGTTTAGCTCACTGGGCTAAATCGCTGGCTTTTAAAGCAGACCAAGCAGGCCAGCAGCACGGTTCGATTCCCGTACCAGCCTCCCCGGACAGGCGCCGGAATGTGGCGACTAGGGGCTTTTCACAGTAAGTTCATTGAAGCCTACTCGTGACAATAAGCGATTTTCATTTTTCATTTTCATAAATTTTATTTTAAAAAGATAGTTAAGTTGAAATCTCTCACACACCCTTCCTCTGTAACTCCCACCTACCCTCCAACTCTCTGAGATATCTGTGCTTCTATGGCCTCAATTCAGCCATCGCATTGAGCCCGGCACAGAATCAGGCGCAACAGGTGTATCCCAGGAGAATCCCAAATTGGGCTCCGTGCTGGGCACCGGGTCGATTGCGGGTTACCCGACTCGTTCCACCCGCCACGGTCAGGGTCATGCCCTCGCTGGGCATGATCCAGATCTGCATATTTAAATGAGTTACTGGGCTCATTTAAACACCCAGACGCCACTTTCACCCGATGCCCAAGAATCAACAGCTGTGCCCACACGGCTTGGCCAGAGCTCCGTTTCGCACTGGTTTCCGCAAACGTGGAACAGGCATGACGGCACCGCAAGGGATATCGGAGGCCATTGGAGACCCCCGGGTGGTCAGGGACAGGGCAGGGTAGTCCCCTGGCACTCCTCATGCCAACCTGCGTGCCCAGGTGGTACTGCCAGGTGTGCTTCCAGAGTGTCAGGCTGGCACTGCCAGTAGTCGGGTCTGGGGGACCTGGCCCATGAGAGGGGGGTTGGGGGGGGGGGGTGGTTCCAGGGGCCTCGGGAAGGTTGGGGGATGAAGGGGGCTCCATATAACAGGGGTGCCTGAAAGGGTGGGGGCGCAGAGATCGGACTGCCGATTGAAATGAGCCCCGATCTGCGAGGAGCCGCACCTGATGTTGAGGAAATTGACTGGAGTGTGACCTTGGAGAGGTGAAACTCCCTGTGCCCAAAAACCAACAAAGTGGCGGTGATAAGCGGGGTGAATGTCGCTGCTACAGCTGCCGAGAATCTCCCTGCCTGCCAAACGCGCCCGAAAGCGGATTTTGCTTTCTGCCCATTGAATCGGGCCCCATTATTCTGGATTTTGAGCATCCGTGACTTTTAATTTTGGCGCCATTGATGTGTGACTTCTGCATGGATCTTAAACCTAGATTACCCTCCCTGAACCTCACCATCTCGCAAACTGCTTTTCCTCCTTTCAGACATTCATTAAAAACGACATCTTTGACTAAGCTTTTAGCCTCCTGTGGCTCGGTGTCAAACTTTGCATTTTAACAGTTCTGATGGAAGTCATTGGAACCTGAAACACCAACTCAGTTTTGCTGGACAGACGCTGCCTTGTGTATTTCCAGCATTTGTAGTTTTATTGCAGATTTCTACCATGCATAGTACTTTGCTTTAAGAAATGTATGATATATAAATAATATATATGATATAAAAGCACAAATAGCCTTTGCTGTTGTTCTCAAAGACAATTAGGGGAAGTCAATAAATGCCAGCCTTGCCAGCGATGTTTGCATCTTGGGAATTAATCCACTTACCCTCAACAGTTGCAAGGCTCCCAGATGTGGATGACAGCTGTAAGCACTGCCCAGAGAGGGCAAGTTAGGTGGATTGGCCATGCTAAATTGCCCCTTAGTATCCAATGGTTAGGTGGGGTTACGGGGATAGGGGCTAGAACAGGGGAGTGAGCTGAGGTAGGGTGCTCTTTCAGATGGTTTCGTGGAGACTCAATGGGCCGAATGGCCTCCTTCTGCACAGGAGAGGGGAGAGAAATTGAAGGTGATGATAAAAAACGGACTCAAAACCTCACAATTGGTGCGCTGTTGTCGAATGGAGATGTGGCTCCAGGATTCAGATGTGTTTACCTGAGAGCGTTTTGTCTCTTATTGTGATTGATACACTTACACATGTAATATGTTCATCTGTCACAAACCATCAGGAACCCAGTCAATCTTATAGAGGCAGCAATAAATTGTAATGAAATTAAAAACCTTCAGTCAGACTCCTGAATGTGTCTTTTTCATCTAGAAGCAGGTTACATCTGAATGCGATAGTGTGAAAATAGAGTCACAGTCACAGGACTGAGTTCTCCGCTTCCCGCTGCGACCAGCGAGAATCAGAAACGGGCAGAGAATAGCGCACAATGCAATAAAATCGCAGATTACACCCAGCACCGATACCTATGCCATGTTCGGGTCCCTGGCGGTGTTGGTGAGGCTTGTCCCCTGCATCAGCGGGCTCATGCAAAACCATCATTTGCATGGATTTCAATCTCATTAGCGGGTTGGACACTGCATGCTCCACCCCTCCGTGATGCTCCACCCCTCCGTGATGCTCCGCCCCTCCGCGATGCTCCACCCCTCCATGATGCTCCACCCCTCCGTGATGCTCCGCCCCTCCATGATGCTCCACCCTCCGCGATGCTCCACCCCTCCGTGATGCTCCACCCTCCGTGATGCTCCACCCCTCCGCGATGCTCCACCCCTCCACGATGCTCCACCCTCCGCGATGCTCCACCCCTCCGCGATGCTCCACCCCTCCACGATGCTCCGCCCCTCCGCGACCCTCTGCCCCTCCGTGATGCTCCACCCCTCCGTGATGCTCCACCCTCCGCGATGCTCCACCCTCCGCGACGCTCCACCCTCCGCGATGCTCCACCCTCCGTGATGCTCCGCCCCTCCACGATGCTCCACCCTCCGCGATGCTCCACCCCTCCGCGATGCTCCGCCCCTCCGTGATGCTCCACCCCTCCGCGATGCTCCACCCCTCTACGATGCTCCGCCCCTCCATGATGCACCACCCCTCCGCGATGCTCCGCCCCTCCGCGATGCTCCACCCCTCCGTGATGCTCCACCCTCCGTGATGCTCCGCCCCTCCGCGATGCTCCGCCCCTCCGTGATGCTCCACCCCACCGCGATGCTCCACCCCTCCATGATGCTCCGCCCCTCCACGATGCTCCACCCTCCGTGATGCTCCGCCCCTCCATGATGCTCCGCCCCTCCATGATGCTCCGCCCCTTCACAATGCTCCACCCTCCGTGATGCTCCGCCCCTCCACGATGCTCCACCCTCCACAATGCTCCACCCTCCACAATGCTCCACCCTCCACAATGCTCCACCCCTCAGCGATGCTCCACCCCTCCGTGATGCTCCGCCCCTCCGTGATGCTCCACCCCTCCATGATGCTCCACCCTCCGTGATGCTCCACCCTCCGAGATGCTCCGCCCCTCCGTGATGCTCTACCCCTCCGCGACCCTCTGCCTCTCCGTGATGCTCCACCCCTCCGCAATGCTCCACCCCTCTGCGATGCTCTACTCCTCCGTGATGCTCCACCCCTCCGCGATGCTCCGCCCCTCTGTGATGCTCCACCCCTCTGTGATGCTCCGCCCCTCTGTGACGCTCCACCCCCTCTGCAACCCTCCGCGATGCTCTACCCCTCCGCGATGCTCCACCCCTCCGCGATGCTCCACCCCTCTGCGATGCTCCACCCCTCCGCGACACTCCACCCCTCCGCGATGCTCCACCCTCCATGATGCTCCACCCCTCCGTGATGCTCCACCCCGCCGCGATGCTCCACCCCTCTGCGATGCCTCACCCCTCTGCGATGCTCCACCCCTCCGTGATGCTCCACCCCTTCGCGACACTCTACCCCTCCGCGATGCTCCACCCCTCCACGATGCACCACCCCTCCACGATGCTCCACCCCTCCATGATGCTCCACCCTTCCACGATACTCCACCCCTGTGATGCTCCGCCCCTCTGTGATGCTCCACCCCTCTGTGATGCTCCGCCCCTCTGTGATGCTCCACCCCCTCTGCAACCCTCCACGACGCTCTACCCCTCCACGATGCTCCACCCCCGTGATGCTCCACCCCTACGTGATGCTCCACCCCTCCATGGTGCTCCACCCTCCATGATGCTCAGCCCCTCCACGATGCTCCGCCCCTCCATGGTGCTCCACCCCTCCATGATGCTCCGCCCCTCCACGATGCTCCGCCCCTCCACGGTGCTCCACCCTCCATGATGCTCCGCCCCTCCATGATGCTCCGCCCCACCACGATGCTCCGCCCCTCCAAGGTGCTCCACCCTCCACGATGCTCCGCCCCTCCATGATGCTCCGCCCCTCCATGGTGCTCCACCCTCCATGATGCTCCGCCCCTCCGTGATGCTCCACCCCCTCTGCAAAATTCCGCCCCTCCGGATGCCCCACCCCTCCACAATGCTCCGCCCCTCTGTGATGCTCCACCCCACTCAGGCAAAGGTTATGTGGGGTGGGGGTTAGTGAGTGGCTGCCTGGGCCACAGGGAGTAGCACAGAATGACTTGGTGCCAAGTCTGTGGACTCAGGGTGTCCCCCTCGGGATCGGGGAGGCCCCCCCCTTGGGATCGAGGTGCCCCCCCTTGGGATGGGGGTGGCCTGGCTCAGACCCCCTTACTGCAGTATGTGTTATAAACCCACCCCCCTGGTGCTACTTCCGGGCCCCTAGCTGCTCCCTCTGCTGACTGCTCACCGTGTCCTGTAAATGTTCAGAGAGAGGCTGGTGATGTGGGAGCCCACCCAGCCCGCCCCTCTGGAAACCCTCATACCGCAGCTGTATCATCAAGGGGGTGGGCATGGCCATGACCAATCACTGGCTCACCAGGTGTTGGCGCTCCTCAGAAGCGCTGCCCCACTGCAGAGGAGGCTGGGGATCAGCAGAGCTCACCCCAACCTGACACATGCACCAGGGCCTTTGGAACCCCCCCCCCTGCACTCTGCTCCTCTCAGGGCAGAGGCCTCACCAGTGACAAACCCCCCCCCCCACCTCAGGATCACGAGCAGTGTCCTCATAGTGAGCGTGTCAGCACTGGCTGCCTCTGTCACCTCCTCCCAGTCGCTGTTCTGGAGGGTGATGGCCACCCTGGGGAAGAGTGTGTCCTTCCTCCCCTCATTGGCGTCAAGTAGTGGGTCCACTTCAGACTCTCGCAATCGGGAGGCAGGTCTTCTCTCAGCAGTCTTCTCTGGGGAGAGTGTGTGGTGGGAGGAACTCTTCTCAGCAGCTCCAGCTTGTCAGACACTTCAGCACAAATTCCCGTCCCCGTTACACTGTCCGCCGGGCTGGGAATTCCGTCCAGTTCACGCCGGCAGAGTGTCCCGAATCGCGGGGTGAGTAGCATCCCGACGGAATCGGGAATCACACGCTATTCACTTCCCAGTTACAGCACCTATTGAGGCCCTTTGGCCCATCATGTCTGTGCCAGCCGTCAAGCTCGATTCAAATCCCATTTGCCAGCATTGGGTCCGTAGCCTTGTTATCTGTGGCGTTTCACGTGCTTATCTAAATGCTTTTTTAAAAATAAATTTAGATTACCCAATTATTTTTTCCAATTAAGGGGCAATTTAGTGTGGCCAATCCACCTACTCTGCACATTTTTGGGTTGTGGGGGCGAAACCCACGCAGACACGGGGAGAATGATCTAAATGCTTTTTAAGGAAAATCTAATTTTCTTTTTTAAAAGGTGTTTTTTTTTCAGTGATTGGTCCAAACTGTCTTGCTACCAGAGATTAGCTATCTCTCCAATCTCCTCCATCCCTAAAATTCTCTGAATTCTCTGCCCTCCTCCAATTCTGCCTCTTGCACATCTCCCAATCTTCACTGTTGCTCCTTCAGAAGAATTGTCCACTCTGGTACGATGTGTTTCTGGAGATTTGTCCATGTGACATTTGCAGATGAGCATCCCTGTATCAGTAAATGCAGAATATTGTTTTACAGTGCGATAAACAACATAATTCATAATTCAATGAAAGAACATGAAATAATAGAAAGGTTTAGGGGTAGGTAATGTTTAAATAAATCCCATTAGGTACTTCCACTGATGTATCTACAAAATCAATCACAATGTGAATCACAAGTAAACATCAAGTCTTGGAACGAAATGCGTATAACAGCACAGGCCAATAGAAAGCCTCCCTCCTCCAGTTTGTGTTTCTCTCTATTTTCCCTTCTCCCAGTTTGTGTACCGCACTCAATCATAAGAATCTGAGAAACAGGAGCGAGGATGGGTCAGAAAGCTTGCCATGCCTGCTTCCCCATTTAATAATCTCATTGATAATCTTCAACCTCAACTCCACCTTCCCAACCAATCCCATATCATTTGATTCAGCACAGGTTCAAAAATCTATTGACCTCGACCTTGAACATATTCAACCCACAACTCTCTGGGGTAAAGAATGAAATAAATTTAGATTGCCCAATTCATTTTTTTTCCAATTAAGGGGCAATTTAGCTGTCCTAATATCTCTCTCTGTCCACCACCTTACGTAGGTGGAAGGATGGTGTTGACAACCCAAGAGCTCCACATACGGCTCACAGTGAAATGTGACATGGGCATACGTCTTCACAGTACAGAAACAGACCATTCATTCAACTGTCTGTGGCGGTGTTTATGTTCCACACGCGTCTCCTCCCATCCCCTCTTCATCGCACCCCATCAACATATACTATTCCTTTCCCCCACATGTTTACTTGCTTCTCCTTAAATGCAACTATGCTATTCACCGTAATCACTGCAAGCAGTATTGAGTCCAACATTCTCACTATTTTTCGGATAAAGAATTTTCTTCTGAATTTCCTATTGGATGTGTTAGTGACTAGCGTTATCTGTGGCCCCTAGTTCTGCTCTCTCCTGCAAGTGGAAACATCTTTCTATTTACCTTATCAAACCCTTCTATAATCTTGAAGATCTCCATCATCCTCAGTTCCAGAGAAAAGAACCCCAGCCTGTTCAAACTTTCTTGACAATTCTAACCTTTCCGTTCTAGTGAATCTGTTTTCCACCTTCTCCTGTCTCTCTGTATCTTTTTCTGGTGATCAGCACTGATCACAATATTCCAAATCTGATCTAACCAATTTTCTATACAAAAGTTTAGTTTGATAATGATCCTGTGAATCACCTTGGGACATTTACTACAGTTTTGCTATTGTTATATTCAGCTGACTCAGAATGAGCCAAGAGTTGAAAGCGGGACCTTCGGACGACACCATCCCCATAACTTTTGAGAAACCCAGGAACGCCTTGTTTTCGAAACCCAAAATGACCAAACATTAAAACTGTTCAATGAGTTTTGATGCTGCTTCCTGCTGTTGTCTAAATAATTCTTCCATTTCCCTAAAGCTCGACTAAGAAAATGACACCAGAGTAAGCGGTTGTTGGGCTAGAGATTGTGTTCCTTGATGAGGTAAAGCCTGGAATTTGGCATCAGACAAAGGCTTTAAGATGCCAAACAAGTTCAAGCATTTTCTGGTCTGGGTTCATTCTCCTCCCCCACCTTCCAATTCTTCTTCCTCTGACATCTCGCTTACAAAGTCCGATCGAGTCAAGGAGGTTAAGATCTTCTCAATGCTCCATTAACCAAAGAAAACAGTTGGCAGCACAGCCGACATTCCTTTTGTCCAGGCTGCCTGTCCAGTCAGAAGACCCAGGTCACATCATCATCCATCACCATGTGACAGGCCTGAAAAATGGCACTGTCACATCTTTGCAATGTTACAGAGCGATGAAAGAGTTTCCAATGGTCAGGCGACGGGTGGAGAGTAGGCCCAAGAGAGGTGGAGGGCCGTGGAAATCATGAGAGCAAAGAGATGGTGTCAGCATCAAAAACTGTCTTCCATAAATGTGTAGGTATCTGTGGGGGTTTGTGCAATGGAATGTCGGTTGATGTGCAGGGGTGGGTGTTAACGTACAGAATATGTGTGCAGGTGAATGTGAGCCAGTGAACGTATGCACGAGTGTGTGACTGAATAAGTGTGTGTGTGAGTGTGCGTGTGTGCTGCAAGTGAATGTTTGTGTGAATGTGCGAGTATATGGAAGTGAATGTGTGTACGTGTGAGCACAAGTGAATGGGTGTGTGAATGTGAATGTGTGTGTGAGTGTGTGTGCGCACAAGTGAATGGGTGTGTGAATGTGTGTGTGTGAGTGTGTGTGCGCACAAGTGAATGGGTGTGTGAATGTGTGTGTGTGAGTGTGTGCGCATAAGTGAATGGGTGTGTGAATGTGTGTGTGTGAGTGTGCGCACAAGTGAATGGGTGTGTGAATGTGTGTGTGTGAGTGTGTGCGCATAAGTGAATGGGCGTGTGAATGTGAGTGAGCATGTGTACGAGTGAATGTTTGTGAGTGTGTGAATGAGTATATGAATGTGTGAGTGGTGTGACAGTGAGTGAATGAGTGTGTGAGTGAATGTGTGGATGTGAGTGTGTGTGGATTGTTGTGCACAAGTGTGGGTGTGGGAATGTGTAACATTATGTATGTGTGAACGTTTATGTGGGTGTGTACACAATGGATGCACACACTTATGGGCATACCTGGGTTTGTATAGTTGAGCGTGTATATGAATCCCTGGGCCTTATGAAGGCTGTTTATTACAACCACTCCCTATCAGTCTTTCCATGATATTTGTATACGGAATGCTCTGCTCTGTCCTGCGAGCATGTGGTTTTGTGTTGTAGCTGAGCAGTTGTAATTTTAGATGTGGTTATTTAGCCAGCTTTACACAGTTACTCACTCTCAATCTCTGGACCTGGGAGTTTCACTATCTTTCAACAGAGGGACTGATGTTTCACTGAAACTAAGGACGTTTTTGCCTCAAAGGAAGGAAAAGGTGAACGGACCATAATGGCACTTCCTGCCAACAGCTCTTGCCCAGAACAAGGGGGTAAAATTACAGCTGGGTCATTCCGGGGTGAAGTCAGGCAGCATCCCTTCACTGCCAGGGTTCCCAGGTTGTACTGTCAGGCTGCCAGGGTGCCAAGGTGCCTGTGTGCCAGGCTGCCCATGTTGGGCATTAAGCCCAGGGGTGCCCTGCCCTTTATGAGGTGGGGTGAGGAAGGTCTCAAGGATCCCCTAATCGGTAAGTTGGGGAGGGGGGGGGGGGGGGGGGGGGGGGGGGGGGGGGGGTCTAGAGTCTGTGGTGGCCGTTTGGGGCGACAGTGCAGGAAATGAAGATAAATGCAAGCTCGGCTGGGCTTACCTCACTGAGACCCCAAAAGACCCCCAGTCCCGTTTAATAGTGAGGTTGTTCCCGGAGCCGCAGACATTGAGAACACCCAGCTAAACACGCCCAAAACGGGACTCTGATTTTCTTGTTAAATCGTGCCCATTATCATCAAAGCAGCGCCTGGCCATTGAGAGGAGAAGTTAGGAAACCCTTTTGCACAAACCTTTGGTGGGTTCTATCGAAGCATTCAAAAGAGAACTACACTGTTATTTGAAAAGGAAGATTTAATGGCCATAGAGGAGTCCAAAATGAGAGGTGTGAAGAAACATATTTTATTCCAAAGTTAACTATTTACACAGTGTAGACTACTCACACTCAGCTCCCATCTGGGCCATTTATACGTTAGAGTCAATTTACTCTGCTGATATGGGCAGCACCGTAGCACAGTGGTTAGCACTGTTTCACAGCGCCAGGGTCCCAGGTTCAATTCCTGGCTTGGGTCACTGTCTGTACGGAGTCTACATGTTCTCCCCGTGTCTGCGTGGGTTTCCTCCGGGTGCTCCGGTTTCCTCCTACAAATCCCAAAAGGTGTGCTGTTAGGTGAATTGGACATTCTCAATTCTCCCTCTGTGTACCCGAACTTCATAATAACGTCATTGCAGCGTTAATGTAAGCCTACTTGTGACAATAATAAAGATTATTCTAATTATTATTATGTACCCCTCCCCTCAGCAGAGAAGCTTGTATTCTCCCAGGCTCAGGGGGAGCCTCATTGATCTAACCCCTTAGGTCTCTGGGTTGTAACAGGAGGATATGCAGGGTTATGGGGATGGGGAGAAGGTAGGCAAACGGCGCTAATTAAATTGCAGACCTGGAGAATTGGCGCAGACATGAGGGACCACATTTGCCCCTTCTGAGCTGTAACAATTCTGTAATTCCATGGAAGATTGTAGAAGTTTGTGACTCTCTTTAATAATGGTTTTTCCAAGATTGGTTGATTGTTATTAGAC
Source organism: Scyliorhinus canicula (assembly GCF_902713615.1). Lineage (NCBI taxonomy): Eukaryota > Metazoa > Chordata > Chondrichthyes > Carcharhiniformes > Scyliorhinidae > Scyliorhinus > Scyliorhinus canicula. The sequence continues at coordinate 3,747,146 of NC_052164.1, forward strand.
TGGGGCAATAAGGGATCTGAATCCAAGGTGGAGAGGTGGAAGTATGATACAGACCAGCTATGATCTGATTGAATGACGTGACAATTTTGAGACGGTGAAAGGCCTCCTTCTGTCCTTTTACTCCAACCTGTGTCCGTGAAAACATCCAGTACCTTCAGCAAAAGGGAAAAAGATTATTTAATAATAAATCGCTTCCCTCTTTGTTCACTCTCCAACGGCCACCTATTCATCGAAAACATTTTCATGTCACTTCCTTACTTGTCACACAGATTCCCCCCCCCCCCGCGCATTTCATTTTAAATTCCTCTCCTACTCTCTCTCCTCCCTATCCTCTCCTTCCCAAAACATCCGTCTCCTCCCCACCCCCTTGCCTCTTCCCCCAGCCCATCTCCCACCTCCACCATCCCAGCCCCCTCCCCATCTCCTCCCCACACACCCGTACAATCAAACCAAACCCCTCCCCTTCACCCCACCAACTCCTGTTAGCTTGATCTTGCCTTGCTGTGAATCCACACACACACCATCACCAAACTTAAAGGAAGGACTTGTATTTTACTAGCACCCTTTGTGTCCCAGGGTGTCTCAAAGTGCTTTAAAGCCAATTCATTACTTTCTTGACATGTAATCCCTGTTGCAATGTAGGAAAGGTGGCAGCCAATGTGCACTGGGAAAGCTCCCGCAGATAGCTGACCAAGACAAGGTGGGGTTAATGGTTCCCATATCCTGGACGTGACCTTGAAGAATGCAACACTTTGGCAAATTATTGGAAGAGGGCGGAATGTGGCTGCAGAAAGAAAGATTGACAAGCTGAGAGATTCAGCAAATGTCAGAATAGAGAGAGGGAGAGAAAGGGGGGCGGGTACAAGGAGTGAGATAGCATCAAGCAGAACTGTCGAGTGTGGTTTACTGTCAGTGAGATAAGGGACAGAAGATTTCATCCTTTCATTCTGCGAGAGAAGTCAGTCAAAGTGTCACCCCCTTGTACTGTTCACAGACAGATAATATATGGGCTGATGGAGATGGCCGCTGATGTTATTAACGCTCTCAGGCTCCCAGGCACAGTTTTTGCAGGAGTTAGATAATGACCATTACCTTCTCAATCTTGTGGATATAATGCGTTTTTGACATCTGATCACAGGGCCTGTTTCAGGAGGAGAGGCTGATATCAGGGGCTTGGTGACATCATGATGAAGTGTCACTTTACAGACATAATGGTATCTTGGGTCAGGAGCAGCAGGGAAAACCGTGGAGGCATATCCCGGGGGACCCTCAGCTGATAGACCAGAGAGAGTGCTGAGGACAGATTGTCTCTTTACATGCACAATCGCTGGGGGGGGGGGGGGGGGAGGCACAATTGCTGGGGGGGGGGGGGGGGGGGGGGACATCTGCATTTCAATTTTCAGCCAGGACTCTCCAGAATTGCATTTCCTGGTCTTAAACCCGGAGAATCAAATTTCAAACGGAATAATCTGCTGCCCTGAAAAGGGGTTTCCTCATGAAGTAACTTCCTCTACCCCAACCCTGGCTCTGTGAGTAAAACCCTCACCTCTGGGTCAGAAGGTTATAGCTGCCAGTCTCACCCCAGAGATCGGAACACAAAGTCATTATCACATTGTGGGATCTCGCTGTGCAGAAATTGGCTGCTGCGTTTCCTGCATTACAACACTAATGAAAAGTGACTCATTGGCTTTGAAGCTCGTTGGTAGGTGGTGAAAGGTGCTATACAAATGCAAGCTTTTCTTTCATCGAACATCCACTCTGCCACAGAGCAAAGTCCCAGAGAACAAACTAATAGAATCCCCCAAATAAACAGTGTGACAATGCTGTACACAAGGTGTGTTAGATTGTAAATAGAGGACTGTTCGCGCTGAACAGGAGATTAAAGGAATAAGAATAACCTTTAATGGCCAATAAATAGGGATTACTAAACCATGAGACAAGGGGCAATATTTCCATTTAGACACAGCAAAGGAGGCATCAAGCATAGAAAAGAGGCACTTTGAAGAGTCACAAATCAAAGATAACAAAAGACCCCTGTGTTATTTTTAAGGCAGGGAAAGCATAATAGGGTTTCTGTGCACACTGAGGTTAAAGGTCGGATGTTGCATTGAGGTAAACGCAATCTTACGAATTTACAAACCTATGAATTGGGAGCAGGGGTTGGCCATTCGGCCCCTCGAACCTGCTCTGACATTCAGTAAATTTGTAACTGATCTGTTTGTGGCCTCAACTCCACATTCCATCTACTCCTAATAACCTTAACCCCGTTGTTAGTTAAGAATCTATCCACCTCTGTATTAACAGTGTTAATTGGCCCTGCCGTCACTGCTCTCTGAAGAAGAGAGCTCCCAAAGTTCATGACCCTCAGAGAGAATTTTTGTTTTCTCATCTATGCCTTAAATAGTAGACTATTTATTTGTAAATTGTTCCAGTCTCTCCCACACGAGGAAGCGTTCATTCAACACCCACCCAGTCAAGTCTCCTCAGGATGTTATGGGTGGAATTCTCCGTTGCCCGACGCCGATATCGTAATGGGCGATCAGGCGGAGAATCGGCTTCGACACCCAAATCGGGGCCGGCGCCGGTCAGCCATGCTCCACCCCCTCGGACATTGCGTCATTACGTCACGCGCTGTGCGCCATTGCAAAGGCGTTGGTGTGTCACCGGCCGGTCCTTCCGCGATACTCCGCCCCCGATGGGCCATGTTCCCGATGGCGCAGGACATGTGCGGTCTCAGCAGTGTCCAGCGCCCGCCACACTCACTCAGGATCCGTGCTGCTGGCCGGAGGGGCTTCCGCGAGGGCTGGGGCGACTGATGGGGACTGGCCAGGGGGTGACCTGTGAGGTCGCGGGTCAGATCCGTGCACAGCCGGCGCCAAGTTGTACAGCGCGACCGCTGCAGGTTGTCAACCGTGCGCATGCACGGCAGGGACAGGTCCCAGGTTCGATCCCTGTAATAGGGGGACCTTTGCTGTTTTTTATATTCTGTCCAACCTTCTGACTTGCCACTCACTTTTGCTGAATTATCCAATGATTCTTTCAATATGATGCTATTTTTAATTCTTTACTTAACCACAGTTGTGAAATCCTTCTCTTAGAGTTTTTCTATCTCACTGGAATGCATCTTCTCTGTGTCTTCTGAAAGGTATCCTTAAATATCTGCCATCTGTACCGACCTATCCCTTAACCTAATTTCCCAGTTCACTTTAGCTCTCTCCCCATGCCCTCATTATTGTCTTTATTTAAATTTAAAACTCTCCCTCAAACTGAATGTGAAATTCAGTTGTATCAAGATCACTACGACCTGGGCCACCTTCACTATGGGGTGACTTTGCACGTTACCAGATCTAGTTTAGTCTGCTCCCTCGTTGATACTAAAGCGTGCTGCTCTAAAAAACTGCCCCAAAAATATTCTGTGAGCTCATCACCCAGACTACCTTTGCCAACTTGCTTTGTCCTATCTATGTGCAGATTAAAATCACCTCTGATGATCACTGTACCTTTCCCACAAGCCCCCATTATTTCTCCCACAGTGTGGCTCTTATTAAGGGGCCTATAAACAACTCCAACAAGTGAATTCTTACCCTTAATATTTCTCATCTCGGGCAGCACGATGGCACAGTGGTTAGCACTGCAGTCTCACAGCGCCGAGGTCCCAGGTTCAATCCCGACTCTGGGTCACTGTCCGTGTGGAGTTTGCACATTCTCCCCGTGTTTGCGTGGGTTTCACCCCCACAACCCAAAAATGTGGAGGGTAGGCGGATTGGCCACGCTAAATTGTCCTGTAATTGGAAAAAATTAATTGGGCACTCTAAAATTATATTAAAAATACATATATTTCTCATCTCTACCCAAACAGATTCTACATCTTGATCTCCAGAACTAAAGTAATCTCCCTCTATTGTACCAATGTTAGCCTTAATTAACAGAGCTACCCCTCTACCTATCCCTAATTTCCTCTCCTTCCTAATATCATGTACCTTTGAAAATTCAGATTCCAGTCTTGGTCACCTTGCAGCCATGTCTCTGTAATGGCTATCAGGTTATATATTTAGTTGTATTTGAGCTGACAATTCATCCATTTTGTTGCAGATGTTACATACATTCAGATATAGAGATTTTAGTTCTGTATTTTCACTATTCTTGTAACCTCTAGCCTTATCTGGTGCCCTCTTCAGTTTGTATACCCTGTCTCTCCCTGCCACCTTTTGATCATCATTTCCATTATTTTTACTTTGCTTTCTTGCCTTGTCTTTATTTAATTTATCACATCTTCCCAAACTTGGTCCCTTATCCCCACTATTTAGTGTAAAGTCCTCTCTACCACCTAGTTCTCTGACTCACCACAACACTGCTCCCAGCACTGATCAAATATAGACCATCCCAACAGTGCAGCTCCCATTTTCCTGAGTGGTGCCAGTTCCCCATAACTTGAAACCCATTTCTCTCTCATCAATATTTAAGCCACGCATTTAACTCTCTCATTCTTATTTACCCTGCATCAATTTGCTCCTGGCTCAGGCAGTAATCCAGACATTATTATCTTTGAGGTTCTGCATTTTAATTGAGCTGTTCATACTCCCTCAGCAGAACCTCTTTCCTACTTCTACCTATGTCATTGGTATATGCGTGGACCACAACCACTGCATCCTCCCGACCTCCCGCTGGACGTTTCACTCCAGCCAAGAGACGATGTCCTGAATCCTGGCACTGGGCAGGCAACACAGCCGCCTGGGCTCCCGCTCTCGGCTGCAGTGAACTGTGTCCATCCCCCTGACTATATTTCATTTGAAGCCTACTTGTGACAATAAGTGATTTTCATTTCATTTGTTCCCAACTATCACTGCATTGCTATTCATTCCCTCCCCATTTGAATAGTTTCCTGTACTATGGTGCTGTGGTCAGTTTGCTGATTCACCCTGCTGCTACCATCACAACGTTCATCCGTACAGGCTGCAAGAACCTCTAACCTCCACGCCTACCTTCTGGGACTCCATACCTGCCTCACTCATCATCACACCTTCCTGTCCTTCACCACTGGCCAAATCAAAGTGCCCAGGTAACTTTACCCCTGCCTGACCCATCGCAGCATCTGCAGGCCGATTGATTGATTGATTTGATTTATTGTCACGTGTACCGAGGTACAGTGCAAAGTATTGTTCTGCTTACAGTCCAGGCAGATCACTCCATACATAGGACATGCATAAATACACAATGTAAATACATAGGCACAGGCAACTGGTGAGGCATACGGAGTGTAGTACTACTCAGTAGAGAAGAAGTGTGGAGAGATCAGTTCAATCCATAAGAGGGTCATTCAGGAGTCTGGTAACAGTGGGGAAGAAGCTATTTTTGAGTCTGTTTGTGCGTGTTCTCAGACTTTTGAATCTCCTACGATGGAAGAAGTTGGAAGAGAGGACAACCCGGATGGGAGGGGTCTTTGATTATGCTGCCCGCTTTCCCCAGGCAGTGGGAGGTGTAGACAGAGTCAATGGATGGGAGGCTGGTTCGCGTGATTCATACATCATAGAATTTACACTGCAGAAGGAGGCCATTCAGCCCATCAAGTCAGCACCGGCCCTTAGAAAGAGCCCACACCTCCACCCTATCCCCGTAACCCAGTAACCTCGCCCAATCTTTTTTGGGCACTAAGGGCAATTTAGCATGGCCAATCCACCTAACCTGCATGTCTTTGGATTGACTTGGTTGTGTTCACAACTCTAGTTTCTTACAGTATTGGGCCACGCAATTGCCATACCAGGCTGTGGTGCAGCCAGATAGATCGGCCTCAAGCTCAATGACTATGAGTTAAAGCTCCTCAAGACACAGGCACTTAACTGGAGACAGGTTTTCCCAGGATCACCCTGGCAGCCAGGAACTCCCACATGCTGCAGCTGCAACACATCAGCTGGCCTGCCATCTTTATTGTACATTAATTTATTTATTTTTAATTAATTTAAAATTAATAAATACTGCTACTCCCAATAACCATTACTACTACTAGTAAACCTGACTACAACCAATGAAACTTTACAATTGCTAATAAATTATGTGGGTTTTGAAGATGAACAAGTAAAATATTCCCCACCAGTCACTTACCTGTTTTCCGCTGATATCACACTTTGATTTCTCTCAGAATCTGGCCGCTCCACTTTTGAGGATTGTTGAGTCTTCGAATGTTTTTCCTTTCCTAAAAATACATTTAATTGAGGGCAGCATGGTGGCACAGTGGTTAGCACTGCTGCCTATGACGCTGAGGACCCGGGTTTGAATCCAGGCTCTGGGTCACTGTCCGTGTGGAGTTTGCACATTCTCCACGTGTCTGCGTGGGTTTCGCCCCCACAACCCAAAGATGTGCAGGCGAGGTGAATTGGCCACGCTAAATTGCCCCTTAATTGGAACAAATAATTCAGTACTCTAAAAAATTTTTTAAAAATACACTTAATTCCCCCCCCCCCCCCCCCCCCCCCCCCCCCCCGGAACGGCAACATCGTGGCGTGCGGCGTTGGGACTGCCTCAGCGCATCACCTGAAGGCGCTCCCCCAATGCTCCGCCCCGTGAGCTGAGTTCACGACGTCGCGGGGGACGTGCAGACTGTGCCCAGTGACACCACAGTTGCCAGGGGCCATGCTGCTGGCTAGGGGGTCTTCTGCAAGGTCTGGGGGGACTGGTGGGGCGTGGCCAGGGGGTGGCAAGGGGTTGGCCAGGGGGGTACTATCTGGCAGGTCGGGTCCACGCAAGGCCGGTTCCATGTTTTACGGAATGACCGCTGCAGGTCATCACCGTGCGCACTCGCGGCCACGGACCCAGCCTTTCTCCGGCCGTTTGATTCGTGGAAGCCGAAGTTTTACGTTGCGTGGCTGCGAGCCCCTCCCCGGTCACAGGATCGATGAGGGGGCACGCCAATTTTTTCCATGTAAAACGCTACAGATCCTCACCATTTAGGGCCAGATTCTCTGTTTCTGAGGCCATGTTCTCCTGCCGGAGCTGAATTGCCCAGGAAGCCATTACCAATCCTCAGCCATGCAAGTTTAAGCATGGCAAGGATTTCTGAGGGAATACCACGATCAGGCCGCCATTTTGAGTGGGTGGCCCAATAGCGAGGATTTGCGACTGGCCACACCCCCCTCCCACAGTGCAATTCAGCCTCCCACCCCCCTCCCCCAGAATTTCTGGGTCTTTCTCTCGCCCCCCAGGATGGGGATGACCCGATCGTCCCCCCCCCCAACTATGAACCCCTAAATAAAGTCCCCTCCGCGACCCCCTAAATAAGGGGACCCCCACAGAGACCCCCTAATTAAGGAGACCGCCCCCCCCCCCCCCCCCCCCCACACAGACCCCCTAGAAGACAGACCCCTGTCTGGAAGCTAGACAGCAGTCCATGCAGAGGCAGTGAAACAAATCATGGGCTGGATTTGGAGACTAAGTCCCCACGCCATCGGGAAAACTGGTCTTTTATGGCAGGAAAACAGGCGTCAAAAGGCCACTGATTCACCGTTTTGCTGGGGGCTAGCAGGGAGCCGGTGTGGAGCTTGCAGCTCTAGCTGCCGATACGGCCCCCAGCACTTCCAGGTCAGAGGCTGTGACGGTCTCTGTAGCGGCTGTGCCGTGCTCCATGGGGGACCCAGCCCGCGGACCTGGACCACCAGGGTAGTGTCCCGCATTGGCTACTCGCGCGCCTCGGACCGCGCACACACAATACCCCCACCCTGAAGGAAACCACCCCCTGCCCGCCAATTGGCTCGCCCCGGACTGAGTCCGCAGCCGCCGCGCGAGAATCCCGGATGGTGGGAGCACACGTAACCCAGGCCATCGTGAACTTGGCCGGTCGGGGACGGAGCATTGCGGGGCGGGCCTCAGGCAATGGCCTGAGGCGGTGGATACTCGGCAAAGCGTACTCCTCGAGTTCGCCGATTTTCAGGGGGCGGAGAATATAAAAACCGGCACACTTCCCGATTTCAGCACCAAAACGGATTCTCCGCCCCATTGCCAAATGTGTCAGGGAGCAGAGAATCCAGCCCAAGCTTTAACACTTACCTGGGCAATCCTTCTGGCTCAGATACAAGAAACAGCACCTGTCAATTCCTGGAAAGAGAAAACTAGTCAACACGGATGTAAACCCCCTCAGATCTTTGATCTGCAAGCCATTCATTCATCCCTCTTTGATATTGATTTTACTGGGTTGTGATTGACAGCTTCTGCACACACTCAGCTGTCAGTATTGCTCTATTCATCTCCCTTCATGGTTGAGTAATTTTGAAGTGGTCAGCATTTATAAACATCATTAACAGCTCCTGGACAACTTCAGACAGAGTTAGGTGCTGTCAGTTTCTAGCTGACCACTTCAAAGTCAGGGAAATGATTGGGAAGCACTTAATTCTGTTTGAAGTTGCCCCCTGATGGATTTTGGGGGCCACTCCCTCAAAGGCGTGCGTCCCGATGATGCCGATTTGGCCCACTATGAGGTCCGCCCCTTCAGGGTCACGTTTGTCAGGACCAGTAGCACTTCACACCCACATGATTCCAGCCCAGAGGACCTGAGAGTCACACGAGCTCGGAGAATATGGTGCCCGTAAACTGAAAATGGATCTTAACGACCAGTTTGCATCCTCCCGCTGGTGTGGGCCGTGGACCTCGATCCCGACCCCAGCAGGGGGGCCGGAGTATCGGAATTGGATCACCGCCTTTTCGCCCCGGTGCTGGATTCTGCATCTCACCTGTGGTGTGAGGTGGAAAATCCAGCCCACATTACAAAACATTTCAACGTGAAAATATGGAAAATGCCATAAAATTCAACTGGTCTCCATACAGAATGTTTCACTCTTTGGTGCCTCTATCCATTGGTAATTATTTTGATATTTTAATTATGCATTTCAGGTCAGACCTGCAACCTGGGGGCAAAACATTTCATAATGATAAATTACAAGTGCAGTAGAATTGGACTTTCCTTTGTACAGCATGTTTCAGTCTGAGGCGCCTCAAAGAAATTTCAACATTTGTGTATTGATATTCAGTGTTTGGTATGAAGCTAAGGGGTTCTGAAGCCGTTAAATATCAGCCTTCCCCCATTACACCTCTACAGCAATGTTCTTTTTGAAAAAACATGCTTTAATCATAAAGTATCCGAAAGAACTTTGCAAACATTTCAAAGTGGCCAAACGCAAAGAGCAATATTATTCAGATTTTCTACATAAGCACTAGGAGCAGAGTCGGCATTCGGTCCCTCAAGCCTACTCTGCCATTCAATAATATCTGGATACTCCATTCCTGAGGCTAAGTGTCAAAGCTGAAGGAGGATCCGTGGCGTGAAACCCTTACCAATTCTGGAACCGGTGAAGGGCTAGCACCCGCGCCGCGTGCAACACCCACGGAACATGCGGAATGGATCGGAGAATGGCCTGGTCCCGGGCTGCGCATGCGCAGGGCTGACAAGTGGCGGCGGTCACGGCGGAAAACATGGCGCCGGCCGTGCTAGCCCACGTACCCGCCCACCCCGACCCTACAGCCCACCCCCACCACTCCCCCCAGCCCCAGCAGAAGCCCCTCAGCCAGCGGCACAGATATCAGCCGAGTGTGGCGGCGCTGGATACTGTTCGCACGACAGGCCCCCACTGTTGGGACCACATGTGGCCCGTGCTGTCGGGAACACAGCCCATCGGATACGGAGCATTGTGGGACTGCCGGCTGATGGCGTTGCGACTGCGCGTGCGTGTGTCCCGATGACGCCGATTTGGAGGGGCGGAACATTGCGAACCGGCTTCAAACCGACGCCAGCCCCGATTCCGGCGTCGGGAGCCATTCTCCGCCCGATCGCCGTTCCCGTTTTTGGTGTCGTGCTACGGAGAATCCTGCCCCACGGCTGATCTCCTCTCGGCCTCAACACCACCGTCCTACCTGCTCTCCATAACCTTCAACCCATCACCAATTAAAAATCTGTCTATCCCCTCCTTAAATTGGCTCAATGTCCCGGCATCCACTGCACACTGGGGTCGGGAATTCCACAGATTCACAACCCTTTGAGAAAAGTAATTTATCCTCAACTTTGTTTTAAATCTGCTACCCCTTATCCTAAAACTGTGACTAGCCCTGTTGCTAGGGTTCGATTCCCGGCTTGGGTCACTGTCTGTGTGGAGTCTGCACGTTCTCCCCGTGTCTGCGTGGGTTTCCTCCGGGTGCTCCGGTTTCCTCCCACAAGTCCCGAAAGATGTGCTGTTGGGTGAATTGGACATTCTGAATTCTCCCTCTGTGACCCGAACAGGCACCGGAATGTGGCGACGAGGGGATTTTCACAGTAACTTCACTGCAGTGTTAATGTAAGCCTACTTGTGACCCTAATAAAGATTATTATTATTAGGTTGCCCCACAAGAGGAGCATCCACTCTAGGTCTACTTTGTCAATACCTTTTATCATCTTTTATACCTCAATTAGATCTCCTTGCATGCTTCTAAACTCTAGAGAGCATAGGCCTAAACTGCTCAATCACTCTTCATATGACAGACTCCTCACCTCTGGAATCAATCTAGTGAACCTCCTCTGAACTGCCTTTAATGCAATTCCATCCTTTCTCATGTAAGTGAGCCAAAACTGTACACAGTGTCCCAGGTGCAGTCTCATCAATGCCTTGTACAGACGCAACACTTTCCTACTTTTATAGAATCATAGAATCCCTACAGTACAGTAAGAGGCCATTTGGCCCATCGAGTCATCACCAACGTTTTGGGAGACCACCCTACCTAGGCCCTATCCCCCACCCTGTAACCCCACCCCAAGGGGCAATTTATCATGGCCAATCCACCTAACCTGCACCTCTTTGGACTGTGGGAGGAAACCGGAGCACCCGGAGGAAACCCACGCACACAGGGGGAGGACGTGCAGACTCTTCTATCCAAGCTAATAAATTATCCCTAATCCCATGTGATCTTACCTTGTGTATTAACCTGTCATGCCGACAACTTATCAAATGCCTTCTGGAAGTCCAGATATATTACATCGACAGGATGCTCGTTACATCTTCGAAAAACTCTAGCAAATTAGTCAAACAAGATTTCCCCTTCATAAAACCATGCTGACTCTGATGGATTGCGTTTTGACTTTCTAAATATCACATTACCACTTCCTTAATAATGGATTCTAATAATTTCCCAACGACAGATGTTAAACTAACTCCACCGAATGCTGCACTCTAAGGTACTTCAATTCAGTCAAAAAAATTTCAAAATGGTCACTACCAAGGTGCAAAGGTGTTTAAGTTGTCTACAACTTAATTGTAGACAACTAAGGGCAGCATGGTGGCACAGTGGTTAGCATTGCTGCCTACGGCGCCGAGGTCCCAGGTTCGATCCTGGCTCCGGGTCACTGTCCGTGTGGAGTTTGCACATTCTCCCTGTGTCTGTGTGGGTTTCACCCCCACAACCCAAAGATGTGCAGGGTAGGTGGATTGGCCACGCTAAATTGCCCCTTAATTGGAAAAAATAATAATTGGGTACTCTAAATTTATAAAAATAAAAATAAATTTTAACAAAAGTTGTCTATATAAATCCGGGGCGGGATTCTCCAATAATGTCCCCACTCCAGCGTCAAAACGATGGTGAATCACTCTGGACTTTCCTACCTGGAGGGGCTAGCAGGGTGGGCCTGTGCCACGGTGGTACTCTTTCCCTCCGCGTCGGCCAGTGTAACGGTCCTGCATGGCCGCGGCGCAGAGAAGAACCCCCCCCTGCGCATGTGCTGGGATGACGCCAGCTCCCGCGCATGCGCCAACTCGCGGAGGCCCTTTGGAGCGGCGCCAAGCCCTTCGCTGCCAGCTGGCGTGGCGCCGGCCTAGCCGGTTGGCGGAGAATCCCGGCCCAGGTAGCCAACAGAAAGCAGAGGATGTGATTCTCCCACAAGGGAACAAAGTCTCCTGGCGGGCGCGTTTGCTGCATGTTTCCTGGTGCTCGCAGTGCTAAGAAACACATGGTCATTCAACATGACTTGCATTGAATAAGGGGCCTGAATGGGGAACATGCGGCCGAGATCGCACGTAGCCCCGTTTGGGAGAATGGGGAGCTCCCCTCGTCGGAACTCCCCCTTGTAGCGAGTGATCGGGACACCATTTCAAAATGGCACCCTGATCGTCAAGGCCCCCAAAGCGTTCCCTGACCTCCCCCAAGCCTGAACGCACTATGGGTATGTTTCTGCACGCCAGGCACCCCCAACTGACCGCACGCACGTGAAAAATGGCGGCTTGGCAGGGCCAATCTGAAAATACCCACACTTGAAAATGTTTTCATCACCAGGGAGCTGAACTCACCGGTGAAACCAGCTCCTCAGAGATCGGCTCGCCATTGTGAAAGGGTGTCCCAATCTGTAAATGAGCTTGAGGGTCTCCCACACACCCCATGCACGGGCAATGTCATCTTTATTTGGGAAAAAAAATAATGTGGCACTGCAAATTACGTTTTTTAACGTATCCTGGACTTTCTGCTGCCTGGCCTCTTGCCTTCCATCCTCTGCTCTGAGCTCATCCAAAGCTCTGCTGTCTCCATCTTTTTTTTAAATGTTTTTATTCAAATTTGTCCATTTTATACATAACACAAAATAATACAACACAATGAAACAGAATAAAACACCATTACACACATACAACCCCAAAACATAACCTAAACCCTCCCAAAACTTAAGCCCTCCCCCTTCCCCTCGACCCCCAGCCCCCATAGCAACTAACGGTGACCAGCTTCTTGAAATACAAAATAAACGGCAGCCATTTCCGGTAAACCCTCTCAATTGCTCCCCTCACCATGTAGTTGATTTTCTCGAGGTACAGGAACTCCATCAGATCTCCCAGCCACGCTGAGGCACTGGGTGGTGAAGCTGACCTCCACTCCAGCAGAACTCACCTCCGGGCAATTAGTAAGGCAAAGGCCAGGACATCGTCCCCTCCACCCCCGCCACCCCCCCCCCCCCCCCCCCCCCCCCCCCCCCCAACACCCCACCCGCCCGTCCAGCTCCAGCGAGTCTGACACCCCAAATATGGCCACTAAAGGGCAGGACTCCAGTTCAATTTTCAGAATTGCTGACATGGTGCGAAAGAACGAGACCCAGGAACCCACTTGGGGCAAGGCCAGAACGTGTGAACATGGTTGGCCGGACTCCCTGACACCTACCTTCCATCCCTGCAAGGGAACAAATTGTTCTAGACCTAGTCAGGTGCGCCCTATAAACTACTTTGAGTTGGATTAAGCCAAGCCTCGCCTACGAGCAAGTGGAGTTCACCCCCCACAGGACCACGTTCCCCACCTCGTCATCTAAAATGGGCTCTAATTCCTCCTCCCACCTGGCCTGAACCCACTGCATTAAACTTCCCCGTCGGTTCCTCTAAACTGGCAAAGCGCCCCTACAGGAACAGATCACCCATCCTCTCCAACTCCTTCCCCTTCCGCCCCCTGAAAGTGGCATCCAATCTTGCTGACTCAAACAGATGATTTGCACAAATCGGAGCAAGCTTCGATAATGACCCCAGTTTGAAATCTGTCGCAATTATCTCCATATCTTCAAAGTGGAGACAACTATTGGATTTGCTGAATACTTTGCCGGTGAGAATGGGAGTGAGGCCGGCGTTAATACTCTCAGACCAGACCCTCTACACACTTTGATTCCATCAGCACCCATGTAGTTTTACCGGATCACTGCGCCAATCCAACACCTTCTCCGCATTCACTGCCTGTAATAAAATATCAGCTTCTAGTCCTTTGAAGTGGAGATGCCGGCGTTGGACTGGGGTGAGCACAGTAAGACGTCTTACAACACCAGGCTGAAAGATGTCCTCGTACGAACGGGATATGGCGCTCGACTCATCGATCAACAGCTCCAACGCGCCACAGCAAAAACCCGCACTGACCTCCTCAGAAGACAAACATTGGACACAACCGACAGAATATCTTTCGTCGTCCGGTACTTCCCCGGAGCGGAGAAACTACATCTTCTTCGCAGCCTTCAACACGTCATCGATGAAAATGAACATCTCGCCAAGGTCATCCCCACACCCCCAATACTGGCCTTCAAACAACTGCGCAACCTCAAACAAATCATTGTTTGCAGCAAACTACCCAGCCTTCAGAACAGCGACCACGACACCACACAACCCTGCCATGGCAATCTCTGCAAGACGTGCCAGATCATCAACTTGGGTACCACCATTACACGTGAGAACACCACCCACCAGGTATGCGGTACATACTCGTGCGACTCGGCTAACGTTGTTTACTCATATACTGCAGGATGTCCCGAAGCGTGGTACATTGGCGACACCATGCAGACGCTGCGACAACAGATGAATGGACATCGAGCGACAATCACCAGGCAGGAATGTTCCCTTCCAGTCGGGGAACACTTCAGCAGTCAAGGGCATTCAGCCTCTGATCTCCGGATAAGCAATCTCCAAGGCGGCCTTCAGGACACGCGACAACGCAGAATCGCCGAGCAGAAACTTATAGCCAAGTTCCGCACACATGAGTGCGGCCTCAACCGGGACCTGGGATTCATGTCGCATTACATTCATCCCCCACCATCTGGCCTGGACTTGCGAAATCCTACCAACTGTCCTGGCTTGAGACAATTCACACCTCTTTACCCTGGGGTTACCCCCTATCTCTGGCTCTGTAAAGACTTAATTACCTGCAAATGCTCGCATTCAAAGTATCATATTGCATCTTTGACTTTGTCTATATAAATGTTTCTGGAACCTACCTCTTCATTCACCTGAGGAAGGAGCAGTGCTCCGAAAGCTAGTGTTTGAAACAAACCTGTTGGACTTTAACCTGGCGTTGGAAGACTTCTTACTATTCCTTTGAAGGACTGTCTTTTGAATCCTCGGGGTCTTGCCCTCCCATCTAAAGGACGTAATCAACTTTTTGACTCCCCAAAAAAAGGATTTAGGGAGAAATACTGGTAAACACTGGAACAAAAACAAAAATCTTGGCAAAATGTTCATCATGTCCGACTGAACTCTGCCCGCCAAAGACGTGGGAAGATTTCTTTAAAATTTAAAGTGCCCTATTATTTTTTCAATTATAATAATAATCTTTATTAGTGTCACAAATAGGCTTACATAACACTACAATGAAGTTACTGTGAAAAGCCCCTAGTCGCCACACTGCTTGGGTACACTGAGGGAGAATTCAGAATCTAACAGCACGTCTTTCGGGACTTGTGGGAGGAAACCGGAGCACCCGGAGGAAACCCACGCAGACACGGGGAGAACGTGCAGACTCCGCACAGGCAGTGACCCAAGCCGGGAATCGAACCCGGGTCCCTGGCACTGTGAAGCAACAGTGCTAACCACGACGCCACTGTGCCACCTTTTCAGATCGGTCCTGACCCTACCTGCCAAGCTCATACAGTGTAGGTTACGGAAACAAGCCCAGTACTGGACTACTTGAACCCCCAGATACCTAAAGCTGGAACCAGGCACACGAAAGGTAGCACCCCCAGATTAACCACCCTTCCCAGGGGATTAATTGGAAAGCACTCACCTTTTTCCAAGTTTAGCTTGTACCCTGAAAAAGAGCCAAACGTCTCAGCAGCTCTGTTATATTGCCCAGGTAGGAATCGGGTCTGTCACTAAAAGTAAGAGATCATCAGAGTAGAGGGACACCCTATGCTCTACCCCTCCCCTCACTATCTCCCTCCACCTGTCTGAAGCCTCCAAGGCGATGACCAAAGGCTCTGTGGCAAATGCAAACAAGAGGGGAAATATAGCTAGACACTAGAGGGAGCACCAGAGATATGACACACAGACACTCAACCAATAGGTCAGTTAGATAGGACACGACCAATGGGCATTCACGATACACACAGAGGTGACACTACCACAGGGGGGCATTACACCAACCCATATATAAAGGACACAGCACACATAATCTTCCTCTTTCCAGTGGAGACACTCAGTGAGTACAGACACAGGGTTGATTGAACATCACCCCACCACGTGGATTGTAGCAGACTGGTTTGTCAGTCTGAGTAGCTATAGAAGGATTAACAGTAGAGGTGAGTCCGAGTAGGAGAATTGTAAATAGTTTAATAAACGTGTTGAAGTTATCTCCATGTCTGAACCTTCCTTTGTCAGAGTGAACATCAAGGAAGCAGCTTATGCTACACCAAGAGCATAACAAGACACATCTTAAATGACGCTATCGTGCCCGCCTCTACCACCTCCACCGGCAATGCGTTCCAGGCAACCACCACTCTCTGCGTAAAGAACTTTCCACGCGTATCTCCCTTAAACTTTTCCCCTCTCACCTTGAACTCGTGACCCGAGTAATTGAATCCCCCACCCTGGGAAAAAGCTTCTTGCTATCCACCCTGTCTAAACCTCTCATGCTTTTGTAGACCTCAATGAGGTCCCCCTTCAACCTCCGTCTTTCTAATGAAAATAATCCTAATCTACTCAACCTCTCTTCATAGCTAGCGCCCTCCATACCAGGAGGGATTCACCTGGGTCGGGATTGACACTCGGGAGGCTGACAAGCTGCAGCTGCCTATTAGCACTCCACTTCCCACACACATACTCATCTCAGTGAACACGATGGCACTGGTTACACTCTTGCCCGCCCATCCCACTCATGGGTTAGTTGGTTGCCAGAGGGTACTGAAGGGGGTGGCCTGGGGTGACAACCATACAACCTGTGGCCCTCGGGTCACAGTGGCCGATCAGCGGCCTGCGCAACCTCCTGGCTGCCTTGCCGGCTGCGGCAATGGTGTTGCGCGCCTGTCCACCCCGACCCTGCGGCCCACCTCCTGGCCGCCCCCCCCCCCCACGCTTCTTCCATCAACCCTGGTGGAAGCCCCCCCCCCCCCCCCCCCCCCGGGCCACCGGCACAACTTTCAGCAACCTATAGGGACGTTGGACAGTTTTCATTCATCCTCTGTCCCCCTCAGCAGCCACGGCGCCTATTTACCGATTTTTAAAACCACAAGGGAAACATACCGTCAGTAATTTCTCCTGGCGGAGGCACAGCAGCATTGCAGGAGCCCCGGAGAATACCGGGTCAGGCCCGTTAATGATACGCCAACTGCATTTACTGGACATGCGGAGTAGAATGCATTGGCGTTGCTGTCGAGGCACCAGAGCATGACATTCCGTCGGGCACCCAGTGCCGGCTATAATCTTCACCTCTTGATTAATAAGGGGATCAGGGGTTATGGGGAGAAGGCAGGAGAATGGGGATGAGAAAATATCAGCCATGATTGAATGGCGGAGCAGACTCGATGGGCCGAGTGGCCTAATTCTGCTCCTACGCCTTATGGTCTCACTCCCGATTCGCTGCCCAATTGCCTTTTGCGCTTCTGGCGTCACTGGGCGGAGAATGCCACCCATCGTGCTTGGCGTCTGAGGGCATGACATGTTACTATGTTAAAGATGCTATAAATTCAAGTTCTGGTTAACAAGCCCCAGTTATGATCTACTCAGTCTATTTGATGGGAATCCGACTGCCATCAAACCCCCACCACAAGTGTCTTTGCAAACAGGGAGAAAACAATTCTTCAAAACCTGGCTGCATTCACCAAGAAAAGGGACACAAAGAGACCAGAGACAGTGTTGAACCAAACATTTAAGCAAGGGGCAGTTTTGAGGCAATTCACCATTCACTCTGTGATCACCATTCAAGACTTTTGACACATTCTAATCGAATTGGTTTTCAGTCTCTCTGAAATACCCCTGTCAACACCATCACCTGCTCGAGTAAGAAAGGAGCCTCAAATTGAGTCAGTGTCACTGATTCCACTTGCACTGTAAGTAAACAGGTGGCTGGCCAAGACAGTGAGAGAGCAGATCAAAATCAATCTAATTATAAAGCAAATGGTTCACAATCTGCTTCTTTCCTGGTTTGGAGCTAGTCAATCAGGTAATTACATTGAGACACTAAGGTTAATACGATTAGTGCCTCACTTCACTGCTGCCATCAATTGGCTTTTATTCTGGAAGAACCTTTCAAAGGAAGATTGAGAGGATGAAAATGTGGATTTCATTACAATAAGAAAGTGTCTATTGCTCCTTTAAACTATGTTTTGCTCAGTTTTGTGCCAGATGCTGGGTGCCTTGTTAAAAGGGATATTTCCCAATGCGAGGTTCGACTTCATTGAAATCATTGGACTTTGAAATTGTTATCCTTGTTTTCAAATCCACCCACCCCCCTCTCTCCACACCCCTTCCCCCTCCCCCCTCCCCACCCCATGACTTTGTCTGTCCCTTTCTCTGGAACCACGTCCAGCCACACAACCCTCTGAAATCTCTGCACTCGTCCAATTCTGTACTATTGTACATTCCCCGTTTCCTACTCTGCACCATTGGCCTCATCCCAAATTTCCAGAATTCGTTCCGTAAATTCTCTGCCCCTCTCACCGCCTTTAAAACATGTCCAAAACTTACCCCTCGCTCCAAGCATCTGCTCATCTGATCTAATCCCTCCTTATGTGGCTCAGTCTCAAATTTTGCTTGATAAAACTTCTCAAAAGCACCTTGGATATTTTACATTAAAATTGTGATATAAAAACTAGTTATCATTGATATAAAGGAATAATTTACTTCTATATCGGTTTGTATGTATTTTATAAACACTCGGGTATTCCTCCAATCTCTCCACATCAATTGGATCAGCTTCAAATCGCAATATACTGCAATAGATCCAGTGTGACACTTGGCGACCACGGAAGGATATTCCCAAACTAAACTATTCAGGGGAGATGCTCTAACCCTTTAAGAATGTGATCCCAACCTGACCAGGAAGGAACTGAGAAGAAACAGGCGGCCCCATTAAATAAAGTCTTTTGTTTTTATTAAGCTGAGGAGTGTCGGATATGAGGAACAATACAGCTTTTTTGAATCTAGTGGTAGTATCCAGTGCTCTGAAAGCAAGTGTAGAACAGGTTAGATACAGAGTAAAGCTCCCTCTGCACAGTCCCCATCAAACACTCCCAGGACAGGTACAGCACGGGGTTAGATATAGAGTAAAGCTCCCTCTACACTGTCCCCATCAAACACTCCCAGGACAGGTACAGCACAGGGTTAGATACAGAGTAACGCTCCCTCTACACTGTCCCCATCAAACACTCCCAGGACAGGTACAGCACGGAGTTAGATACAGAGTAAAGCTCCCTCTACACTGTCCCCATCAAACACTCCCAGGACAGATACAGCACGGGGTTAGATACAGGTTAGCTCACCTGCCCTTTCCCATATCCCTGCACATTGTTTGCTCTTTAAATATTTCTGAATTCCCTGATGCAAGTTCCTCTGAACCTGCTTCCATTGCCCTTTCAGCATCTTCCAGATCACAAGAACTCACTGAGTTTTTAAACATCTTCACGTGTCCCACCCCACACAATTCTTTTACATTTTCTGAGATCTATGACCTTTATTTACTGGCCCTTCTGCCAGTGGAAATACTTTTTTACTCTATCAAAATCTCTCCTATTTTTGAAAACCACATTAAATGTCCTTGAACCTCCTCTTGTGGAGAACAATGCCAGATTCTCCAATCTCTCCACGAAGCTGAACGCCCTATTACCGTTTTAGTAAAAAACCGCTGCATCCTCTCCATAGCACTGAGATCTTTCCTACACTGAACCCAATGGATGGGATTCTCCGTTGGCTGAAGCTGGAATCGGGAAACACGGGCGGAATTCTCCGACCCCCCGCAGGGTCGGGGAATCACCCGGGGCCGGCGTAAATCCCGCCCCCGCCGTGGCCGGAATTCTCCGCCACCCGGGAATCGGCGGGAGCAGGAATCACGATCCGCCGATCGGCGTGTCTCCCGCGGCGATTCTCCGGCCCGCGATGGGCCGAAGTCCCGCCGCTGACAGGCCAACACCGCCGCCGGGAATTGGACCACCTCTGGTGCCGGCAGGATTGGCGGCGCGAGCGGGCCCCCGGGGTCCTGGGGGGGGGGGGGGGGGGGGGGGGGGTGCGGGGCGATCGGACCCCGGGGGGGTGCCCCCATGGATCGGAGGCCCACCGATCGGCCGGCTAGTGCCGTGGGGGCACTCTTTTTCTTCCGCCGCCACCACTTACCGCGCATGTGCCGGTGGTGACGTCAGCGGCCGCTGACGCACAGGCGCATGCGCGAACCGGCAAAAGCCTTTCAGCCAACCCCGACGCCAGGCGGCGGGCATGAAAGGCCGTTGCCGCCAGTTTTGGCGCCAGTCGGCGTGGCGCCAACCACTCCGGCGCGGGCCTAGCCCCTAAAGGTGCGGAGAGGTTGGCGCCACTCCGCTACGCCGGGTGGGGGAGAATCCCGGCCCACGATTGGGCGGAGAATCGGTTTTGACGCCAAAATCGTGGCAGGCGGCAGTTTCCCGCCAAATGGTAATTTTCTGGTGCCTTGACAATGACGTCAATGTGTTCCACTCCACACGTACAGTAAACACTGTTGGCATATCATTAGCGGGCCAGACGCAGTATTCTCTGGGGCCTCTGCGATTCTCCGCCTCCACTAGGGGGAATTCCTGGCGATGAGGTTTGAAAAGGTGAGAACTAGAAACTGATGAGGGAGAGGGAGGAGGTAGGACACAGAGTGGCGTGACCCTGGGCTGCCAGTTTTGACACTGGCCGGTGGCGGGGGCCCTGCCAACGCCATGGGGAGTGGCGGAGGGGGGAAGGCGGGGTTGATGGGGGGGAGAGGGGGGGGAAGACAGGCCATGGGGTCAGAGTGACCCCCCATGGGATCAGACACTGACCGCCATTGCCGCGACCTGCAAGGCAGCCACCTTTCTGTGGAACCCATTGACCGCCCACCTTGGCCCCTGGTTCTGCAGAGTGACACTGGCCCAACAGGTGCCCCGACCCCATCACCTCCGAAACACATTCCCCAACCCACCCTCTGCCGTGCTCCCCCCCCACCCCCCCATCGGCCGAAACCTGCCAGTGGGGCATCACGCAGCCCACCGAATGGCAACGCCTACAGTAGCCCCCACAAGGCACCAGATGGGGGCCGCAGAACGCGCTGCTGGCAAGGGCAGCACCAGCCAACGGTACCCTTGGCAGCAGGGACGGGCGCGAGGGCCATAGACCTTCACAGTGCCGGGAACCCCCGGGGCAATGGGCGGGGATGGAGGGGAGTGGGGGACGTGCGGGGCAGAGTCCGCAGTGTGAACCTGGACCACCATGTAGCCTGTTGGACCTGGTTGGGCACGGGGCACGGGGAGGGGGGGGGGGGGGGGGGGGGTACGCACCACGCTAACATGTCGGCCTTTCACCCCCTGCAGATAATGGATATTGGAATTCAACCAGCAATGGTGGCCTTGCTCCTAGTCGCTGCCACGGAGCGTGCAGCAGAGGAGAGTGTGCTCCAGAGGAACAGGAGGCAGCTGCCCAGGATGGAGGGCCGGCCGCCCAACACGCCGAGGAGGAGGAGTTGGAAAGGAGGAGCTGCTTAAAGCCCTGTGTGTACCGGCAGTACCTGTCATTCCAGGACCTGCCGGACCGGGCATGTCGTCGAAGACTCCGGCGAGCAGGTAGACAGTGTGGCATACCTGCCAGATCATGGCACACCTGGCATCGCGAGGGTATGGGGGAGGACACCCGTTCCCGGTGGCCGTCAAAGTGACGGTCGCCCTGAAAGTTTACGCCACGGGTCCTTCCAGGCACCGAGTGCGGACCTGTCCAGGGTCTTACAGCCCTCGGTGCACAGCTGCATCCGCGCCGTCATGGAGACCCTATATGCCCAGTCTACTCAATGCATCCATTTCAATGTGGACCGAGCTCACCAGGTTGCCCAGGCAACGGGGTTCACTGCCATCGACGACATGCCCCGGGGTCCGAGGGGTGATGGACGGGATGCATGCCCCCCCTACGGGCACCTACGGGTGACAGGCTGCTCGACACCCACCAAAAGTGATTCCACTCGATGAACATGCAGTTGGTGTGTGACTATCAGATGTGCATCATGCATGTCTGCGGCCGATACCCGGGCAGTGTGCACGACGCCTGAATCCTGGCACACACGACTATTCCTGGCCTTGCGAGGCGCACCCCTGCCTGGGCGGTTGGCTCCTGGGTGACAGGGGTGATCCGCTGAGGTCGTGGCTGATGACAGCTTTCTGGTGGCCACAGATCGATGCGGAAACCCGCATCCTCCGATGAAGAGGATGCGGGGGGGCAGATGAAGATGGATAGGACATGGAGCTCAGGCAGATATGGGAGGCCGCACAACACGTGCATCAGGGCTAACACGCACGGGACGCTCTGACCGTCTCCAGGTTTACCGACCGGGGGGGGGAACTGGCCTGGGGCATGGACACTGCATCCCGCCCCCACACCCACTCCTGCCTCCACACCCCACCTCCCTGACCACCCCCTGCCTGCAACCCCCTCTGTGATACATACCTGCTGCACTACAGCGTGCGGGCCCTGGGTCTGGTCCATGGGATGGAGGATGATGACAATCCGCTCGGCGATGAGCTCTGGTGCTCCACATCGTTTAGCAATGTCTGATTCCTGCCCACGGTAGCACCTTCCACCGTCCACCTGGGTGATGCCTGCACGTGAGCTGGCCAGTCCATCACACGGTCCCATCAAAATCCTGGGGTGGCGATGGTGGGGACGGTGTGGGGGGGGGGGGGGGGGGGGGGGGGGGGGGGGGGGGTAAGGTGGGGGTGGGACACTGGAGCAGTGAGCGCTGAACTGCTGTCCCTGAACCAAGCCCACCCCCACCACCCTTGCTCAGAAACAGTATATCATGGATTCCACAGTGCCGGCCTGTTCGGCCCGCTGCCCACCAGGTGCAACCGGGACAGGTGGGGAGGAGTCCGAGGTGCTGCGGTGTTCCGGCACCTTCCCTGCGGGAGTCACCGACACTGGCACCATCACCTCCTCCTCCCTCGAGGAATTCATTGATAGAATTCCAGAATTTGAGTTCAGGTAGCTGAAGTCGCAGTCACCAATGGTGGAGGGATGAAGACTGGGGAGTTCTCAGAGTGTTGTAAGGCTGGGAAAGGTTACTGGGAAAGGGAGGGATGGAGGGAGCTAAAAACAAGGGTGCCAGTTTTAAACTTCGTGTTGCCAATCTGGTAGCCAATGTAAATCGACTAGGACAGGGCTGGTCGACACGTGGGACTTGCCGCATGTTAGAATACGGGAATCAGAGTTTTGGATGAGTTCAAGTTTATAGGGGGTAGAAGTTGTGAGACTAGCCACGAGAGCATTAGGATAGTGAAGGGCAGCACGGTGGCGCAGTGGTTAGCACTGCTGCCTCACGGCGCCGAGGTCCCAGGTTCAATCCCGGCTTTGGGTCACTGTCCGTGTGGATTTGCACATTCTCCCCGTGTTTGCGTGGGTTTTACCCCCACAACCCAAAGATGTGCAGGATTGGTAACGCTAAATTGCCCCTTAATTGGAAAAAATGAATTGGGTACTTGAAATTTATTTTAAAAAAGGATAGTGGAGTCTGGAGGTACTGGATGAGCGAAGATTGTGGCAGAGACTGTATTACATTAAAGGACTGAATCACGTCTAAATTTCATGGAAAATCAGGGAACAGTTTTGATCTCCATAAGCTTTGATAGGTGCCAAAAGTTCAATTTAACAATGATAATAATCTTTTCTAGTGTCACAAGTAGGCTTACATTAACACTGCAATGACGTTACTGTAAAAAGCCCCTAGTCGCCACACTCTGACGCCTGTTTGGGTACACAGAGGGAGAATTCAGAATGGCCAATTCACCAAACAGCACGTCTTTCAGAACTTGTGGGAGGAAACCGGAGCACCCGGAGGAAACCCACGCAGACACGGGGAGAACGTGCAGACTCCACACAGACAGTGACCCAAGCCGGGAATCGAACCTGGGTCCCTGCCGCTGTGAAGCAACAGTGCTAACCACTGTGCTACCATGCTGCGCTATTCTGTTTGATTAAAGAACAATGACTAATAGCGGTTGTATGTGAATGTTGGAGGATTAGAGTTGTTGCGATTGGGTCGGAATGAGACATAAGGAAGGGCGGGGGGGGGGGGGGGGGAGGAGACTGGGGGAGGAGTTGTTCAGTCTATGCGAACATATCTAGGATTTTTATTCTACAATCCTTTATTGGCACCTGAGTCAATTATCAGCCTGGTAAAGATGTTTCTTTTGGCCCTGAGAATATAAAGAGAAGATTATCCAGTATTTCACATTCTCCAGTAACCACTAAAAACACAACGCCTTGGAAAGATGCTAATGATACCAGGAACATCCAATCATCAAGCGAGCAATTCATCAACAATGACAGGTAGCAGAGGCATAAAACAACAGCAGCCTTTAACACCAGTCCCCATTGCTTTGTTTTCACAGGCCAGATACAGTGGAGTGACAGGATGAAGGCTGAGAGATTAATCAATTCACCCAGCGCATCAACCTTTCGCTAAATTTAATAAATAACATTTTCCGGCCCTCATTGGGCAGCTGGCTTAATCTGTTCCTTTTTTTTTTAAGGGGCTGCCTCAGCTGCTCGTCCTGTCCCAGCAGCACTGTAGGAAACAGATGCTGCCTTGCAAAATTCCTGGCAGCTCTCTCGCTGAGCTGTCAAGAGGGCTCTTCCTTTTTAAACCCTTCGCCATGGTAACAGCCTCTATCTGCCTCCTGCTGTCACCAGGCCTGCCTCTGATTACTGCCATCTCCCCAGCAATCAGCCAATGCAGACCAGATTTGAATCATGTAACATTCAGTTCCTCTGGGTCCCCGTCAGAGAGCGTGCAGCTCCCATCAGAAAAAAGGAATGTGGCCAAGGTGGTCTCCATGGATACCAGCTTTGTAACCAGAGGGGAAGGAGCCAGCAAACCACCAGAAATCACAGTGGAGGAGTAGCCGGAGATAAATATAAATTCAATGTTTGTTTACAAACCGCCAAGATCAGTATTTATCCGTCAAAACCACATTAACTAAACCGTTGTACTTCCACTGTACTTCTCTAGGTTACTACACAGACTGCACTCTGAAAGCCCTCCATTGATCGTGACGCTCTTCAGTGCATCCTGAGGATGTGATAGGTGCTATAAAAATGCAATTTTTTTCGCATTGTGGACTTGATAAAAGAGAGACTTGTATTTATATAGCGCCTTTCACCACCCCGGGGTGCCCCAAAGCCCTTGGCAGCCAACTGAAGTACTTTTTGAAGTGTGGTCGCTGTTATAATGGAGGAAACACAGCCACCAGGAGAGCATTAGCTTGTGCACAGGAAGATCCCGCAAAAAAGACCAGTGTGGTTATAATTACGTTGTTTGTTTTTAATGATGTTGGTTGAGGGATAAATATTTTACCAGAGCTCCATGGGGGACTCCCCAGCCCTTCTTCCAAATACAGCCATGGGATCTTTCCCAAATACAGCCATGGGATCTTTCCCAAATACAGCCATGGGATCTTTCACACCCACCCGAGAGGGCAGATGGGGCCACGGTTTAGGCAAGTTGGAAAGAACGAAAATGACCCCACGTACATGTCTAAAGTTTGGAAGCTATTTTCAAGGTTGAGAAAAAGCTACTTCTACCTCATCATAAACAACACTAACGGCTTTTATATAGCGTATTTAAAAAGTAAAACAACCCACGGATCTTCACAGGAGTGTTATCAAACAAACACGGACACAAAGGCACAGAAAGATATTAAGGCAGGTAACTAGCAGTTTGGTCAAAGGAGTGAATTAAAGGCGGAGACAATAATAGAGAGGGGAAGGGGTTTCGGGAGGGAATTCCCGAGTTTAGGTGTCAAGGCAGCTGAAGATACGGCCAGCAGTGGTGGGACGTTAAGGGAATGGCAGGTATGCTAGAGACCAGGATCGGGGGGGAGCACAGGAGCCGGAGGAAGTTACAGAGATGGTGAGGGTAAGGCCAGGGAGGCATTTCGACAGATCACATGTTGGCTACAATCACAGCAGAGAAAATCTCGGAAAATCTGTGGGGATTGAGATACGCACCTCTCCACCCATTCCCTGATATAGTTGGGAAAGAGAAAGGGATTGAAAGGCCATTGGAGGAAGCAGAGGCAAACGCTGAATCTTCGACCAATCCAAATTGATTGCATTGAGCCAGAACGTTTGAGTTGAATTTCACATCAGGCAAAGGAAAAATCAAGACAGGAGAAGTGGAGAGCAGAACAGGGTCATGTTGATCAATATCAATATGTTGATCAACACCTATTCAACTGTGATGGCAAAAATAGCTGATGTGTATTAGACACATAAGTTATACTTCTGAGAGAGCTGACACAAATTATTAAGGGTCCACGCAAGATTGGTGATTATGTTACTGGAGCAAGCAATCTAGAGAAGTGGACGAGTAATCAGTAAAAACTGAATACAAATCTCACTGGAGTAGACTGAGAAATTGAATTACACCCTCATAGTATCCACCACCGACTGTACAGCTGCCCAAGCACCCCCCGAAATACACCATCCAGAATCCTTGGACAGTACCTGCCAAAGCGGCAGCTTCTCCCATCTGGAAAAAATCAAGGGCAGCAGATGCATGGGAACACCACTCTGAAGCTGCATAATCACAGACTTCATTAGAAACACAAAACGTATCTTCAATAATAAATACTGCCCAATACACCCACCCAATATACACACACCCAATATACACCCACCCAATATACACACACCCAAAATACACACACCCAAAATACACCCACCCAAAATACACCCACCCAATAAAAACCCACCCAAAATACACCCACCCAATATACACCCACCCAAAATACACCCAACCAATATACACCCACCCAATATACACACACCCAATATACACCCACCCAATATACACCCACCCAAAATACACCCACCCAATATACACCCACCCAATATACACACACCCAATATACACCCACCCAAAATACACACACCCAAAATACACCCACCCAAAATACACCCACCCAATAAAAACCCACCTAAAATACACCCACCCAATATACACCCACCCAATATACACCCACCCAATATACACCCACCCAAAATACACCCAACCAAAATACACCTATCCAATATACACTCACCCAAAATACACCCAACCAAAATACACCTACCCAATATACACCCACCCAA
The DNA here is from genome assembly GCF_902713615.1 of Scyliorhinus canicula. NCBI lineage: Eukaryota > Metazoa > Chordata > Chondrichthyes > Carcharhiniformes > Scyliorhinidae > Scyliorhinus > Scyliorhinus canicula. The sequence continues at coordinate 3,774,193 of NC_052164.1, forward strand.
AATACACCCAACCAAAATACACCCACCCAATATACACCCACCCAAAATACACCCACCCAATATACACCCACCCAATATACACCCACCCAATATACACCCACCCAATACACACCCACCCAAAATACACCCACCCAAAATACACCCGCCCAATATACACCCACCCAATATACACCTACCCAATATACACCCACCCAAATTACACCCACCCAAAATACACCAGCCCAATATACACCACCCAAAATACACCCACCCAATATACACCCACCCAATATACACCCACCCAATATACACCCACCCAATATACACCCACCCAAAATACACCCAACCAAAATACACCCACCCAATATACACCTACCCAATATACACCCACCCAAATTACACCCACCCAAAATACACCAGCCCAATATACACCCCCCAATATACACCTGCCCAATATACACCGACCCAAAATACACCTGCCCAATATACACCTGCCCAATATACACCGACCCAAAATACACCCACCCAATATATACCCACCCAATATACACCCACCCAATATACACCGACCCAAAATACACCCACCCAATATACACCTGCCCAATATATACCCACCCAATATACACCCACCCAAAAAACACCCACCCAATATACACCTGCCCAATATATACCCACCTAATATACACCCACCCAATATACACCCACCCAAAATACACCTGCCCAATATACTCCCATCCAATAAACTCCGCCCAATATATCCCATTCCAATATACTACAGCCCAATGCCCACCCAATCAATATACGCACCAGCTGTAATATTTCCCATTCACCAGTTAGGTAAATATTTGCAATGTTTATCTATATATAACTGTAATACAGAAATTTGCAACCTCATGGCTGTGAATCAGCTTCCAGGATCGAACTGATAGAGAAACCCCGCTTGCTCGGGTGACCCCCCCCCCCCCCCCCCCCCCCCCCCCCTGTTCACTGATTGGTTACCCGGGTTACGTGACCCTCTGGCAGATCGATCCATAAAGGGGACAAATACGACACCCGCCCAATGTACGACCACCTAATACACACTCGCCTAATATACACTTGCACACACATCTACCCAATATACACCAGAACCAATGTACATCAACCAAATGTACATGTACTAGGTGTACACCCACCCAATATGCATCTGTCCAAAGAACAAAGAACAAAGAACAAAGGAAATTACAGCACAGGAACAGGCCCTTCGGCCCTCCCAGCCTGCGCCGATCCAGATCCTTTATCTAAACCTGTTGCCTATTTTCCAAGGGTCTACTTCCCTCTGTTCCCCGCCCGTTCATATACCTGTCTAGATGCATCTTAAATGATGCTATCGTGCCCGCCTCTACCACCTCCGCTGGTAAAGCGTTCCAGGTACCCACCACCCTCTGCGTAAAAAACTTTCCACGCACATCTCCCTTAAACTTTCCCCCTCTCACCTTGAAATCGTGACCCTTTCTAACAGACACCCCCACTCTTGGGAAAAGCTTGTTGCTATCCACCCTGTCCATGCCTCTCATAATTTTGTAGACCTCAATCAGGTCCCCCCTCAACCTCCGTCTTTCCAACAAAAACAATCCTAATCTACTCAACCTTTCTTCATAGCTAGCACCCTCCATACCAGGCAACATCCTGGTGAACCTCCTCTGCACCCTCTCCAAGGCATCCACATCCTTCTGGTACTGTGGCGACCAGAACTGCACGCAGTATTCCAAATGTGGCCTGACCAAAGTCCTATACAACTGTAACATGACCTGCCAACTCTTGTACTCAATACCCCGTCCAATGAAGGCATGCATGCTGTATGCCTTCTTGACCACTCTATCAACCTGCGTTGCCACCTTCAGGGTACAATGGACCTGAACTCCCAGATCTCTCTGTAATATCCAATATCAATATACAGCCAATCCAAAGTACACCCATCTAATATACAGCCAACCAATATAATTCCAGCCATATCAACCCAAACAACATACACCCGCCCATCATTAGGGGCAGCAGGGTAGCATGGTGGTTAGCATAAATGCTTCACAGCTCCAGGGTCCCAGGTTCGATTCCTGGCTGGGTCACTGTCTGTGTGGAGTCTGCACGTCCTCCCCCTGTGTGCGTGGGTTTCCTCCGGGTGCTCCGGTTTCCTCCCACAGTCCAAAGATGTGCGGTTAGGTGGATTGGCCATGCTAAATTGCCCGTAGTGTCCTAATAAAAGTAAGGTTAAGGGGGGGGGTTGTTGGGTTACGGGTATAGGGTGGATACGTGGGTTTGAGTAGGGTGATCATTGCTCGGCACAACATCGAGGGCCGAAGGGCCTGTTCTGTGCTGTACTGTTCTATGTTCTATGTTCTATCATGTATCCTATCAATGTGTACTCATGCAATCAAAAATGAATTTGGGATGAATGTCTGAACCAAACAGCTCTTAAACAATTTGGCTTCTTGTGCGATGTTAAATCATCTCCTCCCACATTCTGTGCAATTCTCAGCGGGTGAAGCTTCAAATTACAGTCCATTCTGATTGGGAAATCCTGTATTCAGCTCAGCCAATCCCATGGAGATGCGCAGAGTGTGTGAACATTCCCTTTATTCTCATTGCCGCTGGACAAAGAATGGTTTCATTTGCAAATGGGGACTGGACTTAGTTAGTGAAGCCCACCATAGTTGAATATCTGCTCACACCTGTCTCCGAACTTCCCGCCCGATTGGGGCCTGGGAGGGCAACGGGGCAGCAAACAGGAAGAGTTCATTTTTGTTATTCAGCTGCACATTTAGTGATGAGATTGTTTTGCTGAGGGAGGTGGGTGGGCTGTGGATTCCCACAGAATGTTTTGGGGCCGACACCATGGAGATGGTTACCATGGTTACAGTGAGCATTCAGTGCTGGCGACAGCCAACGCGCAAGACTTTTGAAAATGTCATTGTGGCAGGACAAGTGTCTTACTTCAGCCCGACAGCAAGATCCCAAAATACTGTACAACCAGGAAAGGCAATTGAGTAGAATAATTAATGTCATTTACGCTGAGACAGCCAGAGTCACTGCTCCAATCACTAAATCCACCCATTCTAAACACAAATCTAAGCTTTTTCGCCACTTAATTCAAAAGGATGAACTGCAAATGTCAGAACCACAGGACGTCCCAAAGCATTTCACAGGCAATGAAGTACTTACCAGATGTTATAGTGTAGAAAGTTTGGCAGCCAATTTGTACACAGAAATTTCCCACAAACAACAACAATAATAATAATCTTTATTGTCACAAGTAGGCTTACATAAACACTGCAATGAAGTTATAAGCCCCTAGTTGCCACACTCCGGCGCCTGTTCGGGTACACAGAGGGAGAATTCAGAATGTTCAATTCACCTAACAGCACATCTTTGGACTGTGGGAGGAACCCGGAGCACCCGGAGGAAACCCACGCAGACACGGGAAGAACGTGCAGACTCCGCACAGACAGTGACCCAAGCTGGGAATTGAACCCGGGACCCTGGCACTGTGAAACAACAGTGCTAACCACTGTGCTACCGTGCTGCCCATAATGTGGCAATATGACAATGACCAGATAGTTTTTTATAGTGATGTTGTTTAAGGGATAAATGTCCAGAGTTTGAGCAGAGAGTCCCAACTCAGGACCATCCTGGGCATACAGAGGAAGCTTTACTCAATATCTAACCCATAGTAAACCTGTACCCCAGTGAGAGTCAGTATGTGTGGAACTGTATCCCAGTGAGAGTCAGTGTGTGTGGAACTGTATCCCAGTGACAGTCAGTGTGTGGAACTGTATCCCAGTGAGAGTCAGTGTGTGTGGAACTGTAACCCAGTGAGAGTCAGTGTGTGTGGAACTGTATCCCAGTGAGAGTCAGTGTGTGTGGAACTGTACCCCAGTGAGAGTCAGTGTGTGTGGAACTGTATCCCAGTGAGAGTCAATGTGTGTGGAACTGTACCCCAGTGAGAGTCAGTGTGTGTGGAACTGTACCCCAGTGAGAGTCAGTGTGTGTGGAACTGTACCCCTGTGAGAGTCAGTGTGTGTGGAACTGTACCTCAGTGAGAGTCAGTGTGTGTGGAACTGTATCCCAGTGAGAGTCAGTGTGTGTGAAACTGTATCCCAGTGAGAGTCAATGTGTGTGGAACTGTACCCCAGTGAGAGTCAGTGTGTGTGGAACTGTACCCCAGTGAGAGTCAGTGTGTGTGGAACTGTACCCCAGTGAGAGTCAGTGTGTGTGGAACTGTACCTCAGTGAGAGTCAGTGTGTGTGGAACTGTATCCCAGTGAGAGTCAGTGTGTGTGGAACTGTATCCCAGTGAGAATCAGTGTGCGTGGAACTGTATCCCAGTGAGAGTCAGTGTGTGTGGAACTGTATCCCAATGAGAGTCAGTGTGTGTGGAACTGTATCCCAGTGAGAGTCAGTGTGTGTGGAACTGTATCCCAGTGAGAGTCAGTGTGTGTGGAACTGTATCCCAGTGAGAGTCAGTGTGTGTGGAACTGTACCCCAGTGAGAGTCAGTGTGTGTGGAACTGTACCCCAGTGAGAGTCAGTGTGTGTGGAACTGTACCCCAGTGAGAGTCAGTGTGTGTGGAACTGTATCCCAGTGAGAGTCAGTGTGTGTGGAACTGTATCCCAGTGAGAGTCAGTGTGTGTGGAACTGTACCCCAGTGAGAGTCAGTGTGTGTGGAACTGTACCTCAGTGAGAGTCAGTGTGCGTGGAACTGTACCCCAGTGAGAGTCAGTGTGTGTGGAACTGTACCTCAGTGAGAGTCAGTGTATGTGGAACTGTATCCCAGTGAGAGTCAGTGTGTGTGGAACTGTATCCCAGTGAGAGTCAGTGTGTGTGGAACTGTATCCCAGTGAGAGTCAGTGTGTGTGGAACTGTACCCCAGTGAGAGTCAGTGTGTGTGGAACTGTACCTCAGTGAGAGTCAGTGTGTGTGGAACTGTACCTCAGTGAGAGTCAGTGTGTGTGGAACTGTATCCCAGTGAGAGTCAGTGTGTGTGGAACTGTACCTCAGTGAGAGTCAGTGTGTGTGGAACTGTATCCCAGTGAGAGTCAGTGTGTGTGGAACTGTATCCCAGTGAGAGTCAGTGTGTGTGGAACTGTACCCCAGTGAGAGTCAGTGTTTGTGGAACTGTACCTCAGTGAGAGTCAGTGTGTGTGGAACTGTACCCCAGTGAGAGTCAGTGTGTGTGGAACTGTACCTCAGTGAGAGTCAGTGTGTGTGGAACTGTACCCCAGTGAGAGTCAGTGTGTGTAGAACTGTATCCCAGTGAGAGTCAGTGTGTGTGGAACTGTATCCCAGTGAGAGTCAGTGTGTGTGGAACAGTATCCCAGTGAGAGTCAATGTGTGTGGAACTGTACCCCAGTGAGAGTCAGTGTGTGTGGAACTGTACCCCAGTGAGAGTCAGTGTGTGTGGAACTGTATCCCAGTAAGAGTCAGTGTGTGTGGAACTGTATCCCAGTGAGAGTCAGTGTGTGTGGAACTGTATCCCAGTGAGAGTCAGTGTGTGTGGAACTGTACCTCAGTGAGAGTCACTGTGTGTGGAACTGTATCCCAGTGCGAGTCAGTGTGTGTGGAACTGTACCTCAGTGAGAGTCAGTGTGTGTGGAACTGTATCCCAGTGAGAGTCAGTGTGTGTGGAACTGTACCCCAGTGAGAGTCAGTGTGTGTGGAACTGTATCCCAGTGAGAGTCAGTGTGTGTGGAACTGTACCTCAGTGAGAGTCAGTGTGTGTGGAACTGTACCTCAGTGAGAGTCAGTGTGTGTGGAACTGTATCCCAGTGAGAGTCAGTGTGTGTGGAACTGTACCTCAGTGAGAGTCAGTGTGTGTGGATCTGTATCCCAGTGAGAGTCGGTGACTTCAGCTGAAGGAAATAATTTGGGGTTTAAAGCCTTTACGCTCGAGATATTTCATTAATCTGAAGCTTACCTTCAGGATAACCCTTTACGAGGGCAGCACGGTGGCACAGCGGTTAGCATTGCTGTCTACGGCGCTGAGGTCCCAGGTTCGAATCCTGGCCCTGGGTCACTGTCTGTGGGGAGTTTGCACGTTCTCCCCGTGTCTGCGTGGGTTTCACCCCCACAACCCAAAAGATGTGCAGGATAGGTGGATTGGCCACGCTAAATTGCCCCTTAATTGGAAAAAATAATTGGGTACTCTAAATTTTAAAAAAAGGATAACCCTTTATGTTTATACTGCAGATTTTAGATCATATAATTTACAGTGCAGAAGGAGGCCATTCGGCCCATCGAGTCTGCACCGGCTCTTGGAAAGAGCACCCTTCCCAAGGTCAACATCTCCACCCTATCCCTATAACCCAGTAACTCCACCCAACACTAAGGGCAATTTTGGACACTAAGGGCAATTTATCATGGCCAATCCACCTAACCTGCACATCTTTGGACTGTGGGAGGAAACCGGAGCACCCGGAGGAAACCCACGCACACACGGGGAGGAAGTGCAGACTCCGCACAGACAGTGACCCAGCCGGGAATCGAACCTGGGACCCTGGAGCTGTGAAGCGATTGTGCTATCCACAATGCTACCGTGCTGCCCTTTTACCTAGTAAAGATCAAGAGTGATGGCACTGAATCCAGAAAAATCATCTGTGAGGTGACCAGAGTCCTCGTCAAAGAGGTTGTTTATAATTCCAAACCTGCAGCATCGAAAATGGTCTTTTTCTGCAAGTGATTCAAAAGTATAATTGTTAACTCCAACAAATATACGCAGGAGCGCGACAGGGGATCGAATGTCAAAGGTCACTAATGTGATCGGGGCAATTAAAGTGCTGATAGGCTTTGTGTTTTGTGTCCTGTCCCTGTCAATCAGTGTCCACAGCTCCTATCGAGAGCCTGCCACTCCACCCTTCCTGCCCGCTTTGCTGCTGACTCTTCTGGACATTTCATCATCAGTGTCAGTCTGACGGACTTAACCCTTGCCTGTCCAGCACCATCAAACATATTCCACTTCATTGTCCTTTGTTTAATATTAATGTCAATCTGTCGCAGGAAGGCTTTCTGAGTTGGTCATACTGAGTGTCGGCTTGTGCACATGTGAGGGACAGATTATTAATTGTTGGGAAATTATATATATAATGTTGTTTAAGGCAGTGCTTCTCAAAGTGTGGTACGCGTACCGGAGCCGGTACGCGAGCCATCGTCTGCCGGTACTTGGAGTGCTTCCAGAAAAGAAAGAGACAGTAATCCTGGATTGGCTTGTTTCGCTCACCGGTCCCTGGCACATTGAAAAAAAAAACTGGCGGTATGCCACATCAGATAGTTTGAGATGCACTGGTTTAAGGGATAAATATCCAAGGACACATACAGTTCCTCACACACTACCTGGGGCACAGGTATACTATGGGTTAGATATAAAGTAACGCTTCTCTGTATACCCAGGATGGTCCTGAGTTGGAGCACTCTGCTCAAACTCTGTATGTGTGTGTGTGTGTGTGTGTGTGGGGGGGGGGGGGGGGGGGGGGGGGGTGTATATAATTGTATATCTGTTTGCATGTGTATCTGTGTATATATTTGTATCTCTGCTCCTTGCCACAGGTTACAGACCCATCTGCGAATGATTGTGCACAGAATGTGCTAATGTCTTACAGCAGAGCCACTAGATCACAGCTGGACTCGGCTGACAGTGTCAGTATGTAATGACCACCCCACATTGAAACAAATCGCACACAGGCCATCTTCCACTCAACAAAATGAAATTTAGGACTTGGAACATCAGGACCCTCATGGACAACACCAAAACTGACAGGTCTGAATTCCACCATAGCTCAGGCACCGTGACATCGATATTGCTGTCCTTGCTGAGACACACCATGCAGGAGAAGCAAGGAGTCGGGTGTCCTGTGTGGTGGATTAACCAGCCACTGTCATCGGTGTAAACAGTCATATTCCCCAGGCAGCTGATAGGGTCAAAGTGGAAATCTAGATCTTTCTTGAAGTAACCTCGAGCTCCTGCAAGTAACGAACTGATCCTCCTCCGAGATTTCAATGCCAGTGTTGGGAAGAATGTTCGTTTCTGCAAGGAAGGAATAGGAAAAGCAAAATCCAATGGATTCATCATCCTGATAAAATAGACAACTAAAATTTTACAACAAAGTCTCATGGGCAGATGGAACCTTTGCTGAGATTCTCAAACATGTCAGCGATGTAAACCTGGCAAAACTGGACAACCTCATATCCCTCATCCGGAAGAGGAGCAGATTCTCGGGGATTCCGGAGACACTATGATCGTGACTATATTCAAGAAGAGAATCAAGATTTCCGGTGGTGACCATGGAGTGAGTGGTCGCACATTTGGTGGCTCCCGCTCAAGGTAGATTTTTTCAGGCATTCCCCACCCGGATGGTGTGATATCTGAGGGCAAACGGTGTGCGAGTGCCCAGGGAAAGTAAAACTCCTCTGGTGAGGCTGGTGTGTGGATCGGAGGATGAGAAGTGCCACAAGAAAGAAATGAAATGAAATGAAAATCGCTTATTGTCACGAGTAGGCTTCAATGAAGTTACTGTGAAAAGCCCCTAGTCGCCACATTCCGGCGCCTGTTCGGGGAGGCTGGGACGGGAATCGAACCGTGCTGCTGGCCTGCTTGGTCTGCTTTAAAAGCCAGCGATTTAGCCCAGTGAGCTAAACCAGCCCCTTGCAGCTTCCTTGCAGAAACGAACATTCTTCCCACCACTGGCATTGAAACCAGAGAGAGCAGCTGGAACAGCAATGTTTTTGTGGTGTGACACAGGTGAGGATGGCGGAGGGTAAGGGGGCAGCACTGCCCGCCCAATGGTCGATGGAGCAACTGGTGGAGTTTTTGACCAAATTTCAGCAGCTGGGTAAGGAGGCTTTGGGGAATTTGGCCAGGGTGGTGGAGCCGCTCAGGGCGACGATTGAGCGGGTGGAACAGAGACAGGAGGCTCAGGGCCTGGCGATCCAGGAGGTGGAGTAGGCAAGGGAGGGGGGGGGGGGGGGGGGGGGGGGACGGGACGAGGAGCAGTTGGCCTCGTTGGAGGCAGAGATGGGGATGCTGAGGAGCACCAGAGAGAAATTGGAGGATCTCGAGAACCGCTCCAGGAGGCAGGATTTGAGGATTGTCGAGATGCCTGAGTGCATTGAGGGAGTGGAGGCCGCCATGTTAGTGGCGAGGATGCTGGAGAGGTTGATGGGGGAGGGGGTCTTTGACCAACCCCTTGAGGTGGAACGGGCGCTCAGGGCACTGAAGAGGAGGCTGAAGGTGGGGGAGCCGCCGAGGGCGATGGTGGTGAGGCTGCACCGGTTTCTCGATAAAGAAATAAAGGGTGAGGCAGACCAAGAAATGCACCTGGGAGGGAAGTGAGCTGCAGATTTACCAGGACCTGGGTGTGGAGCTGGCCAAGTGGATGGCAGGGTTCAATCGGGTAAAGGCCGCCTTCGTTAAGAAGGGGTGAGTTTCGGGGTTTTGTACCCTGCCTGCTTGAAAATCCAGAAAATCTACAGATCAGACAAAACACTTGTCATCCTATTCCACCATCAATCCAGAGCTAAAACCACTCCAACCTCAGTCACTGAGCTTCGGATGACAATGGCATTTGAGTTGCTGCTCACTGTGAAACAGAGCTCCAGGTCATTGTCGACTCCTTCTCCAAAGCATTTGAGAAAATGGGCCTTTCACTAAGCACCCATAAAACTAAGCAACAGCTCCCAAAGCACAACAGCTTCTCCCCAGCAACCAGCTCCCAACACACAACACCTTCTCCCAAGCAACCAGCTCCCAACACACAACACCTTCTCCCCAAGCAACCAGCTCCCAACACACAACACCTTCTCCCCAACAACCCAGCTCCCAACACACAACACCTTCTCCCCAGCAACCAGCTCCCAACACACAACACCTTCTCCCCAACAACCCATCTCCCAACACACAACACCTTCTCCCAACAACCCAGCATCCCAACACACAACACCTTCTCCCTAACAACCCAGCTCCCAACACACAACACCTTCTCCCCAACAACACAGATCCCAACACACAACACCTTCTCCCCAACAACCCAGCTCCCAACAACAAACACCTCTCCCCAACAACCAGCTCCCAACACACAACACCTTCTCCCCAACAACCCAGCTCCCAACACACAACACCTTCTCCCCAACACCCAGCTCCCAACACACAACACCTTCTCCCTAACAACCCAGCTCCCAACACACAACACCTCTCCCTAACAACCCAGCTCCCAACACACAACACCTTCTCCCCAACAACCCAGCTCCCAACACACAACACCTTCTCCCCAACAACCCAGCTCCCAACACACAACACCTTCTCCCCAACAACCAGATACCAACACACAACACCTTCTCCCCAACAACCAAGCTCCCAACACACAACACATTCTCCCTAACAACCCAGCTCCCAACACACAACACCTTCTCCCCAACAACCAGCTTCCAACACACAACACCTTCTCCCCAACAACCAGCTTCCAACACACACCTTCTCCCCAACAACCCATCTCCCAACACACAACACCTTCTCCCCAACAACCCAGCTCCCAACACACAACACCTTCTCCCCAACAACCCAGCTCCCAACACACAACACCGTCTCCCCAACAACCAGCTCCCAACACACAACACCTTCTCCCCAACAACCAGAACCCAACACACAACACCTTCTCCCCAACAACCCAGCTCCCAACACACAACACATTCTCCCTAACAACCCAGCTCCCAACACACAACACCTTCTCCCCAGCAACCAGCTCCCAACACACAACACCTTCTCCCCAACAACCAGCTTCCAACACACAACACCTTCTCCCCAACAACCAGCTCCCAATGCAAACCACCATCTCCCAAAAACCCAGCTCCCAACAACAAACACCTTCTCCCGAACAACCAGCTCCAAACACACAACACCTTCCCCAACAACCAGCTTCCACACAAACACCTTCTCCCTAACAACACACAGCTTCGGATGACAATGGCATTTGAGTGCTGCTCACTGTGAAAACAGAGCTCCAGGTCATTGTCGACTCCTTCTCCAAAGATTTGAGAAAATGGGCCTTTCACTAAGCACCCATAAAACTAAGCAACAGCTCCCAAAGCACAACAGCTTCTCCCAGCAACAGCTCCCAAACACAAACACCTTCTCCCTAACAAACCCAGCCCAACACAAACACTTCTCCCGAACAACAAGCTCCCACACACAAACAACTTCTCCCCAGCAACCAGCTCCCAAAACACAACACTTTCTCCCCAACAACCAGCTCCCAACACACAACACCTTCTCCCCAACAACCCATCTCCCAACACAACACCTTCTCCCCAACAACCCAGATCCCAACACACAACACCTTCTCCCTAACAACCCAGCTCCCAACAAACAACACCTTCTCCCCAACAACCCAGATCCCAACACACAACACCTTCTCCCTAACAACCCAGCTCCCAACACACAACACCTTCTCCGCAACAACCCAGATCCCAACACACAACACCTTCTCCCCAACAAACCAGATCCCAACACACAACACCTTCTCCCCAGCAACCCAGCTCCCAACACACAACACCTTCTCCCTAACAACCAGCTCCCAACACACAACACCTTCTCCCCAACAACCCAGCTCCCAACACACCACACCGTCTCCCCAACAACCAGCTCCCAACACACAACACCTTCTCCCCAACAACCAGATCCCAACACACAACACCTTCTCCCCAACAACCCAGCTCCCAACACACAACACATTCTCCCTAACAACCCAGCTCCCAACACACAACACCTTCTCCCTAACAACCCAGCTCCCAACACACAACACCTTCTCCCTAACAACCCATCTCCCAACACACAACACCTTCTCCCCAACAACCCAGCTCCCAACACACAACACCGTCTCCCCAACAACCAGCTCCCAACACACAACACCTTCTCCCCAACAACCAGATCCCAACACACAACACCTTCTCCCCAACAACCCAGCTCCCAACACACAACACATTCTCCCTAACAACCCAGCTCCCAACACACAACACCTTCTCCCCAACAACCAGCTTCCAACACACAACACCTTCTCCCCAACAACCAGCTTCCAACACACACCTTCTCCCCAACAACCCATCTCCCAACACACAACACCTTCTCCCCAACAACCCAGCTCCCAACACACAACACCTTCTCCCCAACAACCAACTCCCAACACACAACACCGTCTCCCCAACAACCAGCTCCCAACACACAACACCTTCTCCCCAACAACCAGAACCCAACACACAACACCTTCTCCCCAACAACCCAGCTCCCAACACACAACACATTCTCCCTAACAACCCAGCTCCCAACACACAACACCTTCTCCCCAGCAACCAGCTCCCAACACACAACACCTTCTCCCCAACAACCAGCTTCCAACACACAACACCTTCTCCCCAACAACCAGCTCCCAATGCACAACACCATCTCCCCAACAACCCATCTCCCAACACACAACACCTTCTCCCGAACAACCCAGCTCCAAACACACAACACCTTCTCCCCAACAACCAGCTTCCAACACACAACACCTTCTCCCTAACAACACACAGCTTCGGATGACAATGGCATTGAGTTGCTGCTCACTGTGAAACAGAGCTCCAGGTCATTGTCGACTCTTCTCCAAAGCATTTGGAGAAAATGGGCCTTTCACTAAGCACCCATAAAACTAAGCACAGCTCCCAAGCACAACAGCTTGCTCCCCAGCAACAGCTCCCAACACACAACACTTCTCCCTAACAACCCAGCTCCCAACACACAAACACCTTCTCCCGAACAACCATCTCCCAACACACAACACCTTCTCCCCAGCAACCAGCTCCCAAACACAAACACTTTCTCCCAACAACCAGCTCCCAACACACAACACCTTCTCCCCAACAACCCATCTCCCAACACACAACACCTTCTCCCCAACAACCCAGATCCCAACACACAACACCTTCTCCCTAACAACCCAGCTCCCAACAAACAACACCTTCTCCCCAACAACCCAGATCCCAACACACAACACCTTCTCCCTAACAACCCAGCTCCCAACACACAACACCTTCTCCGCAACAACCCAGATCCCAACACACAACACCTTCTCCCCAACAAACCAGATCCCAACACACAACACCTTCTCCCCAGCAACCCAGCTCCCAACACACAACACCTTCTCCCCAACAACCCAGCTCCCAACACACAACACCTTCTCCCTAACAACCCAGCTCCCAACACACAACACCTTCTCCCTAACAACCCATCTCCCAACACACAACACCTTCTCCCCAACAACCCAGCTCCCAACACACAACACCTTCTCCCGAACAACCCAGCTCCAAACACACAACACCTTCTCCCCAACAACCAGCTTCCAACACACAACACCTTCTCCCTAACAACACACAGCTTCGGATGACAATGGCATTTGAGTTGCTGCTCACTGTGAAACAGAGCTCCAGGTCATTGTCGACTCCTTCTCCAAAGCATTTGAGAAAATGGGCCTTTCACTAAGCACCCATAAAACTAAGCAACAGCTCCCAAAGCACAACAGCTTCTCCCCAGCAACCAGCTCCCAACACACAACACCTTCTCCCTAACAACCAGCTCCCAACACACAACACCTTCTCCCGAACAACCAGCTCCCAACACACAACACCTTCTCCCCAGCAACCAGCTCCCAAAACACAACACTTTCTCCCCAACAACCAGCTCCCAACACACAACACCTTCTCCCCAACAACCCATCTCCCAACACACAACACCTTCTCCCCAACAACCCAGATCCCAACACACAACACCTTCTCCCTAACAACCCAGCTCCCAACAAACAACACCTTCTCCCCAACAACCCAGATCCCAACACACAACACCTTCTCCCTAACAACCCAGCTCCCAACACACAACACCTTCTCCGCAACAACCCAGATCCCAACACACAACACCTTCTCCCCAACAAACCAGATCCCAACACACAACACCTTCTCCCCAGCAACCCAGCTCCCAACACACAACACCTTCTCCCCAACAACCCAGCTCCCAACACACAACACCTTCTCCCTAACAACCCAGCTCCCAACACACAACACCTTCTCCCTAACAACCCAGCTCCCAACACACAACACCTTCTCCCCAACAACCCAGCTCCCAACACACCACACCGTCTCCCCAACAACCAGCTCCCAACACACAACACCTTCTCCCCAACAACCAGATCCCAACACACAACACCTTCTCCCCAACAACCCAGCTCCCAACACACAACACCTTCTCCCTAACAACCCAGCTCCCAACACACAACACCTTCTCCCCAACAACCAGCTCCCAACACACAACACCTTCTCCCCAACAACCAGCTCCCAACACACACCTTCTCCCCAACAACCCATCTCCCAACACACAACACCTTCTCCCCAACAACCCAGCTCCCAACACACAACACCTTCTCCCCAACAACCCAGCTCCCAACACACAACACCGTCTCCCCAACAACCAGCTCCCAACACACAACACCTTCTCCCCAACAACCAGATACCCAACACACAACACCTTCTCCCCAACAACCCAGCTCCCAACACACAACACCTTCTCCCTAACAACCCAGCTCCCAACACACAACACCTTCTCCCCAGCAACCAGCTCCCAACACACAACACCTTCTCCCCAACAACCAGCTTCCAACACACAACACCTTCTCCCTAACAACCAGCTCCCAATGCACAACACCATCTCCCCAACAACCCAGCTCCCAACACACAACACCTTCTCCCCGAACAACCCAGCTCCCAACACACAACACCTTCTCCCGAACAACCAGCTCCCAACACACAACACCTTCTCCCCAGCAACCAGCTCCCAACACACAACACCTTCTCCCCAACAACCAGCTCCCAACACACAACACCTTCTCCCCAACAACCAGCTCCCAACACACAACACCTTCTCCCCAACAACCCAGATCCCAACACACAACACCTTCTCCCTAACAACCCAGCTCCCAACAAACAACACCTTCTCCCCAACAACCCAGATCCCAACACACAACACCTTCTCCCTAACAACCCAGCTCCCAACACACAACACCTTCTCCGCAACAACCCAGATCCCAACACACAACACCTTCTCCCCAACAAACCAGATCCCAACACACAACACCTTCTCCCCAACAAACCAGATCCCAACACACAACACCTTCTCCCCAGCAACCCAGATCCCAACACACAACACCTTCTCCCCAGCAACCAGCTCCCAACACACAACACCTTCTCCCCAACAACCAGCTCCCAACAGACAACACCTTCTCCCTAACAACCCAGCTCCCAACACACAACACCTTCTCCCCAGCAACGCAGCTCCCAACACACAACACCTTCTCCCTAACAACCCAGCTCCCAACACACAACACCTTCTCCCCAGCAACCCAGCTCCCAAAACACAACACCTTCTCCCCAACAACCAGCTCCCAACACACAACACCTTCTCCCCAACAACCTATCTCCCAACACACAACACCTTCTCCCCAACAACCCAGATCCCAACACACAACACCTTCTCCCGAACAACCCATCTCCCAACAAACAACACCTTCTCCCCAACAACCCAGATCCCAACACACAACACCTTCTCCCCTAACAACCCAGCTCCCAACACACAACACCTTCTCCCCAACAACCCAGATCCCAACACACAACACCTTCTCCCCAACAACCCAGATCCCAACACACAACACCTTCTCCCCAACAACCAGCTCCCAACACACAACACATTCTCCCTAACAACCAGCTCCCAACACACAACACCTTCTCCCCATCAACCCAGCTCCCAACACACAACACCTTCTCCCTAACAACCCAGCTCCCAACACACAACACCTTCTCCCAACAACCAGCTTCCAACACACAACACCTTCTCCCCAACAACCAGCTCCCAATGCACAACACCTTCTCCCTAACAACCCAGCTCCCAACACACAACACCTTCTCCCTAACAACCCAGCTCCCAACACACAACACCTTCTCCCCAGCAACCCAGCTCCCAACACACAACACCTTCTCCCCAACAACCCAGCTCCCAACACACAACACCTTCTCCCTAACAACCCAGCTCCCAACACACAACACCTTCTCCCCAGCAACCAGCTCCCAACACACAACACCTTCTCCCCAACAACCTAGCTCCCAACACACAACACCTTCTCCCTAACAGCCCAGCTCCCAACACACAACACCGTCTCCCCAACAACCAGCTCCCAATGCACAACACCATCTCCCCAGCAACCAGCTCCCAACACACAACACCTTCTCCCTAACAACCAGCTCCCAACACACAACACCTTCTCCCCAGCAACCAGCTCCCAACACACAACACCTTCTCCCCAGCAACCCAGCTCCCAACACACAACACCTTCTCCCTAGCAACCAGCTCCCAAACACAACACCTTCTCCCCAACAACCAGCTCCCAACACACAACACCTTCTCCCCAACAACCCATCTCCCAACACACAACACCTTCTCCCCAACAACCCAGATCCCAACACACAACACCTTCTCCCGTAACAACCCAGCTCCCAACACACAACACCTTCTCCCCAACAACCCAGATCCCAACACACAACACCTTCTCCCCAACAACCCAGATCCCAACACACAACACCTTCTCCCCAACAACCAGCTCCCAACACACAACACCTTCTCCCTAACAACCAGCTCCCAACACACAACACCTTCTCCCCAGCAACCAGCTCCCAACACACAACACCTTCTCCCCAACAACCCAGCTCCCAACACACAACACCTTCTCCCTAACAACCCAGCTCCCAACACACAACACCTTCTCCCCAACAACCCAGCTCCCAACACACAACACCTTCTCCCCAACAACCCAGCTCCCAACACACAACACCTTCTCCCCAACAACCCAGCTCCCAACACACAACACCTTCTCCCTAACAACCCAGCTCCCAACACACAACACCTTCTCCCCAACAACCCAGCTCCCAACACACACACCTTCTCCCCAACAACCCAGCTCCCAACACACAACACCTTCTCCCCAACAACCCAGCTCCCAACACACAACACCTTCTCCCCAACAACCCAGCTCCCAACACACAACACCTTCTCCCTAACAACCCAGCTCCCAACACACAACACCTTCTCCCCAACAACCCAGCTCCCAACACACAACACCTTCTCCCTAACAACCCAGCTCCCAACACACAACACCTTCTCCTCAACAACCCAGCTCCCATCACACAACACCTTCTCCCTAACAACCCAGCTCCCAACACACAACACCTTCTCCCTAACAACCAGCTCCCAACACACAACACCTTCTCCCCAACAACCCAGCTCCCAACACACAACACCTTCTCCCCAACAACCCAGATCCCAACACACAACACTTTCTCCCTAACAACCCAGCTCCCAACACACAACACCTTCTCCCTAACAACCCAGCTCCCAACACACAACACCTTCTCCCCAGCAACCCAGCTCCCAACACACAACACCTTCTCCCCAGCAACCCAGCTCCCTACACACAACACCTTCTCTGTAACAACCCAGCTCCCAACACACAACACCTTCTCCCCAGCAACCAGCTCCCAACACACAACACCTTCTCCCCAACAACCCAGCTCCCAACACACAACACATTCTCCCTAACAACCCAGCTCCCAACACACAACACCTTCTCTGTAACAACCCAGCTCCCAACACACAACACCTTCTCCCCAGCAACCAGCTCCCAACACACAACACCTTCTCCCCAGCAACCCAGCTCCCTACACACAACACCTTCTCTGTAACAACCCAGCTCCCAACACACAACACCTTCTCCCCAGCAACCAGCTCCCAACACACAACACCTTCTCCCCAACAACCCAGATCCCAACACACAACACCTTCTCCCCAGCAACCCAGCTCCCAACACACAACACCTTCTCCGTAACAACCCAGCTCCCAACACACAACACCTTCTCCCTAACAACCCAGCTCCCAACACACAACACCTTCTCCCCAACAACCCAGCTCCCAACACACAACACCTTCTCCCCAACATCCCAGCTCCCAACACACAACACCTTCTCCCCAACAACCAGCTCCCAACAGACAACACCTTCTCCCCAACAACCCAGCTCCCAACACACAACACCTTCTCCCAACAACCCATCTCCCAACACACAACACCTTCTCCCTAACAACCCAAATCCCAACACACAACACCTTCACCCCAGCAACCAGCGGAATTAGAACATAGGACTTAAGAGCAGGAGTAGGCTATTCGGCCCTTCAAGTTTGTATCACCATTCGATAAGATCAAAGCCAATCTGGCTGTCGTCTCCGCTCCAATTTCCCATCTGCCTCCCATCACCCTGAACTCCCGCGTCGATCGGAATCTGTCCAACTCCGCCTTTACTAAATTCAATGACCCACTGTTCTCTGGGAAAGAAAATTCCATAGACTAATGACCCTGTGAGAGAGAAACATTCTCTCCATCTTCATCTTAAATGATAGATCTTTTATTACTGTGTCCTCTAGGTCTAGTCTCCAATTCCCTCCCCGCCCCCTCCCCACCTCGCGATATCTACCCTATCAAATCCCCTCGGGATCTTATAGATTTCAATAAGATCCCCTCTTATTCTCCTAGTGGGTTTAGGCCGAATGCATTCAACCTTTCTTCATAAGATAAGCCCCTCATCCCTGGAATGAGTCAAGAGAACTTCTGAACAATTATCTCTTTTCAAATAAGGAGGCCAAAATTGTACCCATTGCTGGCCTCACACAGGCCCTGTACAGGCCTCACACAGGCCCTGTACATGCCTCACACAGGCCCTGTACAGGCCTCACACAGGCCCTGTACAGGCCTCATACAGGCCCTGTACATGTCTCACACAGGCCCTGTACAGGCCTCACACAGGCCCTGTACATGCCTCACACAGGCCCTGTACATGCCTCACACAGGCCCTGTACAGGCCTCACACAGGCCCGGTACAGGCCTCACACAGGCCCGGTACAGGCCTCACACAGGCCCTGTACAGGCCTCACACAGGCCCTGTACATGCCTCACACAGGCCCTGTACAGGCCTCACACAGGCCCGGTACAGGCCTCACACAGGCCCTGTACATGCCTCACACAGGCCCTGTACAGGCCTCACACAGGCCCGGTACAGGCCTCACACAGGCCCTGTACAGGCCTCACACAGGCCCTGTACAGGCATCACACAGGCCCTCTACAGGCCTCACACAGGCCCTGTACAGGCCTCACACAGGCCCGGTACAGGCCTCACACAGGCCCTGTACAGGCCTCACACAGGCCCGGTACAGGCCTCACACAGGCCCGGTACAGGCCTCACACAGGCCCTGGACAGGCCTCACACAGGCCCGGTACAGGCCTCACACAGGCCCTGGACAGGCCTCACACAGGCCCGGTACAGGCCTCACACAGGCCCTGGACAGGCCTCACACAGGCCCTGTACAGTTGGCATTGCTGGCCATTGCTGGCCTCACACAGGCCCTGGTACAGGCCTCACACAGGCCCTGGACAGGCCTCACACAGGCCCTGTACAGTTGGCATTGCTGGCCATTGCTGGCCTCACACAGGCCCTGGACAGTTACAGTGAAACTTTGCAATTTTATATTCCATTTCCCTTGCGATAAACACCAACGTTCCATTTACCTTCCTGATCACTTACTGTGTCCGCAGACTAACTTTATGTGATTCATGCCCCAGGACACCCAGATCCCTCTGTATCGCCGGGCGCTGCAGTCTCTCTCTGTTTAAATCATTTGCTGCTTTTCTATTCTTCTGCCGAAACTGAACAGGTTCACATTTTCCCAGACGATGCTTGATCTGCCAAATTTCTGTCCACTTCCTTAACCGTCGATATCCTTTTACAGACTCTCTGTCTCCGCTTGACAACTTACTTTCCGACCTATCTTGGGGTCATTGGCAAATTTAGCCCCAATACATTCGGTCCCTTCATCCAAATCATTGATATAGATTGTAAATAGTTGAGGCTACGGCACTGATCCCTGTGGAACTCCACTGGCCACATCCATCCTGCCAACCCCAAAAAAGACCCATTAATCTCTACTCTCTGTTTCCACTTAGCTAATCAATCATTTATCCATGCTAATATGTTACCCGCTACACCAGGTTGGCATTGCCAAGGGGGTGGGACCAGGAAAGGGTAGGGGACTGAATGGGGAAGGGCGAAGGTGCGGGGCATAAGGGGGCAGGAAGTGGATCATGAGGAGGGCATGAAGGTGGGGCACTTGGGGAGGCATGGCGCTAGTACCAGCAATGCGGGGGGAGGGCCTGATGCCAGCGAGAAGGGAGAGCTCTGAAGTGCGACACATTGGGAGGGTCACGATGTTCCGATGCCAGGGTTCCTTGGGAGAGGGGGGAGAGGGAGTTGATGCTAGAGTATGGTGAGGGGTGGGAGGGAGGGTGATGTGTTGGGTAAGCTGGGTCTGTGAGGACTGCGTTTACTGCAGCAGTGAGAGAGACAGGCTTCCATCCCTCGAAGAAATACAACTCAATTTTATTGAACTCTCATACATACTTTAACTGTGGGTTGACACTATGCTGAGTTGACTGGAGTCCTGAGGCTAACCTGACCAGACTAACTGACTACCACATGGTGTTTGCACTGGCTGCTGCTCACGGGCTCTGACTGTCTCAGAGGCTGGATCCCGAGAGAGCGGGAAAACTAGTGCCCTCTGGCTTTATAGTGGTCGTGTCCTGCCTCGTGATTGGCTGCTGTGTTCTATGTGTTCATTGGTCATCCTGTGTGTCAATCACTGCCTGTCTGTGCACCATCATATACCTGTGTGTATATTATGACAGGGGAACACTGAAGCCCTGAGTCAGCGATGTGTGTGGGTGGGAGGGGGGGGGGGTGGGGGGGGGGGGGGGCTGAACTGTCACTTTGAGATTAGGATGCCCTTTAGAAAAGGCACCCCAATCTGTGTGATGCTGAGCTTGCCGCTGTGTTTAGGCACCGCCCTCTCAGTGTTGGAGCAAATCACGCCACTCTGCCAAAACATGACTTAAGTGTGGGATATCACGATGTAAATCGTGCCTGAATGGCACGATTTTCTCACCCAAAATGACACATACTTTTTGGGGAGAATTCTGCTCCTCGTCATTGTAATGATTATCATACACATTTATTTCTATCTGTGCTAACAGCACATCCATTTTGCTATGAATGTTAAGCACATTCAGATATAAGAACATAAGAACTAGGAGCAGGAGTCGGCCATCTGGCCCCTCGAGCCTGCTCCGCCATTCAATGAGATCATGGCTGATCTTTTGTGGACTCAGCTCCACTTTCCGGCCCGAACACCATAACCCTTATAGAGCCTTTAACTCTGTCTTTTTACCATTTTTACAAACTCTGGTCTTATCTGCTGCCGTACTCTTATGTCTGTCAGTTCTGTTCCTTCCTGCAACACTCTGGGGTGTTATTACCCAAATTCTTATCCCGTTCTATTACCTTGATGTGCCCCTTTAATTTACTTTTTTTTAAATTTAGAGTACCCAATTATTTTTTCCAATTAAGGGGCAATTTAGCGTGGCCAATCCACCTACTCTGCACATCTTTGGGTTGTGGGGGTGAAACCCACGCAGACACGGGGAGAATGTGCAAACTCCACACGGACAGTGATCCAGAGCCGGGATCGAACCTGGGACCTCGGCGCCGTGATGCAGCAGTGCTGACCACTGCGCTACAGTGCTGCCTGTGACCCTTAGATTTACATGATCCTTTACCCCCACTATTTAGTGTGAAGCCCTCACACCGGCCTAGTCATACAATCAGCCAGAACACTGGTGGAAACACAGTTCAGGTGAAAACTGTTCCAACCATTCCCAGCACCGGCGTGTCTATCAAAAACTTTATTTCCAGTTGTCACAGTTTTGTGACAGCTTTTTTCCATTAATTCCTCTGTCAACATTTGGAATGGAACCCGCCTATTTAAACTTGTCACACTGTAATGATACTTTCTTGCCAATGATGGTACTGCAGACTCAGTATTTGAGTTGCTCAGTCAGCTTCGCTCCAACACGTTGCACATCTTTGCTTCACAAATTGTTGTGAGTTTTGCTTATTTACTTGTATCCAATCAATGTATTATAAACAAGTGCAGAATATATAACTTTAGAATGTGGTCTGTCATCATGTTCTTCTTCTCTAGTGTGTAATTAGCAGCAACTGGGAAGTACAATGTAAGCAGACTAAAGTTTCTGCCTCCCAGCCTTCGACTGGTAAACACACTCTGCTCAGAGAGTTGAGTTCGTTCATTAGATTTGTTGAATCTGCTTTCTCTAACCCAGTTCAGTTTTCAGGGTTCTTTAGTGTAGCTCAGGCAAACGGGTTCATCGGAGTTTGGTGAGCGGTGGAATTAAAACACATGCAGGACAGGTAATGTGTCACGACTGCAGTATATGGGATCCCCCGGATGCCGTGTGATCCAGGGCTCTCACGTCTGCAGTAAGTGTTTGTGGCTCAGGGAGCTTCGGCCTAGAGTCATTGAGCTGCAGACTGAGATACGGACACTGCGACACATCAGGGAACCCGTGGTCCCTGGAGCATTAGCCTGGGTCCCTGAATTACTAGCCCAGCGGCAATACCATCCTGCCACAGGGAAAACGTTAGAAGCTATTATTAAAGAATTTATAGCAGGGCACTTGGATCGTTCAAGGTAATCAGCCAGAGCCAGCATGGTTTTGTGAAAGGGAAATCATGTTTATAACTGTGGATAAAGGGGAGCCGGTGGATGTACTATACGTAGATTTCCAGAAGGCATTTAATAAAGTGCCTTATCAAAGATCATTGTGGAAAATAAAAGCTCTTGGTGTAGAGGGTAACATATTGGCATGGATAGATGGACCCAGCATAAATGGGCCATTTTCTGTTGGGCAGGGCATAATGAATGGGGTACCACAAGGATCGGTGCTGGGACCTCGATTCGTTACAATTTATGTCAGGCGTGATTCAACGGAAACATTTCAAAGTGTGATTTTGG
Organism: Scyliorhinus canicula; assembly: GCF_902713615.1. Lineage (NCBI taxonomy): Eukaryota > Metazoa > Chordata > Chondrichthyes > Carcharhiniformes > Scyliorhinidae > Scyliorhinus > Scyliorhinus canicula. Next base: position 3,797,224 of record NC_052164.1, read on the forward strand.
ATGCGTTTGGCGGCGTGTTTGGCGACAAACCAATGTTGAGATGGAGACCACTATTCACCGGCAGATAGCCTTTTCTGGGGGACCTTGAGGAGTTTCCCCCCAGTCAAGGCCACACATTGAACCTTTTCCGGCTCTGGGGAGCTGGACAGGTCCGAGACCGGCTCCTCACAGATTGGGGCGGGATTTGGAAAGGCTGCCCGATCTCTGCATACCCCCTTTCAGGACACCCTCCAACCTTTCTGTGGCACCTCCGCCCCCTTTCATGGGTATGGTCCCCCCAGGCCCTGCCCCATGGCAGTGCCAACCTGTTACCCAGACACTGTGGCAGTGCCAACCAGGCACTGCTAGGGTGCCCAGGTGCCGGGGGATGCGAGGGTATTATCCTCCCCTGGCCTCCGACACCCCTGAGGTGCCATCACAGTGGGTACATGCTTGCGGAAACCAGTGCTAATTGCCGTCTGGTTGAGGTCTCGCAGGGGCGGCTGTTGGCTCCCAGGTGCCAGGTGAATATGGCGTCAGGATATCTAAATAAGCCTAATGACATAAGGAGGTTACAAAGGGGCATGGGTTAGGTGAGTGGGCAAAGATCCCACAAATGAGGAAATGTGAAATTGTCCATTTTGGCAGGAGTAATATAAAGTATATTATCTAACTGGCGAGAGATTGCAGAGGGATCTGAGTGACTGAGTGAATGAATCACAAAAGGTTAATATGGCAAGGAATTAGGAAAACTAATGGAATGTTATTGCTTATCGCCAGGAGAATTGATTTGAAGAATCGGAAGTTATGTTTCAGCCGCAGAGACAGGTGAGAACACAGTGAGAGTTTGGGTACAGTCCTGCTCTCATTATTTGAGGAAGGGTGTAAATGAATTGGAAACAGTTCAGAGAAGGTTTCCTAGATTAAAACCTGGACTGGGCGGGTTGTCCTGTGAGTGAAGCTTGGACAGGCTCAGCTTGTGTCCGCTGGAGTTTAGAAGCGTAAGAAGCAACTTGATTGAAACATATAAGAACCTGAGGGGTCTCGACAGGGTGGATTCTGAAGAGGAAGTTTCCTGGTATCAGAGAATCTGGAACTCGGGGTCACTGCTTAAAGACAAGGGGTCACCCTTTTAAGAGAGAGGCGAAGAAGAGGTTTTCTCTCAGAGGTTTGTGAATCTTTGGAAATGTCTTCTTCAAAAGACAGCGGAAGCAGAGTCTTTGAATATTTTTAAGACAGTTTTAGGATAGATTCTTGATAAGCAAGGGGGGGGGGGGTGAAAGGTTACCAGGGGTGGGTAGGAACATGAAGTCGAGGTTAACATGATATCAGCCGTGGTATTATTGAATGGCAGAGCAGACTTGATGGGCCAAATGGCCTTACTCCTAATATGTGTGTTTCTGTATCCCTCAGAATGTGACTATAAGGCTGGCATTAATTCCCCAGCTGCCCTGAGGAGATCTTTGTGAGCGCCTTCTTAAACAACAGGTATGGTTCAATACTTCAGAGAGTTTGTAAAGAGTTAGATACGTTGTTGTGGGACTGGGGTCACATATATATCCGGGCTGTGTAAGGACGGCAACTTTCCTTCCCTCAGGCACATTCATTCGGCAGATTTTTGCCAGCAATCCACCAGCCTCAAGTTCACTGATCCCAGGCTAATATCTCCTGTTGTAAATTCAAATTCTTAAACTTCTGCTGCGGGATTTAAACTCATGGCTTCTGATTGACTGGTTCAACAACATAATCACTAAACAAAAATAGGGAGAGATGCAAAATAGGTGGCTGATTGTCAATTGTTTTACATAAGCACACACAGACCAAATCTACCCCGATATTCACAATAGAGAGATTGAGACAGGAGAGTGAGAACGCGGGTAGTGAGAGAAAGAGAGTGAGAGAGAGACAGAACGAGAGAGACAGAGAGAGGGAGAATGGCAGAGGGAGAATGTGTGTGGGAGAGAGAACAGAGACAGTCAGAGGGACAGAGATAAGGAGAAAGAGAGGGAGAGAGAGTGAGGGGGAGAGAGAGAATGTGAGACAGGGTATGGGGATAGAGAGAAGGTGTGGGGGATAGAGAGAGGGAGTAGGGGATAGTGAGAGGGAGAATGGGACGTAGAGAAGATGTCGGACAAAGAGATAGAGTGAGGGACGGGGAGAGAGTGTGTGAAAAATGTATCTCAAGAAGTAACACCTGCCATTTCTGTACACTTTATGAAATATTAAAGTACAGAATCGTGATGAACTCTCCAGGGAATGAAACTTGCACCAGTCTGCCACCTTGTGGTGAAATACTGCTAAATCTGGGCCCAAATCCTGGGAGTGATGCAGAGCATCACGGTGTCAGAGTGATCAGGAAAGGTTAGAAATACTTAGACCCTCCCTTGAAAGGAGGAGAATGTGAGGTATGTCAGATAGTCTCTTTTCTCTTGTTTGTCCTTTGAGACAAAGATGTCGATGTTAATCACTGACGGAGTGTGGTCGATTTGCAAGGGACAAGGAAGGTTTTGCTGAAAATAGTCAGGACACGACAGACAATTGAACTTTGGTTGTGTTGCTGTCTCGGGATTTCCTCGCCCTGTGTTTTCTCTCTGTCTCTGATAGGTACAGCGACCCTGGGCGAAATCTCCCAGGACATAAATTCAATTATCACAAAATTCCTAAGTGAAGCCTTCAGAGTTTTGGAAAATGTGTTTTGTTTGCAGAGGGTGGGTTTTGCCCATCCCTAATTTGCCTTGAGAAGGTGGTGGTGAGCTGCCTTCATAAACCGCTGGAATCCATGTGGTGTAGGTCCACCCACTGTGCTGTTAGGGAGGGAGGTTCCAGGATGTTGCCCCAGTGACAGTGAAGGAACGGCCGATATATTTCCCAGTCGGGGTGGTGAGTGACTCGGAGGGGAACCTCCAGGTGGGGGGGTTCCCAGGTATCTGCTGCCCTTATCCTTCTAAATGGTAGAGGCCGTGGGTTTGGAAGGTGCTGCCTAAGGAGCCTTGGTGAGTTCCTGCAGTGCACCTTGTAGCTGGTGACAACGGCTGACACTGTGCATGGTGGTGGAGGGAGTGAATGTTTGTAGATGGGGTGCTAATCAAGCGGGGCTGCTTTGTCCTGGATGGTGTCAAGATTCTTTGCTTTTAAATATTCATATTCAAGGATTTTCTTTCATAACAAACAAAATATTCAAACAAACTTTCAGTGATTCAGCGATGGTAATGCCATTGAATGTCAAGGGGCAATGGTTTGATTCTCTCTTATTGCAGATGGTCATTGCCTGGCACTTGTGTGGTGTATGTAACTTACCACTTGTCAGTCCGAGCTTGGATATTGTCCAGGTCTTGCTGCATTTGGACATGGACTGCTTCAGTGTCTGAGGAGTCAAGAACTCACTGTCTAGAGGTTCACTACCCCCACCCTTACTCAAGCCTCAATTTTGTTGCTCCTGAAGGGGGACAAGGACCCAGTAGAATTTGGGTCATAGCGACCCATCTCACTTTTGCATAAGAATGTTAAGTTGCTGGGTAAGGTCCTGGTTTCCTGGTTGGAGCCCTGTCTCCCGGGTATAGTATCTGAGGATTGGACGGGCTTTGTGAAAGGCTGACAGTTGTCACCCAATATTCAATTCCTTTTACATCATCCTCTCCCCTCCACAAGCCCAGAACCGGATGTTATAGAAGTGGAATCTCTTGTTAAGAGGAAGAAGGAGGCCTATGTGAAGATGAGGCGTGAAGTTTCAGTTGGGGCGCTTGATAGTTACAGGGAAGCGAGGAAGGATCTAAAGAGAGAGCTGAGACGAGCAAGGAGGGGACATGAGAAGTCTTTGGCAGGTAGGATCAAGGAAAACCCAAAAGCTTTCTATAGGTATGTCAGGAATAAAAGAATGACTAGGGTAAGAGTAGGGCCAGTCAAGGACAGTGGTGGGAAGTTGTGTGTGGAGGCTGAGGAGATAAGCGAGATACTAAATGAATACTTTTCGTCAGTATTCACTCAAGAAAAAGATAATATTGTGGAGGAGAATGCTGAGACCCAGGCTATTAGAATAGATGGCATTGAGGTGCGTGGGGAAGAAGTGTTGGCAATTCTGGACAAGGTGAAAATAGATAAGTCCCCGGGTCCGGATGGGATTTATCCTAGGATTCTCTGGGAAGCCAGGGAAGAGATTGCTGAGCCTTTGGCTTTGATTTTTAGGTCATCATTGGCTACAGGAATAGTGCCAGAGGACTGGAGGATAGCAAATATGGTCCCTTTGTTCAAGAAGGGGAGTAGAGATAACCCCGGTAACTATAGGCCGGTGAGCCTAACGTCTGTGGTGGGTAAGGTCTTGGAGAGGATTATAAAAGATACAATTTATAATCATCTAGATAGGAATAATATGATTAGGGATAGTCAGCATGGTTTTGTGAAGGGTAGGTCATGCCTCACAAACCTTATCGAGTTCTTTGAGAAGGTGACTGAACAGGTAGACGAGGGTAGAGCAGTTGATGTGGTGTATATGGATTTCAGTAAAGCGTTTGATAAGGTTCCCCACGGACGGCTATTGCAGAAAATACGGAGGCTGGGGATTGAGGGTGATTTAGAGATGTGGATCAGAAATTGGCTAGTTGAAAGAAGACAGAGAGTGGTAGTTGATGGGAAATGTTCAGAATGGAGTTCAGTTACGAGTGGCGTACCACAAGGATCTGTTCTGCGGCCGTTGCTGTTTGTCATTTTTATAAATGACCTAGAGGAGGGCGCAGAAGGATGGGTGAGTAAATTTGCAGACGACACTAAAGTCGGTGGAGTTGTAGACAGTGCGGAAGGATGTTGCAGGTTACAGAGGGACATAGATAAGCTGCAGAGCTGGGCTGAGAGGTGGCAAATGGAGTTTAATGTGGAGAAGTGTGAGGTGATTCACTTTGGAAAGAATAACAGGAATGCGGAATATTTGGCTAATGGTAAAATTCTTGGTAGTGTGGATGAGCAGAGGGATCTCGGTGTCCATGTACATAGATCCCTGAAAGTTGCCACCCAGGTTGATAGGGTTGTGAAGAAGGCCTATGGTGTGTTGGCCTTTATTGGTAGAGGGATTGAGTTTCGGAGCCATGAGGTCATGTTGCAGTTGTACAAAACTCTAGTATGGCCGCATTTGGAGTATTGCGTACAGTTCTGGTCGCCTCATTATAGGAAGGACGTGGAAGCTTTGGAACGGGTGCAGAGGAGATTTACGAGGATGTTGCCTGGTATGGAGGGAAAATCTTATGAGGAAAGGCTGATGGACTTGAGGTTGTTTTCGTTAGAGAGAAGAAGGTTAAGAGGTGATTTAATAGAGGCATACAAAATGATCAGAGGGTTAGATAGGGTGGACAGCGAGAGCCTTCTCCCGCGGATGGAGGTGGCTAGCACGAGGGGACATCGCCTTAAATTGAGGGGTAATAGATATAGGACAGAGGTCAGAGGTGGGTTTTTTACGCAAAGAGTGGTGAGGCCATGGAATGCCCTACCTGCAACAGTAGTGAACTCGCCAACATTGAGGGCATTTAAAAATTTATTGGATAAGCATATGGATGATAAGGGCATAGTGTAGGTTAGATGGCCTTTAGTTTTTTTCCATGTCGGTGCAACATCGAGGGCCGAAGGGCCTGTACTGCTCTGTATCGTTCTATGTTCTATGTTCTATAGTGTCTTTGGATGGAAGAAAGGCATTTTGGACATTCTGAATTCTCCCTAAGTGTACCCGAACAGGCACCGGAATGTGGCAACTAGGGGCTTTTCACAGTAACTTCATTGCAGTGTTAATGGAAGCCTACTTGTGGCAATAATAAAGATTATTATTGTTATTATCGTGTTGAACATTGTGCAATCATCAATAAAATCCCCACACTTGACCTTATGTTGGAAGGAGGGTCATTGATGAAGGAGCTGAAGAGGTTAACACTGTTACTTCACAGCTCCAGGGTCCCAAGTTAGATTCCTGGCTTGGGGTCACTGTCTGTGCGGAGTCTGCACGTTCCCCCCGTGTCTGCGGGGGTTTCCTCCGGGTGCTCCGGTTTCCTCCCACAAGTCCCAAAAGACGTGCTGTTAGGTGATTTGGACATTCTGAGTTCTCCCTCGGTGTACCCGAACAGGCGACTAGGGGATTTTCACAGTAACTTCATTGCAGTGTTAATGTAAGCCTACTTGTGACACTAATAATGATTAAAGATGGTTAGGCCTAGGACACTACCCTGAGGAACTCCTGCAGCGATGTCCCAGGACTGAGGTGACTGACCACAACAATCCTCCTTTGTGTGATTCCAACCAGCGGACAGTTTGCCCCCTGATTCCGATTGACTCCAGTTTTGTCAAATGCTGCCTTAATGTCAAAGGCAGTCACTCTCACCTCCCCTCTGGCATTCAGCTCTTTTATCCATGTTTGAACCAAGGCTGTAATGAGGTCAGGAGCTGAATGACCCTGGCGGAACCCAAACTGACCGTCCATGAGCAGGTTATTGCTGAGTAAGTGCTGCTTGATAGCACTGCTGATGACTCCCCCCATCACTTTGCTGATGATGGAGAGTAGGCTGATAGGGCGGTAACTGGACGGGTTTGATTTAGAATCATAGAATAGAACCATAGAATTCCCACAGTGCAGAAGGAGGCCATTCGGCCCATCGAGTCTGCACTGACCATCTGAAAGAGCACCCTACCTAGGCCCACTCCCCCAACCTATCCCCATAGCTTCATAACCCCACCTCACATGTACATCTTTGGACTGTGGGAGGAAACCAGAGCCCCCGAAGGAAACCCACGCAGACACGGGGAGTACATGCCGCTTCCGCAGAGACAGCGATCCAAGCCGGGAATCGAACCCAGGTCCCCGGCGCTGTGAAGTAACAGTGCTAACCACGGTGAAACCGTGACACTGGCAGGATCACAAAAGGCATCAAAGAGCATGACGTAGATAAATCTGCTGAACAGGATTGCTCGGAGCAGTAAATACAATAGAAAAGTCATGTCTTGTACACAAATTAAACCTGGGCAAGATTGCACAAGGATAATCTGGGGAAAGGCAATCACAGGACAGATGTCAGGAAGGATCTCATTGGAGTGCTCAGTACGTGGGACAGAATGTGTTTGGAAATAAATGTAAAAACTCCACAGCAATCCTAGAGGCAGTAGGGTGATCGATTGGAGGTTCTATATTTCCATATCCCTCACTTTGTGATGGTCAGCACCATCCCAATCACTAGCAGATAATCTGCTTAGAGTGGGGCTGTGACAACGACAGTTTTCATTTATGTAGCACCTGTTGCGAGTTCAGGATATGTCAAAGCTGTTTACACTCATCAAAGTACTTTCTGATGTGTAGTCAGCTGTATTGTTGAAAATGCATCATCAAATTTGTGCAGAGCACCTTCTCACAGACAGAAATGATCAGATTATCTGTTACTGCTGTCATCTTTTCTCTTTATTCTTTCAGGGGGAAAGGCATCTCTGGGCTGGGCGTCTGGGCTGGGCGTCTCTGGGCTGGGCGTCTCTGCGCTGGGCGTCTCTGGGCTGGGCGTCTGGGCTGGGCTTCTCTGGGCTGGGCGTCTCTGGGCTGGGCGTCTGGGCTGGGCGTCTCTGGGCTGGGCGTCTCTGCGCTGGGCGTCTCTGGGCTGGGCGTCTCTGGGCTGGGCTGGGCGTCTCTGGACTGGGCGTCTCTGGGCTGGGCGTCTCTGGGCTGGGCGTCTGGGCTGGGCGTCTCTGGGCTGGGCGTCTCTGGGCTGGGCGTCTGGGCTGGGCGTCGCTGGGCTGGGCGTCTCTGGGCTGGGCGTCTGGGCTGGGCATCTCTGGGCTGGGCGTCTGGGCTGGGCGTCGCTGGGCTGGGCGTCTCTGGACTGGGCGTCTGCGATGGGTGTCTCTGGGCTGGGCGTCTGGGCTGGGCATCTCTGGGCTGGGCGTCTCTGGGCTGGGTGTCTGGGCTGGGTGTCTCTGGGCTGGGTGTCTCTGGGCTGGGCGTCTCTGGGCTGGGTGTCTCTGGGCCGGGTGTCTCTGGGATGGGCGTCGCTGGGCTGGGTGTCTCTGGGCTGGGTGTCTGGGCTGGGTGTCTGGGCTGGGTGTCTGGGCTGGGCGTCTCTGGGCTGGGTGTCTGGGCTGGGCGTCTGGGCTGGGCGTCTGGGCTGGGTGTCTCTGGGCTGGGCGTCTGGGCTGGGCGTCTGGGCTGGGCGTCTCTGGGCTGGGTGTCTCTGGGCTGGGTGTCTGGGCTGGGCGTCTCTGGGCTGGGTGTCTCTGGGCTGGGCGTCGCTGGGCTGGGTGTCTCTGGGCTGGGCGTCTCTGGGCTGGGTGTCTCTGGGCTGGGCGTCTCTGGGCTGGGCGTCTCTGGGCTGGGTGTCTCTGGGCTGGGCGTCTGGGCTGGGTGTCTCTGGGCTGGGTGTCTGGGCTGGGTGTCTCTGGGCTGGGTGTCTCTGGGCTGGGCGTCTGGGCTGGGCGTCTGGGCTGGGTGTCTCTGGGATGGGCGTCTCTGGGCTGGGCGTCTCTGGGCTGGGTGTCTCTGGGCTGGGCATCGCTGGGCTGGGTGTCTCTGGGATGGGCGTCTCTGGGCTGGGCGTCTCTGGGCTGGGTGTCTGGGCTGGGTGTCTCTGGGCTGGGCGTCTGGGCTGGGTGTCTCTGGGATGGGCGTCTCTGGGCTGGGCATCGCTGGGCTGGGTGTCTCTGGGCTGGGTGTCTCTGGGCTGGGCGTCTGGGCTGGGTGTCTCTGGGCTGGGCGTCTGGGCTGGGTGTCTCTGGGATGGGCGTCTGGGCTGGGTGTCTGGGCTGGGCGTCTGGGCTGGGTGTCTGGGCTGGGTGTCTCTGGGCTGGGTGTCTCTGGCTGGGCGTCTCTGGGCTGGGTGTCTGGGCTGGGTGTCTCTGGGCTGGGTGTCTCTGGGCTGGGTGTCTCTGGCTGGGCGTCTCTGGGCTGGGTGTTTGGGCTGGGTGTCTCTGGGCTGGGCGTCTCTGGGCTGGGCGTCTCTGGGCTGGGTGTCTGGGCTGGGTGTCTCTGGGCTGGGCGTCTGGGCTGGGTGTCTGGGCTGGGGGTCTCTGGGCTGGGCGTCTGGTCTGGGCGTCTGGGCTGGGCGTCTGGGCTGGGTGTCTGGGCTGGGTGTCTGGGCTGGGTGTCTGGGCTGGGTGTCTCTGGGCTGGGTGTCTCTGGGCTGGGTGTCTGGGCTGGGTGTCTGGGCTGGGTGTCTGGGCTGGGTGTCTCTGGGCTGGGTGTCTGGGCTGGGTGTCTCTGGGCTGGGTGTCTGGGCTGGGCGTCTCTGGGCTGGGTGTCTCTGGGCTGGGTGTCTGGGCTGGGTGTCTCTGGGCTGGGTGTCTCTGGGCTGGGTGTCTGGGCTGGGCGTCTCTGGGCTGGGTGTCTCTGGGCTGGGTGTCTCTGGGCTGGGTGTCTCTGGGCTGGGCGTCTCTGGGCTGGGTGTCTGGGCTGGGTGTCTGGGCTGGGCGTCTCTGGGCTGGGCGTCGCTGGGCTGGGTGTCTCTGGGCTGGGCGTCGCTGGGCTGGGTGTCTCTGGGCTGGGCGTCGCTGGGCTGGGCGTCTGGACTGGGTGTCTGGGCTGGGCGTCTCTGGGCTGGGTGTCTGGGCTGGGTGTCTCTTGGCTGGGCGTCTCTGGGCTGGGCGTCTGGGCTGGGCGTCAGGGCTGGGCGTCTGGGCTGGGCGTCTGGGCTGGGTGTCTCTGGGCTGGGCGTCGCTGGGCTGGGTGTCTCTGGGCTGGGCGTCGCTGGGCTGGGTGTCTCTGGGCTGGGTGTCTGGGCTGGGTGTCTCTGGGCTGGGTGTCTCTGGGCTGGGTGTCTGGGCTGGGTGTCTCTGGGCTGGGCGTCTCTGGGCTGGGTGTCTCTGGGTTGTGTGTCTGGGCTGGGTGTCTCTGGGCTGGGTGTCTCTGGGCTGGGTGTCTGGGCTGGGTGTCTCTGGGCTGGGTGTCTCTGGGCTGGGTGTCTCTGGGCTGGGCGTCTCTGGGCTGGGTGTCTGGGCTGGGTGTCTGGGCTGGGTGTCTCTGGGCCGGGTGTCTCTGGGCTGGGTGTCTCTGGGCTGGGTGTCTGGGCTGGGTGTCTCTGGGCTGGGTGTCTCTGGGCTGGGTGTCTCTGGCTGGGCGTCTCTGGGCTGGGTGTTTGGGCTGGGTGTCTCTGGGCTGGGCGTCTCTGGGCTGGGCGTCTCTGGGCTGGGTGTCTGGGCTGGGTGTCTCTGGGCTGGGCGTCTGGGCTGGGTGTCTGGGCTGGGGGTCTCTGGGCTGGGCGTCTGGTCTGGGCGTCTGGGCTGGGCGTCTGGGCTGGGTGTCTGGGCTGGGTGTCTGGGCTGGGTGTCTGGGCTGGGTGTCTCTGGGCTGGGTGTCTCTGGGCTGGGTGTCTGGGCTGGGTGTCTGGGCTGGGTGTCTGGGCTGGGTGTCTCTGGGCTGGGTGTCTGGGCTGGGTGTCTCTGGGCTGGGTGTCTGGGCTGGGCGTCTCTGGGCTGGGTGTCTCTGGGCTGGGTGTCTGGGCTGGGTGTCTCTGGGCTGGGTGTCTCTGGGCTGGGTGTCTGGGCTGGGCGTCTCTGGGCTGGGTGTCTCTGGGCTGGGTGTCTCTGGGCTGGGTGTCTCTGGGCTGGGCGTCTCTGGGCTGGGTGTCTGGGCTGGGTGTCTGGGCTGGGCGTCTCTGGGCTGGGCGTCGCTGGGCTGGGTGTCTCTGGGCTGGGCGTCGCTGGGCTGGGTGTCTCTGGGCTGGGCGTCGCTGGGCTGGGCGTCTGGACTGGGTGTCTGGGCTGGGCGTCTCTGGGCTGGGTGTCTGGGCTGGGTGTCTCTTGGCTGGGCGTCTCTGGGCTGGGCGTCTGGGCTGGGCGTCAGGGCTGGGCGTCTGGGCTGGGCGTCTGGGCTGGGTGTCTCTGGGCTGGGCGTCGCTGGGCTGGGTGTCTCTGGGCTGGGCGTCGCTGGGCTGGGTGTCTCTGGGCTGGGTGTCTGGGCTGGGTGTCTCTGGGCTGGGTGTCTCTGGGCTGGGTGTCTGGGCTGGGTGTCTCTGGGCTGGGCGTCTCTGGGCTGGGTGTCTCTGGGTTGTGTGTCTGGGCTGGGTGTCTCTGGGCTGGGTGTCTCTGGGCTGGGTGTCTGGGCTGGGTGTCTCTGGGCTGGGTGTCTCTGGGCTGGGTGTCTCTGGGCTGGGCGTCTCTGGGCTGGGTGTCTGGGCTGGGTGTCTGGGCTGGGTGTCTCTGGGCCGGGTGTCTCTGGGCTGGGTGTCTCTGGGCTGGGTGTCTCTGGGCTGGGTGTCTCTGGGCTGGGCGTCGCTGGGCTGGGCGTCTGGGCTGGGCGTCTCTGGGCTGGGTGTCTGGGCTGGGTGTCTCTGGGCTGGGTGTCTCTGGGCTGGGTGTCTGGGCTGGGCGTCTCTGGGCTGGGTGTCGCTGGGCTGGGTGTCTGGGCTGGGCGTCTGGGCTTGGTGTCGCTGGGCTGGGTGTCTGGGCTGGGCGTCTGGGCTGGGTGTCTCTGGGCTGGGCGTCTCTGGGCTGGGTGTCTCTGGGCTGGGTGTCTCTGGGCTGGGTGTCTGGGCTGGGTGTCTGGGCTGGGCGTCTCTGGGCTGGGTGTCTCTGGGCTGGGTGTCTGGGCTGGGCGTCTCTGGGCTGGGCGTCTCTGGGCTGGGCGTCTCTGGGCTGGGTGTCTCTGGGCTGAGCGTCTCTGGGCTGGGTGTCTCTGGGCTGGGCGTCTCTGGGCTGGGTGTCTCTGGGCTGGGTGTCTCTGGGCTGGGTGTTGCTGGGCTGGGTGTCTGGGCTGGGTGTCGCTGGGCTGGGTGTCTGGGCCGCGTGTCTCTGGGCTGGGTGTCTCTGGCTGGGTGTCTCTGGGCTGGGTGTCTGGGCTGGGCGTCTCTGGGCTGGGCGTCTGGGCTGGGTGTCTCTGGGCTGGGTGTCTGGGCTGGGCGTCTCTGGGCTGGGCGTCTGGGCTGGGCGTCTCTGGGCTGGGTGTCTCTGGGCTGGGCGTCTCTGGGCTGGGTGTCTCTGGGCTGGGCGTCTGGGCTGGGCGTCTCTGGGCTGGGCGTCTCTGGGCTGGGTGTCTCTGGGCTGGGTGTCTGGGCTGGGTGTCTGGGCTGGGTGTCTGGGCTGGGTGTCTGGGCTGGGTGTCTGGGCTGGGCGTCTCTGGGCTGGGCGTCTGAGCTGGGTGTCTGGGCTGGGTGTCTGGGCTGGGCGTCTGGGCTGGGTGTCTGGGCTGGGCGTCTGGGCTGGGTGTCTGGGGCTGGGCGTCTGGGCTGGGTGTCTGGGCTGGGCGTCTGGGCTGGGCGTCTGGGCTGGGTGTCTGGGCTGGGCGTCTGGGCTGGGTGTCTGGGCTGGGCGTCTCTGGGCTGGGTGTCTCTGGGCTGGGCGTCTCTGGGCTGGGTGTCTCTGGGCTGGGCATCTCTGGGCTGGGCGTCTGGGCTGGGTGTCTGGGCTGGGTGTCTGGGCTGGGCGTCTCTGGGCTGGGTGTCTGGGCTGGGTGTCTGGGCTGGGCGTCTCTGGGCTGGGCGTCTCTGGGCTGGGTGTCTGGGCTGGGCGTCTGGGCTGGGCTGGGTGTCTGGGCTGGATGTCTGGGCTGGGCGTCTCTGGGCTGGGTGTCTGGGCTGGGTGTCTGGGATGGGCGTCTCTGGGCTGGGTGTCTCTGGGCTGGGTGTCGCTGGGCTGGGCGTCTCTGGGCTGGGTGTCTGGGCTGGGCGTCTCTGGGCTGGGTGTCTGGGCTGGGTATCTGGGCTGGGTGTCTGGGCTGGGCGTCTGGGCTGGGTGTCTGGGCTGGGCGTCTGGGCTGGGTGTCTGGGCTGGGAGTCTGGGCTGGGTGTCTGGGCTGGGCGTCTGGGCTGGGTGTCTGGGCTGGGCGTCTCTGGGCTGGGTGTCTCTGGGCTGGGCATCTCTGGGCTGGGCGTCTCTGGGCTGGGCGTCTGGGCTGGGCGTCTGGGCTGGGCGTCTGGGCTGGGTGTCTGGGCTGGGTGTCTGGGCTGGGCTGGGTGTCTGGGCTGGATGTCTGGGCTGGGCGTCTCTGGGCTGGGTGTCTGGGCTGGGTGTCTGGGATGGGCGTCTCTGGGCTGGGTGTCTGGGCTGGGCGTCTCTGGGCTGGGTCTCTGGGCTGGGTGTCGCTGGGCTGGGCGTCTCTGGGCTGGGTGTCTGGGCTGGGCGTCTCTGGGCTGGGTGTCTCTGGGCTGGGCGTCTCTGGGCTGGGTGTCTGGGCTGGGCGTCTCTGGGCTGGGTGTCTGGGCTGGGTGTCTGGGCTGGGTGTCGCTGGGCTGGGTGTCTCTGGGCTGGGTGTCTGGGCTGGGTGTCGCTGGGCTGGGTGTCTCTGGGCTGGGTGTCTGGGCTGGGCGTCTCTGGGCTGGGTGTCTCTGGGCTGGGCGTCTCTGGGCTGGGTGTCTGGGCTGGGCGTCTCTGGGCTGGGTGTCTGGGCTGGGTGTCTGGGCTGGGTGTCGCTGGGCTGGGTGTCTCTGGGCTGGGTGTCTGGGCTGGGTGTCGCTGGGCTGGGTGTCTCTGGGCTGGGTGTCTGGGCTGGGTGTCTGGGCTGGGTGTCGCTGGGCTGGGTGTCTCTGGGCTGGGTGTCTGGGCTGGGTGTCTGGGCTGGGTGTCGCTGGGCTGGGTGTCGCTGGAATGGGTGTCGCTGGGCGTCTCTGGGCTGGGAGTCTGGGCTGGTTGTCGCTGGGCTGGGTGTTGCTGGGCGTCTCTGGGCTGGACCAGTATTTGTTGTCCGTCTTTTCACTGCAAATCATTGGAAAGAAACCTGAATCCACAGACCTCTGACTGAGCTGCTACCAACTGAGGCACCGTGGGGGTGTTTTACTCTGATACAGGCCTTTCCCACATGCAATTAGTGGTTGTTGACATGGAGCCAATTGTTTCTGAATGACTTTGCTGCAGAGTGAAATGAGAAACGGGGAAGGGGCAGAGAGCCGGAAGGTTTGAGGAGTTGAAGGGCCTGAGTCCAGGACAAGGGGGAAGAATGAAAAGGTGGTCGGGACTTTGCTCCTGTTGCCTGGGTTTTGTGGTGATATGTATCAATGTAGATACACAAGGGGTTAATATAAGTACACGCAGACTAGCTAGACACTAGAGGGAGCACCAGAGACATGACACACAGACACTCCACCAATAGGTCAGTAAGATAGGACACGACAAATGGGCATTCACGATACACACAGAGGTGACACTACCACAGGGGGGCATTACACCAACCCATATATAAAGGACACAGCACATATAATCTTCCTCTTTCCAGTGGAGACACTCAGTGAGTACAGACACAGGGTTGATTGAACATCACACCCACCACGTGGATTGTAGCAGACTGGTTTGTCAGTCTGAGTAGCTATAGAAGGATTAACAGTAGAGGCGAATCTGAGTAGGAGAATTGTTAATAGTTTAATAAACGTGTTGAAGTTATCTCCACGTCTGAACCTTCCTTTGTCAGAGTGAACATCAAGGAAGCCGCTTATGCTACACCAAGAGCATAAGACAGGTTTAAAATGTTGGTGTTTTCTTTACAGAATGTCCACACTCAAGAAGCAAACATTCATGACTCAGCCTCTGAACAGATTGGAATTGTTAAATATTTAATAATAATCATCTTTATTATTGTCACAAGTAGGCTTACATTAACACTGCGATGAAGTTACTGTGAAAATCCCCTAGTAGCCACATTCCGGAATCTGTTTGGGTACATAGAGGGAGAATTCAGAATGTCCAAGTCACCTAACCTGCACATCTTTGGACTGTGGGAGGAAACCGGAGCATCCGGAGGAATCCCACGCAGACACGGGGAGAAAGTGCAGACTCCGCACAGACAGTGACCCAAGTCGGGAATCGAACCTGGGACCCTGGCGCTGTGAAGCAACAGTGCTAACCACTGTGCCACCGTGCCACCTATTACTAACATTGACATTGAAAGTTTGTCACTGCTGGGCACAAGGAAAGTTCAGCAGAGATGAGCAATCCCATGTCCACAATTCCCTGCGGGGCTGATACTCTGAGACATCCTATCAGGGAAACCAGCAATCCAGGGAGGTGAAGGGGAGGGACAGATACTAGCCTCATTACAAGGGAAACCTCATGGGTAACAATCTCTCTCCACTCTCCAGCCTTTGCAAACATCCTTGAATTCCTTATGGATCAGATCTTCTCTGAGCTCTCCCCCACTTTCCTCCAAATATCCCCATCCTACATAAACCCCCCAAACATTCTCCCGCAGTTGCAATCATGTCTCTCTGTACCATCTCTGACTCTCGATTGTCCAGCTCCTCAATGTCTCCTGAAATCTACTGGCTTGTGAAAAGGAAAATAATTTGCAGGTTTCATAACTTTTTGGAATCCCAAAGGACTTTCCAGCCAATGGAGTGCTTTTGACGGGTATTCACTGTTGCAATATGGATAACACAGCTCTCAATTTGCGCAGAGCAAGATCCCAGAAGCTGAAATGTGAGAAATGGCCAGATTGTCTGTTGCAGTGGTGTTGGTTGAGAGATGAATATTGGCCAGGATACTTGGGGAGAAATTCCCTTTTCCTTACTAAAGTCCACAGGATCTTTCACATCCACCTGAGATGGATCCCCTAAAGTGAATTTTCACAGCTGTCTCAGTCAGTGAGGATTCCTGGCCTCTTGCACCACCCTGTGGTGATAATTGGAAGGTGCAGGAAACTGAGTGGCGACTGAACTGATTCACAAGTTCAGCAAAATAGTAACACTTAACCCTATGAGGACTGAGTAATGTTTATGATCGAATTTAAATTCAATTTTAAAATTAATTTATTCGAATACATTTTAAATTTTTATCAACATTTTCATAATTAGGACTATACAGAATTAACATTAACCCATTATAGTGTGTCATAGTGAGTGACAAAGATTTACATGGAAACACAGGAGAACAGATGAACACTAAATATTCCATATTGTGTACAACATAATCAGGCCATTCAGCCCAACAAATCCATGCTGGTCTTTATGCTCTCACCCTTCTTCATCTAAACTCATTATCATTTCTCTCTACTCCTGTCACCCTCATGGACAATATCCATGTTTGGGCTGTCAAGTGGCAAGTAACAAGCGCCAGGCAATGACCATCTCCAATGAAAGAGTCTACCCATCTCCTCTTGACACTCAATGGCCTTACCATGGCTGAATCCTTACTGAGGACAGTAAGAAGTCTTACAACACCAGGTTAAAGTCCAACATGTTTCCCCGACTGGAAGGGAACATTCTTTCCTGGTGATTGTCGCGCGAAGTCCGTTCATTCGTTGTCATAGTGTCTGCATGGTGTCGCCAATGTACCACGCTTCGGGACATCCTTTCCTGCAGTGTATGAGGTAGACAACGTTGGCCGAGTCCTCATACGCTGCAGGAAAGGATGTCCCGAAGCGTGGTACATTGGCGAGACCATGCAGACACTGCGACAACGAATGAATGGACATCATGCAACAATCACCAGGCAGGAATGTTCCCTTCCAGTCGGGGAACACTTCAGCAGTCAAGGGCATTCAGCCTCTGATCTCCGGATAAGCGTTCCCCAAGGCGGCCTTCAGGACGCGCGACAACGCAGAATCGCTGAGCAGAAACTTATAGCCAAGTTCCGCACACATGAGTGCGGCCTCAACCGGGACCTGGGATTCATGTCGCATTACATTCACCCTCCACCATCTGGCCTGGGCTTGTGAAATCCTACCAACTGTCCTGGCTTGAGACAATTCACACCTCTTTAACCTGTGATCACCCCCTATCTCTGCCTCTGTAAAGATTCAATTACCTGCAAATGCTCACGTTCTAAGCATTGTCTGGCATCTTTGAATTTGTCATATATATGTTTCTGGAACATACCTCTTCATTCACCTGAGGAAGGATCAGTGCTCCGAAAGTTAGTGTTTGAAACAAACCTGTTGGACTTTAACCTGGTGTTGTAAGACTTCTTACTGTGCTCACCCCAGTTCATCGCCGGCATCTCCATATCATCAATATCCTGAGGGTTATCGCTCACCAGAAACTGCCCTGGACCCAGCCATCTGAATACTGTGGCTACAAGATCAGCTCAGAGATTGGAAATTCAGTGGTGAGTAAATCACCTCCTGACTCCCCCAAAGCCTGTCCACCATCGACAAGACACCCGTCAAGAGTGTGATGGAATACTCTGAACTTGCCTGGATGAGAGCAGCTCCAACAACACTCAAGAAGCTCAACACGATCCAGTACAAAGCAGCCCCGCTTGATCATTTAAACTTAAACATTCACACCTTCCACAACGGAGGCACAGTAGCAGCCGTGTGTACCATCTACAGGATCCACTGCAACAAGTCGCAAAGACTCCTTCAACAGCAATTTCCAAACCTGTCAATCTTCACTATCTAGAAGGACAAGGGCAGCAGACACATGGGAACACCACCACCTGCAAGTTGCCCTCGGAGTCACTCACCATCCTGATTTGGAAATATATCACCGTTCTTTCACTGTCGCTGGGTCAAAATCCTGGAACCTCAGCCCTCACAGCACACTGGGTGTACCTACACCACATGGACTGCAGCGGAGCAAGAAGGCAGCTCACCATCACCTTCTCAAGGGCAATTACGGAGGGACAATAAATGCTGGCTTTGCCAACAATGTTCACATCCCAAAAATGGTTGAAACAAATGTCTCCAGATCATTAATCCAGGCTTCTGCATTACTAGACATAACGATGAGAGTGCTATTCCCTCAAATTGTGAATTCATCAGTTGGGTTGTCTGTGCTGCAGTACTTAGACTGACCAGAGGAGGGCTCCAAAGTACTCTTTATTGGACCAAGTTCACTTAAAATGATGGGATAGACACAAGAACATGAGAACTCGGAGCTGGAGTCAGCAACTTAAAAATTAATAATCTTTATTGTCACAAGTTACATTAACAGTGCAATGAGGTTACTGTGAAAAGCCCCTAGTCCCCACTCTCCGGCGCCTGTTCGGCTACACAGAGGGAGAATTCAGAATGTCCAAATTACCCATCAGCATGTCTTTAGGGACTTGTGGGAGGAAACCGGAGAACCCGGAGGAAACCCACGCAGACACGGGGAGAACGTGCAGACTCCACACAGACAGTGACTCAAGCCGGGAATCCAACCTGAGACCCTGGCGCTGTGAATCAACAGTGCTAACTACTGTGCTACCATTCAGTCCCTCTAGCCTGCTCCGCCATTGAATAAGATCATGGCTGATCTCCTCTCGGCCTTATCTCCACCTTCCTGCCTGCTCCCTATAACCCTTCAACCCGCTACTACTTAGAAACCTATCTATCTGCTCCTTAAATGTGTTTAGTGTTCCGGCATCCACCACACTCTGTGGCAGAGAATTCCACAGATTCATCACCTTTTGAGTGAAGCAATTTCTCCTCATTTCTGTTTTAAATCTGCCGCTCCTTAGCCTGAACTTGTCACCTCTGGTTCCAGAATGTCCAACAGGAGGAAACATCTGATCTACATTTACCCTGTCAATCCCCTTCATCATCTTGTAACCTCAATTAGATCTCTTATTCTTCTAAATTCCAGAGAGTGTCAGCCTAAACTGCTAAATCCCTCTTCATACGACAAACCCTTCATCTCTGCAATCGATGTAGTGAACCTCCTCTGATCTGCCTCTCATGCATTTACGTCCTTTCTCAAGTAAGGGGACCCGAGCTGTGTGCCGTGAGGGTGTGCTCTCACCAATGCCCTGTACAGTAACAACACCTTTTATACCCAATTCCATTAGCAATGAATGTCAAAATTTAATTTACCTTCCTTATTACCTGCTGCATCTGCAAACTAACTTTCTGCGATACATGCACAAGGATACCCAGATCCCTCTGAAGATTCTGAAGTTTCGCTCCGTTTAAATAATAACTTGCCTATTTATTCCTCTGACCAAAATGAATGATCTCACATTTATCCACATTAAACTCCATCTGCCACATTTTGGCCCACACTCCTAACCTATCCATGTCCATTTGTAAATTTCTTCTTTCCTCATTGCAACTTACGATCCACCTATTTTAGTGTCAACTCCAAATTTGGCTATTGAACCTTCTATCCCTGTATCCAAGTCATTAATATAGATTGTAAACAGTTGGGGCCCGAGGATTGAACCCTGTGGCAACCACTAGTTACATTTTACCAACTAGAAAAAGACTCATTTCTCTTGACTCTATCCTTTCTGCTGGTTAGTCAGTCCTCTGTCCAAGCTGGGAGAAAACGGGGCTCTGTGCTACGTACTGCTGTGACCGGGTCTCACTCACAATTCATTCACTAAAGAAGAATCACTGAGGAGGCTACTGATCGCCTTCTTCACAGTGACTTCTCCCGGGTCAGCTGCGATCAAAGTTAAAGGATCTTTCCTACCCATTTGCAATGGGGTAGAACCTGCACCCATTCAGCCTGAACTCTGTTCACCCAAAACTCTGTAGCCCTTACCTCAACTTACAAGTCCCATCACATACAGCTGACCTATTCAAGCATCCCTATTTTCAAAATCCTCCATAGTATCTCCCCCTCTGTAATCTCCTCCAGCCCGAGAACACTCCAAGTTTTCCGCACTCATTCATTTGTGACTATTGCACATCTCTGATTTAATTCATCTGCTATTGAACTGCCAAAATTCTGGAATTCCCTTCGTAATGCCTTCCAACCTCTCGCTGACTCTCCCTCCGTCCCGCTCTCCCTCTATCCCTCTCTCTATTTAAGACACTTCCTAAACTTTACCTCTTTGGCCAAGTCACTGCTTTATTATATGTTTATGTGCCTTGGTGTCAAATTTTATCTGACAGCACTTCTGTGAAGCAGCCTACGTTGTCTCACGAAGTGAAATGGTGAAGTAATTAATAAAGAAACAGATAGATTTTTATACACTAAAGACATAAAGGAGAATGGGAGAGAGCGGAAGTGCCGCACTGTCAGAGGGTCAGTACTGAGGGAGTGCTGCACTGTCAGAGGGTCAGTACTGAGGGAGTGCCGCACTGTCAGAGGGTCAGTACTGAGGGAGTGCCGCACTGTCAGAGGGTCAGTACTGAGGGAGTGCCGCACTGTCAGAGGGTCAGTACTGAGGGAGTGCCGCACTGTCAGAGGGTCAGTACTGAGTGAGTGCTGCACTGTCAGTGTCGGTACTGAGGGAGTGCTGCACTGCCAGAGGGTCAGTACTGAGGGAGTGCTGCACTGTCAGAGGGTCAGTACTGAGGGAGCGCCGCACTGTCAGAGGGTCAGTACTGAGGGAGTGCTGCACTGTCAGAGGGTCAGTTCTGAGGGAGTGCTGCACTGTCAGAGGGTCAGTACTGAGGGAGTGCCGCACTGTCAGAGGGTCAGTACTGAGAGTGTGCAGCACTGTCATAGGGTCAGTACTGAGGGAGTGCCGCACTGTCAGAGGGTCAGTGCTCAGGGAGTGCCGCACTGTCAGAGGGTCAGTACTGAGGGAGTGCCGCACTGTCAGAGGGTCAGTACTGAGGGAGTGCTGCACTGTCAGGGGGTCAGTACTGAAGGAGTGCTGCACTGTCAGAGGGTCAGTACTGAGGGAGCGCTGCACTGTCAGAGGGTCAGTACTGAGGGAGTGCCGCACTGTCAGAGGGTCAGTACTGAGGCAGTGCTGCACTGTCAGAGGGTCAGTACTGAAGGAGTGCTGCACTGTCAGAGGGTCAGTACTGAGGGAGTGCTGCACTGTCAGAGGGTCAGTACTGAGGGAGCGCCGCACTGTCAGAGGGTCAGTACTGAGGGAGTGCTGCACTGTCAGAGGGTCAGTACTGAGGGAGTGGTGCACTGTCTGAGGGTCAGTACTGAGGGAGTGCCGCACTGTCAGAGGGTCAGTACTGATGGTGTGCCGCACTGTCAGAGGGTCAGTACTGAGGGAGTGCTGCACTGTCAGAGGGTCAGTACTGAGGGAGCGCCGCACTGTCAGAGGGTCAGTACTGAGGGAGTGCTGCACTGTCAGAGGGTCAGTTCTGAGGGAGTGCTGCACTGTCAGAGTTTCAGTACTGAGGGAGTGCTGCACTGTCAGAGGGTCAGTACTGAGGGAGTGCTGCACTGTCAGAGGGTCAGTACTGAGGGAGTGCCGCACTGTCAGAGGGTCAGTACTGAGGGAGTGCTGCACTGTCAGAGGGTCAGTACTGAGGGAGTGCCGCACTGTCAGAGGGTCAGTACTGAGGGAGTGCCGCACTGTCAGAGGGTCAGTACTGAGGGAGTGCCGCACTGTCAGAGGGTCAGTACTGAGGGAGTGCCGCACTGTCAGAGGGTCAGTACTGAGTGAGTGCTGCACTGTCAGTGTCGGTACTGAGGGAGTGCTGCACTGCCAGAGGGTCAGTACTGAGGGAGTGCCGCACTGTCAGAGGGTCAGTACTGAGGGAGTGCCGCACTGTCAGAGGGTCAGTACTGAGAGTGTGCAGCACTGTCATAGGGTCAGTACTGAGGGAGTGCCGCACTGTCAGAGGGTCAGTGCTGAGGGAGTGCCGCACTGTCAGAGGGTCAGTACTGAGGGAGTGCCGCACTGTCAGAGGGTCAGTACTGAGGGAGTGCTGCACTGTCAGGGGGTCAGTACTGAAGGAGTGCTGCACTGTCAGAGGGTCAGTACTGAGGGAGCGCTGCACTGTCAGAGGGTCAGTACTGAGGGAGTGCCGCACTGTCAGAGGGTCAGTACTGAGGCAGTGCTGCACTGTCAGAGGGTCAGTACTGAAGGAGTGCTGCACTGTCAGAGGGTCAGTACTGAGGGAGTGCTGCACTGTCAGAGGGTCAGTACTGAGGGAGCGCCGCACTGTCAGAGGGTCAGTACTGAGGGAGTGCTGCACTGTCAGAGGGTCAGTACTGAGGGAGTGCTGCACTGTCAGAGGGTCAGTACTGAGGGAGTGCCGCACTGTCAGAGGGTCAGTACTGATGGTGTGCCGCACTGTCAGAGGGTCAGTACTGAGGGAGTGCTGCACTGTCAGAGGGTCAGTACTGAGGGAGCGCCGCACTGTCAGAGGGTCAGTACTGAGGGAGTGCTGCACTGTCAGAGGGTCAGTTCTGAGGGAGTGCTGCACTGTCAGAGGGTCAGTACTGAGGGAGTGCTGCACTGTCAGAGGGTCAGTACTGAGGGAGTGCTGCACTGTCAGAGGGTCAGTACTGAGGGAGTGCCGCACTGTCAGAGGGTCAGTACTGAGGGAGTGCCGCACTGTCAGAGGGTCAGTACTGAGGGAGTGCCGCACTGTCAGAGGGTCAGTACTGAGGGAGCGCCGCACTGTCAGAGGGTCAGTACTGAGGGAGTGCTGCACTGTCAGAGGGTCAGTACTGAGGGAGTGCTGCACTGTCAGAGGGTCAGTACTGAGGGAGTGCCGCACTGTCAGAGGGTCAGTACTGAGGGAGCCCCGCACTGTCAGAGGGTCAGTACTGAGGGAGTGCCGCACTGTCAGAGGGTCAGTACTGAGTGAGTGCTGCACTGTCAGAGGGTCAGTACTGAGGGAGCGCCACACTGTCAGAGGGTCAGTACTGAGGGAGTGCCGCACTGTCAGAGGGTCAGTACTGAGGGAGTGCCGCACTGTCAGAGGGTCAGTACTGAGGGAGTGCTGCACTGTCAGAGGGTCAGTACTGAGAGAGTGCTGCACTGTCAGAGGGTCAGTACTGAGGGTGTGCCGCACTGTCAGAGGGTCAGTACTGAGTGAATATTACTTTAGAGATTCTGCTATAACCAAAGCCGGAATGATCTGGGCTGCAAGTGAATGATGAAAACGTGTATATTTGTCTGAACAATTGTTTATAAGTTTTAAATATTTAAAAAGTTTAATTGATAGGGGGCAAGGGTCTCATGAGATTACTTTTCTTGGAATAGTTATAACCAGACGTGTTGGTAACCCTGGAAATGTTTCCGATGCGTTCTGTTGCTGAGAAGAAGCAAATTCTTAGCCCAGCAAGGCAAAGGGCACGCTGACACTGATCCCCTTGTTGATATTCTGACAAAGGATAGCTTTCAGTAGCACCGGTTATTTTACCCTATTCCGTTAGCTCCTCCTAGCCAATGACATGGGGGAAAGATTGGATGGACCTGTCCCTTTAATATTTTATTCCAGGCTGTTGGGAGATTCGCTCCAGTAGCTTAGCGCCAATGTCAGCAATTAAGATCATTTTTCCATTTAATAGATCCATTTGGTTAATGATTACAGTTATTTAATTAACTGAATGGCCACATTACACAGTTGTAAAATGATTCTTAACACAGCAACACCCACATTTAAATGGTAAACACCTCACAGGGGGAGTGAGGCTGTGCTCCCTGTGTTTCTGTCCCGGTTAATAAAGCAAATACTTCGCTACCACCTCTCCACTCCTCCACAGTTGTTCAATTTTCCGACTGCTCATCCGACATCCAGTATTGGATGAGCAGAAATTTCCTCCAATTAAGCATTTGGACGACGGAAGCCATTGTTAAACGCAATTCTTTCTGCTGCTGCTGTCCATCAGGTGGAGGCAGGAACCCCCCCCCCCCCCTGGGGCGAGACGACAGTCGGGGGGCTGCTGGATCCCAGGACCCAGCTGGGTCCCAGCCTGATGCTGAGCCTCTGGAAGAGTTATTCCCGGAGCTGATGGTGACGATAGGGAGCGGTTGGGACATTCAGAGGGAGATATCAGTGTCTCTCCAGCAGATCCATAGACGATTGAAGGAGTCCCAGAGGCTGCGGGCACTATGGGGAATGTCGCTGGCAATGCGTGTCACTGAGGTCAACACTGCGAGGGTGGGGACCGCAGTGGAGAGCCTGGTGCACAACGTTGGCACCAGGAGTGAAGGTGTCCAAGGCATTGCGCAGTCAGCGACGGCCATGGCCAGGGTCCTGGCAGAATGTCCGACTCGCTGGTTGATGTTACCCAGCACCAGGCTGACCTTTGTGAAATTCTGCGGGACATGTCCCGCTCTCTGATGGGCATGGCCGAGACGCAGCAGAACACGGCCCAATCATTGAGGAGCATTGCCGAGGGCGTCAACATCATGGTGCAGACCATGGGGGGCCACCAGGGCTGGCAGAGCCAGACGATGCAGGGACAACCGGGGCTCCAACCAGCTGCCCCTTCGTTCCAAGGTGAACCCTAAGGCCCAATGGGCACCGAGCGGGAGGAGGGGTGGGCACCGAGCGGGAGGAGGGGTGGGCACCGAGCGGGAGGAGGGGTGGGCACCGAGCGGGAGGAGGGGTGGGCACCGAGCGGGAGGAGGGGTGGGGCTGAGCCCAATGAGCACCGAGCGGGAGGAGGGGTGGGCACCGAGCGGGAGGAGGGGTGGGCACCGAGCGGGAGGAGGGGTGGGGCTGAGCCCAATGAGCACCGAGCGGGAGGAGGGGTGGGCACCGAGCGGGAGGAGGGGTGGGCACCGAGCGGGAGGAGGGGTGGGGCTGAGCCCAATGGGCACCGAGCGGGAGGAGGGGTGGGCACCGAGCGGGAGGAGGGGTGGGGCTGAGCCCAATGAGCACCGAGCGGGAGGAGGGGTGGGGCTGAGCCCAATGGGCACCGAGCGGGAGGAGGGGTGGGGCTGAGCCCAATGAGCACCGAGCGGGAGGAGGGGTGGGGCTGAGCCCAATGGGCACCGAGCGGGAGGGGGGGTGGGGCTGAGCCCAATGGGCACCGAGCGGGAGGAGGGGTGGGGCTGAGCCCAATGGGCACCGAGCGGGAGGAGGGGTGGGCACCGAGCGGGAGGAGGGGTGGGCACCGAGCGGGAGGAGGGGTGGGCACCGAGCGGGAGGAGGGGTGGGCACCGAGCGGGAGGAGGGGTGGGGCTGAGCCCAATGGGCACCGAGCGGGAGGAGGGGTGGGGCTGAGCCCAATGAGCACCGAGCGGGAGGAGGGGTGGGGCTGAGCCCAATGGGCACCGAGCGGGAGGAGGGGTGGGGCTGAGCCCAATGGGCACCGAGCGGGAGGAGGGGTGGGGCTGAGCCCTCCAAGGAACTCTCCTCATAGTTCCAATCCAGGCAGCATCCTGGCAAATCTCCTCTGCACCCTCTCCAGTTGAATCTCTATAATGAGGTGACCAGAATTGCTCTCAATACTCCAATTGTGGCCTGACCAGCTTTTTAGACAGTTCCACCAGGTCCTCAGCTAATAAAGGCAAATAATCCCTAAGCCTTCTGAACGACCTTTTCTACCTGTCCTGCCACCTTCATGGTTCTGTGGATACGCACTCCAAGGTCCCTCTGATCTTCAGTACTTTCCTGGGTCCCACCTTGAATAGTATAATCCTTAACCTTGTCCGTCCTCCCCATGTGCATCACCTCACACTTTTCCGGGTTGAATTCTGGTTGTCACTGTCCTGCCCACCAAACCAGTCTGTCAATTTCCTCCTGTGGTCCACAACTGTCCTCCTCACTATTTACCACCGACCAATTTCCGTGTCATCGGCAAACTCTTGATCTTACATTTAAGTCCAAATCATTAATGCACATCACAGAGAGCAAGGACCCAGCACCGAGCCCTGCGCAATTCCACTCGAATCAGACTTCCAGTCGCACAAACCTCCCCCTACTCTGCTCTGCCAATTCTGGCTCCCATGTGCCTCTTCTCACTCTCTTGACGCGTCTCCCAGGAGGGACCTTATCAAAAGACTTGCTAAAGTCCATATAGATCACATCAAATGCATTAATCTCATTAGCTAATCTCCTGGCTAACTCCTCAAATATTCCATTAAATTTGTCAAACCCTTTCCTTAACAAATCCATGATGACCATAGAAAGCATCCTATTGGGCTGCATCACAGCCTGGTATGGCAACTGCTCGGCCCAGGACCGCAAGGAACTTCCGAGAGTCGTGAACACTGCCCAGTCCATCACACGAACCTGCCTCCCATCCATTGACTCCATCTACACCTCCCGCTGCCTGGGGAAAGCAGGCAGCATAATCAAAGACCCCTCTCACCCAGCTTACTCACTCTTCCAACTTCTTCCATCGGGCAGGAGATACAGAAGTCTGAGAACACGCACAAACAGACTCAAAAACAGCTTCTTCCCCGCTGTTACCAGATTCCTAAATGACCCTCTTATGGACTGACCTCATTAACACTACACCCTGTATGAAAATGAAATGAAATGAAAATTGCTTATTGTCACGAGTAGGCTTCAAATGAAGTTACTGTGAAAAGCCCCTAGTCGCCACATTCCAGCGCCTGTTCGGGGAGGCTGTTACGGGAATCGAACCGTGCTGCTGGCTTGCCTTGGTCTGCTTTCAAAGCCAGCGATTAGCCCTGTGAGCTAAACAGCCCCTTGCTGTATGCTTCACCCGATGTGTTGCCCTATTATGTATTTTCTTTTATTCCCTTTTCTTCCCATGTACTTAATGATCTGTTGAGCTGCTCGCAGAAAAATACTTTTCACTGTACCTCGGTACACATGACAATAAACAAATCCAATCCAATCCAAATCCAATCCAATCCAATCCAATCCAAATCCAATCCTAATCCAATCCAATGATCACCCATGATTAATCTGTGTCTAAGTGCAGACGTATTCTGTCCCTCAGAATTCTTTCTAATAACTTTTAGTAACATTAATGATGTTTTAGCAAAGAATAGCCTGTAGGTGGGGCTGTCCACCTGAAACAACGGAGATCAGTGTGAGTGACACAGGCCATTCTGAGCCCCCCCCCACCCTACACTCCGACTGATCGGGAAAATATTGGAATTGTATTCTCTGGATGCCCACCTATATTTTATTTCTCAATATTATTACTATTGTCACTTTTCTTTTTATAAAAATATACTTTATTCATAAAATAACAAAAAGAGACATTACCAAACATTCACATTGCCATAACAGTAAAGATCACTGATATTCACATGTTCTCTAAAGATCAAGATTCACTCTGAGCCTTGGAGATGCTTTGATCCAGTCGCGAGAACATTACAAACATTTCAATATTTTCGTTAGAGAGAACAATTCTGTTCAGGCTATCTACATCAGTCATGTTCGGGGCAGCACGGTAGCACAGTGGTTAGCACTGTTGCTTCACAGCTCCAGGATCCCAGGTTCGATTCCCGGCTTGGGTCACTGTCTGTGCGGAGTCTGCACATCCTCCCCGTGTCTGCGTGGGTTTCCTCCGGGTGCTCCGGTTTCCTCCCACAGTCCAAAGATGTGCAGGTTAGGTGGATTGGCCATGATCAATTGCCCTTAGGGTCCAAATTACCCTTAGTGTTGGGTGGGGTTACTGGGTTATGGGGATAGGGTGGAGGTAGGGTGCTCTTTCAAAGAGCCGGTGCAGACTCGATGGGCCGAATGGCCTCTTTCTGCACTGTAAATTCTATGAAATAAATTCTACGTTGCGCTTGCTGGTGTTTCAGCACAGTTACACACACTTAGCATTAAACACACAGACCGAGGGATTTTACTCGGTTACCAACCCCTTGGTGTACATTTGCTGAAAGGCCTTACAAGGTGGCCTTTCCCCATTCAGACTTACCGGCTGCCCCAAGCCTGAGTGCGTTTCTCAGCGCACAGTCGTGGACCGTGGAATGTGTCCACACATCTCCACTGAACCTATCCCCCCTCACCTTGAACTTGTCCCCCCTTGTAATTGTAATTTCTGTCCTGTAAAAAAGCCTCCAACTGTTCACCCTATCTATACCCTCATAATTTTATAAACTTCTATCAGGACCACCCTTAGCCTCTGTCTCTCTGGGGAGAACAATCCCAGTTTATCCAATCTCTCCTCATAGCTAATATCCTCCATACCAGGCAACATCCTAGTAAACCTTTTTGTATTCTCTCCAAAGCCTCCATATCCTTCTGGTAGTGTGGTGACCAGAATTGGACACTAACAAAATATGACCCAACCAACGTCCTAGGCAAGCATGCTGGTTTGAAGGCAAGCATGCTGGTTTAGCTCACTCGGCTAAATTGCTGGCTTTTAAAGCAGACCAAGCAGGCCAGCAGCACGGTTCGATTCCCGTACCAGCCTCCCCGGACAGGTGCCGGAATGTGGCGACTAGGGGCTTTTCACAGTAACTTCATTGAAGCCTACTCGTGACAATAAGCGATTTTCAGTTCATTTTTTCATATGCTTTCTTTACCACCATTTCCACCTGTGCTGCCACTTTTAAGGATCTGTGGATCTGCACACCCAGATCTCTCTGTGTCTCTATGCACCTGATGGTTCTGCCATTTATTTTATAGCTGAATTGGATCGACCAAAATGCATCACCTCACATTTGTTTGGGTTAAATTCCATCTGCCATTTCTCTGCCCAATTTTACAGCCTATCTATATCCTGCTCTTTTCTGTGACAATCTTTTTTCTTTAATTTGGAGTACCCATTTCATTTTTTCCAATTAAAGGGCAATTTAGCGTGGCCTATCCACCTAACCTGCACATCTTTGTGTTGTGGGGGTGAAACCCACGCAAACACGGGGAAAATGTGCAAACTCCACACAGACAGTGACCCAGGGCTGGGATCGAACCTGGGACCTTGGCGCCATGAGGCAGCAGTGCTAATCCACTGCGCCACCATGCTGTCCTGTTTCTGTGACAATCTTCATCACTATCCGCAACTCCTGCAATCTTCCGATCATCCACAAACTTGCTAATCAGACTCGCTACGTTTTCTTCCAAGTCATTTATATGCATTACAAACAGCAGAGGTCGCAGTGCTGATCCCTGCAGAACACCACTAGTTACAAACCTCCATTCGGAAAAACTCCCTTCCACTGCTACCCTCTGGCTTCTGTGGTCAAACCAATTCTGAATCCATCCAACTACTTCACCCCTGATCCCGTGTGATTTAATCTTTCGCACCAACCTGCCATGATGGATCTTGTCAAATGCTTTACATGTTTGCATGTTCTCCCTACATCTGTGTGGGTTTCCTCCAGGTGCTCTGATTTCTTCCCACAGTCCAAATATGTGCCGGTTAGGTGAATTCCCCATGATAAATTGCCCCTTAGTGTCCAAAGATGTGCAGGTTAGGTGAGGTTACAGGATAGGGCGGGGGAGTGAGCCTAGGTAGGGTGCTCTTTCAGAGGGTAAGTGCAGACTCGATGGACCGAATGGCCTCCTTCTGCACTGTAGGGATTCTATGCTCCCTTCAGGGCCTCAAGGACATTACATGCAGACCACTAAGACTTGTGGTCAAAGATGTTTTTCCAAACAGACTTTTCCATGAGGGACAAGTGATACCGCACGGTCCAACTAGTGGAACGTTCCGCAGCGATGTGACGGCACCTTCGCAACACCGGGGACAGGTAGGACCACAGTGTGTAGTGACACTTGGTGTCTGTGTCTGAGGATCTGGGCACAGCTTGATGCCCACAAGGGTGGCCACCAGCAGGACGGCTACGTTATTATCACTGAGCCGGGAGGGGCTCCCGAGGACCTGGAACACTGAAATCAGCAAAGAGCAGCTGGGTCCACATTTCAGAATCATCAGCACCAGAGGCTGCAGGCGGCTCAGCCACAAACTGCAGATCAAGCTGCAAATCCGCTTTGCTTTGGATACAGAAAGTTGTGTGGAGAGGGCGAAGGAACGGCGCCTTTAACAAACTGATACTTCACCCAATGTATCCAACCGCCGCCTCATGAATAATCAGCAACTATTTGCATACCACGCCCCTCCCCACCATGACGGCCAATCACATCCCGGCTGCCACTAAACCTCGCCTCTTATCTGCATGATTCTTGGTGCTCCGCTCTGATTGGTGCTCACCTTTCCGGCATTTGCATAATATGGGTGGTACCGTATGCTAAGCAGGTGACGTCACAATAGCCTGATGATTGTTGATTGGTTGCTCGAGGTGTCCGCCCTTGATACAGAACGGCCAATGGGAAAGAGGGATGCAAATTCCCTCCCGGGAACGGAGCACAGTTAAAGGCACCGCAGTCATTTATTACCTGCCGATTAAAAATAAACCCGGAGTGAGCGCTTGGCACAGCCTAAACCTCAGAAATAGGCGCAGCAAGTGGTCACTTACCCCTTTGATCCAGTTCCACCATTCCACAAACCGTGGGCTGGATTCTCCCAAAATGGGGCTATATCCCCACACCAATGTAAAAATGCTGGCGTTTCACTCCGAAGATTCCTGAAGAAAGTTTGCGATAACTCAATGCCCTGCAGGGGGCTAGCAGGGACCCGGAGTAATTCACGCAGCGGATACGCCCCCCCCCCCCCCCCCCCCCCTCACCGAAAGTTGGGGCGAGATTCTCCGCACTCCCGACGGTGCGGAGAATAGCGTGGCTCGTAAAATTTTACGGCCACGCTGTTCCGACGCCCTCCCGCTATTCTCTCCCCCCCCCGCCCCCCCCGCCCAACTCCCGACACGAATCGCTGCCGCCGTTTTTTTACGGCCGGCAGCGATTCACAGCTGATAGATGAGCCGAGTTCCCAGCCCTTTACGGCTGTTTTTACGAACGGTAAACACACCTGGTCTGGCCGTTCGTAAAAACGGCCTTAAACACTCGCATTTTATAACCATGGCACCGATTGGCACGGCAGTACCACGGCCGTGCCAAGGGTGCCATGGGCCCGCGATCGGTGGGCACCGATCACGGGCAGCGAGCCCGATGCCCGCGCACTATTTGTCCTTCCGCCGCCCCACAGTATCCATTCGCGGGGCGGCTGAGGGGCATCCCGGCCCGCGCATGCGCGGGTTTCGCGCAAATACGCGATGACGTCATCCGCGCATGCGCGGGTTGGAGTCTTCCAATCCGCGCATGCGCGGCTGACGTCATATGACGCGTCAGCCGGCGTTAACTCGGGCAAGCGGGCTTAACGAAATTCGTTAAGCCCGTGATGCCGGAGCTCACGGCGTCGGGCTGCTAGCCCCGACCGGGGACCAGAATCGGTTCCCGGTCGGGAAGGGGCGCGCTGGCGTCAAGCCCGCCCGGGTTTGACGCCAGCCTTACGATTTCTCCCGGTTTGGGAGAATCGCGCCCTTGATTCCCCGCTCCCACGCTAAACGCGATTTCTGAGTGGGGCTGCGGAGAATCCAGCCCCACATCTCCCCGCACTTCTCCAAATCCATAGGGCGCGATTCTCCGCAAATGCGGAGAGTCATAAAGGCTGCCGTGAAACTGGCCGTGTATCACGGCAGCCTCCGCACCCCCTCCCGGGACCCGATTCTCCCCCCCGGGCGGGGCTAGCATCACGGCCCCGTGAAGCACGGCATTGCGGCCTTAGCGACGGTTGCTAAGCCCGTGCGCCAAGCGTCACGGCGGCTGACACGCACTATGATGTCAGCCGCGCATGCGCGGGTTGGACGGCTCCAACCTGCGCATGCGCGGATGACGTCATCGCGCATATGCGTCAAATCCACGGATGCGCGGGCCATCATGCCACTCAGCCGCCCCGCGGACTGATCGTGTGGGGTGGCGGAGGAACAAAGAGTGCGCGGGTATCGGACCCGCTGCCCACGATCGGTGCCCACCGATCGCGGGCCCATGCCACCCTTGGCACGGCTGTGGTGCGGCCATGCCAATCGGTGCCATGGTTGCCTGGGACGGCACTTTGCGGCCGTTTTCACGAACGGTGAGAGCAGGTGTGTTTGCGTTCGTGAAAACGGCCGTAACGGCCTGGGAACTCGGCCCATCGGCTAAGGGAGAATCGCTGTTCGCCGTAAAAAATGGCGGGCAGCGATTCGTGTCGTGGGGCGGCCGTTGTGGGGGGGGGGGAGAATAGCGGGAGGTCGGGAGAAATGTCGGGAAAGCCCTCCTGCTATTCTCCGACCCGTCGTGGGCTGCGGAGAATCGCGCCCAGGATTCCGCAGGGCAACACGGTAGCATGGTGGTTAGCATAAATACTTCACAGCTCCAGGGTCCCAGGTTCGATTCCCGGCTGGGTCACTGTCTGTGCGGAGTCTGCACGTCCTCCCCGTGTGTGCGTGGGTTTCCTCAGGGTGCTCTGGTTTCCTCCCACAGTCCAAAGATGTGCGGGTTAGGTGGATTGGCCATGCTAAATTGCCCGTCGTGTCCTAAAAAAAAGTAAAAGTTAAGTGGGGGGGGGGGGGGGGGGGGGGGGGTGGGTGTTGGGTTACGGGTATAGGGTGGATACGTGGGTTTGAGTAGGGTGATCATTGTTCGGCACAACATTGAGGGCCGAAGGGCCTGTTCTGTGCTGTACTGTTCTATGTTCTATGTTCTACTACAGTATTCCCATTATGGGGCTGGTTTAGCTTAGTTGGCTGGACAGCTGGTTCCTGATGCAGAGCAAGGCCAGCAGCACAGGTTCAATTCCCGTACCAGTCGAGGTTATTTATGTAGGATCCGCCTTCTCAACCTTCCCCCCCCCGCCCCCCTGAGGTGTGGTGATCCTCGGGTTAAACCACCACCAGTCAGCTCTTCCCCTCAAATGGGAAAGCAGCCGATGGTCATCTGGTCATCATGGTCATCATACCTCTCCATTCACCTGAGGAAGGAGCAGTGCTCCGAAAGCTCGTGTTTGAAACAAACCTGTTGGACTTTAACCTGGTGTTGGAAGACTTCTTACTATGGTCATCTGGGATTGTGGTGACTTTACTTCCTAGTTTCAAAAATATCAATCTCAGTCCTGAATTATTGAACTTCCACAGTTCTCGGGTAGAGAATTCCGGCAGCCATTTCACCCAGGAACAGCTTAGCCACATGGTGTAAACATACAAATAAAGGTACCTGGGACAGGGCAGAATCAATGGAAGTGTTTTGGGGAGGGGGGGCAGGGTGTATGTATATATATATATATATTACAGGTAAGCAGGAGTGAGTTACAGACTGGAATCTAATCAACAGATTCAGGGGATTATATAAAAACTCAGGAGTAGGCCATTCGGCCCTACAATCCTGATCAGCCATTTGATAAGATCATGGCTGATTTGGTTGTGGTCTCAAACTCACTTTGCCATCGGACCCCCTCCCCCCATAAGCACTGACTTTCTTGTTTATAAAAAAATCCATCCTTGAGTAAATTCAATGACCCATCCGCCACTTATCTCTGTGAGAGAATTTGACGCACTAACGATTCTCTGAGAGAAAGAAATTCTCATCTTGTTCTTAAGAGGGAGACATCATAATGTTAAACAGTGGAAAGAGAAAATAGAGTTAACATTGACGGCCACTGGGAGCCGGTGTCCTCCACCACATGGTGCCAAGTCCACAAGGACATGGCACAGTTGCCGCTCTGTCGTTGTTGAGGCGGAGCCTCCTGCGGCACTGGCTGTCCGTCATCTGTTCAAAAGACCAGCGACTCGGTCTCACCCTGGCCTGATGGGCACCAGGGTCCTCAGGGTGTGGGACAGGGTCCAGCACCTGGGCCACCGCCTCAAGCCTCTGGCGACGCTGCTACTGCCCACGTCTCCAGTGTCCGGTCTATCAGCAGCAGCACTAAGGCATGTTCCGCGGGGTCCAAAATACCGTATATACCATTCAATATCTGTCAGCAATTGGGAAAGGGTGTGAGACTGTCAGTGGTGGCTCCCACCCCGGGACCCTCTATTCCCCCATTGATCTCCCCACCTGAAACCTCTGCCCATGCACACCTGGCCGAAGCGGGGGTCTTCCCCAACTCACCAGACTCCAGACCCTGTAACCCTGAAACACTCACCTAACATTTCCTGGACCGGGTGCTGGTCCCCTCCCCGTACTCACCCACCCTCCCCGGTGCTGGGCTCCATCCCCTGGGTGTTCAGATCACGGCTGATTGGGCTGCTGGGAAATGACTCCCACATGCTACATGGCCCACCCACCCCACGGGAATCCACTTGGGATGTGTGAAGTGCTCACTTCACCACGATTGATAATTCAGTAATAACCTTCAGCTGCGGCCCGAGGCTTCTCAGTCAGTGGGGGTTATGGGTGGGCAGTGGGGCAGACGGGCAGGGACAAGGGTTGCCCCCAGAATGGGTATACGGAGGAGCCACGGGCAGTTGCCTCCCCAGCGGGGCACCCCCTCCCCCACAACCCTGACCCCCTCCCATGATGGACCACATCAGCTGAGGGTGTGCCCCGCCCCAACACAAAGAGGCGACGAGCCCAGCGCCCCGGGCTCTTTGACTGTGAGTGAAGATGGCTACTCCCCTCCTCGGCTCCCCATAGAAGCTCTTCCGACAAGTTCACCTTTTTAAAAAGGGAGTACTAATCGGGGCCAGCGTGACCACTTGCTGGGGAGGCAGCTGGATCACGTGAGGCCGTTGAATATGGGGTCGCCCCCGTTAATTGTACGGAAATAGAGCTTAAGTGGCGGTTATTGGCTTCTCGCCCCGCTACGGCAAGATCCCGGGAGTGGGCCAATTTGGCGCCCAGCACGGTTCTCGTTTTGACCTCTCCCACGATTCACTGGTCTCGTCGCGCTCTCACTCGAGTGAAACAAAGCCGCTGAATTGCCCCCACAATGGGCACCGTATTCTATCCTAATGGGGATATATTTAAAAAAATAAATTTAATGTGCCCAATTCATTTTTTCCAATTAAGGGGCAATTTAGCATGGCCAATCCACCTACCCTGCACATCTTTGGGTTGTGGGGGCGATACCCACGCAAACACGGGGAGAATGTGCAAACTCCACATGGACAGTGACCCAGAGCCGGGATCGAACCTGGGACCTCGGTGCAGTGAGAACCCTCAGTGCAGTGAGGCAGCAGTGCTAACCCTCGGTGCAGTGAGGCAGCAGTGCTAACCCTCGGTGCCGTGAGGCAGCAGTGCTAACCCTCGGTGCCGTGAGGCAGCAGTGCTAACCCTCGGTGCTGTGAGGCAGCAGTGCTAACCCTTGGCGCCGTGAGGCAGCAGTGCTAACCCTCGGCGCCGTGAGGCAGCAGGGCTAACCCACAGCGCCACCCTGCTGCCCCCCTCATGGGGATATGTTAGCCGGCCTAAAGTGGGTGAACAAACGAGCACAGACAAGGCTGGTATACTGGGGCTTTTGACGGTTGAGGGGTACCCTAATTGAGGTGTCTAAGATGTTAAAAGGATTCCACAGGTCACATTTCCTCTGATGGGGGAGTTCCGAAAGTTGTGGGAAGCAATGTTTTTAAATGAGAGGCAGACCCTTCAGAGGCTCTTCGTCACAGAGGGGGAGCCGGAATCTGGAACTCACTCCCCCAAAAAACTATTGAGGCTGAATGTCACCGTCAGGACAGAAGTTGGCAATTGTTTGTTGTGGAAAAATGAGTGTAAATAATTTTGATACCAATCAGTCCTGAACTAACTGAATGGCCAAAGAAGCTGTTTGGCTCCTCCTGTTCCTATGAGACACAGAAGAGGAAGGAGAAAATATATCAAAAGATGAGTCATTTGAAACAGAATTTTAAAAAGGTTTTGTTTTAATGAAAGGTGTTTTTTGTAGTTGTATCAAAGAAAAATGAAATGAAAATCGCTTATTGTCACAAGTCGGCTTCAAATGAAGTTACTGTGAAAAGCCCCTAGTCGCCACATTCCAGCGCCTGTTCGGGGAGGCTGGTGCAGGAATCGAACCGTGCTGCTGGCCTGCCTGGGTCTGCTTTAAAAGCCAGCAATTTAGCCCTGTGCTAAACCAGCCCAAGGGCTCCATATTAAAACATTACACAGTGCAGCTGCAGAGAAAAACATCGAGATCATTACAGACACAACATTCCCCTGCGTGAGAACTCGGCGCAAAGTCAACTGGAGAGACATACTGCTCCTGTGAGTGGCAGCATCAGCTGGCAATGGCAGTCTGTCTGCCTTACACCCAGCAGGTCTTGCCCACAGTGAGGATGTGGCAGGATTCTGACCCCGCTCCACCAATGGGAATCTTTCCACAGAAGGAGAGCTCACGTCTGGCACGCTGTGGGAAATCGCGGCTGGAGGATCTGGATGGGATGGCACAGGTGGAAATGTTATTTGCCCACTCACTCGTTCCTTAATAATTCAGGTCTGAACATTGTGATGATCTGGAATGTTCTGCCTGAAAGGGTGGTGGAAGCATATCCAACAATAACTTTAAAAGGACCAAATATGTCGGGGGGAGGGAAGGAGGGGGGTAGAGATGTGGGGTCAGAGCAGGCAAGTGGGGCTAATCTACCAAGCTGTCAAGTAACCTCCTCCTGTGCTGAATCATTCCGGATCAAAGTACATTTCTCCTAAATAGGGTGCAGGAATTTTACCAAATTGACCATTTATCTCACAAAAATATCTTGGAATGCAGAACAAGGCCAGCAGCGCAGGTTCAATTCCCCGACCAGCCTCCCAGAACAAGCGCTGGAATGTGGCGACTAGGGGCTTTTCACAGAACTTCATTGAAGCCTACTCGTGACAGTAAGCGATTATTATTATTATTATTACCCACTGCTCATCACTCCAGCTCCCATCATGTCCCCACATGAGTACGGCCTCAACCGGGACCTGGGATTCATGTTGCATTACATTCACCCCCCACCATCTGGTCTGGGCTTGCAAAATCCTACCAACTGTCCTGGCTTGAGACAATTCACACCTCTTTAACCTGGGGTTACCCCTATCTCTGGATCTGTAAAGACTTAATTACCTGCAAATGCTCGCATTCTAAGTATCGTCTTGCATCTTTGACTTTGTCTATATATATGTTTCTTGAACATACCTCTTCATTCACCTGAGGAAGGAGCAGAACTCCAAGAGCTAGAGTTTGAAACAAACCTGTTGGACTTTAACCTCGTGTTGTCAGACTTCTTACTGTGCTCACTAGTGTGAACAGCCCTGACCACCAGTCAACACTTGTGTATGCTCGGCTGTCTCAACTCGAGAGATCGTGTCAGTAACCTCCCGCATTCGGATCCCTCTCTGTCCCTCTTCATATTGTTCCACCCTCCCTCACTGACTGGAGAATTGATACCCGATTGGCCAATTCCTGACCATAATCAGCTCCCCCCCCCCAATCTCCTGATTTCTTTTTGTAATGGAAGTGGTTCAAACAATAGGAAATCAATTTTAACATTGTGGCGTTTGTCCCCTTTATGCAGAGATCAGCCGAGAGGGTCACGAGGCCTGGGTAATCAATCAGGGACCAGGTAGGAGGTCACACTAGCAAGCTGGGATTTCTGTATCAGTTTGATTGTGGAAGCTGATTCACAGCACGAGGCCACAAACCTCTGCATTATAGATATATGTAAATAAATGTTGCTGTTATTTACCTAACGGGTGAACGGGAAATATTACACTGGCGAGGAGGATAAAATGGGAAATATTACACTGGCGAGGAGGATAAAATGGGAAATATTACACTGGCGACGAGGATAAAAGGAAAATTAGCAGTCCCAAGATCGTGAGCATTAAGTCACGTTGAAGTCAAGATCGAAATGAGAAACAGAAGAATGTTTGGAGGTATTCATAGACTGCAGGTATTCATAGAATTTACAGTGCAGAAGGAGGCCATTCGGCCCATCGAGTCTGCACCGGCTCTTGGAAAGAGCACACTACCCAAGGTCAACACCTCCCCCTATCCCAATAACCCAGTAACCCCACCCAACACTAAGGGCAATTTTTTCACTAAGTGTACAAAATTGTACACTAAGGGCAATTTAGCATGGCCAATCCACCTAACCTACACATCTTTGGACTGTGGGAGGAAACCGGAGCACCCGGAGGAAACCCACGCAGACACGGGGAGGATGTGCAGACTCCACACAGACAGTGACCCAAGCCGGAATCGAACCTGGGACCCTGGAGCTGTGAAGTCATTGTGCTATCCACAATGCTACCGTGCTGCCCTGCTCAGTAGCTCAGATCTGTGTCCTTATTCGGGCGGATAGCTCCTTTCGATGCCTCTGTGGAGGTTTGGGCTACTTTTTTCAGGTCGACGAAATAGAGCAGGAAGGGAAGGAAAAGGCAATCCTTCTGAGCATCCCAGGCCTGCAATTTAACATGCAGCCTCACATCCCCAAGCGCGCTCAACTCCAAGTTAGTCACTCAGGAAACACACTACTACCCGAAGCCGTCAGTGATATTGCAGCGATTTAAGTTTAACTCAATCTGGAAAGTCACGGAGGAAACAATGGCAACTTATATAGAAAGTTAAGACAGATTGCGGAGCACTGCCACTTTGGAGCCACTCTCACCGATATGTTGCAGGACCGTTTAGTTTAACGAGGCCATCCAAAGGAAGCTATTAGCAGAGGCAGATATAAACTTTAAGGCTGTGCTGGAGACAGTATTGATGATTGGTGATGGAGAGCACCGAGACGAGCACACAGGAGGTTCAGAGCACTCAAAATTGTGTGGTCTACCAGTTAGAGCAGGAAATACAGTCAGCAGTGGCTCCATAAAGATGTAATTTTATAATGGGAAGAAAATGCAGCCACGAATAGAACGAGAAAATTTGGTCATTAACAGTACTATCAAGCGGCACTTACTTAGCAATAACCTGCTCCTGAATCTCAGTTTGGGTTCCACCAGCGCCACTCAGCTCCTGACCTCATTCCAGCCTTGGTTCAAACATGGACAAAAGAGCTGAATGCCAGAGGTGAGGTGAGAGTGACTGCCCTTGACATCAAGGCAACATTTGATCGAGTATGGCATTAAGGAGCCCGAGCTAAACTAGTCATTGGGAATCAGCAGGGACACTCTCTGCTGGTTGGAGTCACACCTGGTACAAAGGAAGATGGTTGTGGTGGTTGAAGGTCAGTCATCTCAGCTCCAGGACATCACTGCAGTTCCTCAGGGTTGTGTCCTTGGCCCAACCATCTTCAGCTGCTTCATCAATGACCTTCCTTCCATAAGGTCAGAGTGGAGGATGTTCACCGATGACTGTACAATGTTCAGCACCATTCACAACTCCTCAGACTCTAAAGCAGTCCATGTCCAAATGCAGCAAGACCTGGACAATATCCAGGCTCGGGCTGACAAGTGGCAAGTAACATACAACACACAAGTGCCAGGCAATGACCATCTCCAATAAGAGAGAATCAAGCAATTGCCCCTTGACATTCAATGGCATGATTATCGCTAAAACCTCCACAGTCAACATCCTGGGGGTTACCACTGACCAGAAACTGATCTGGACCCAGCTATATAAATACTGTGGCTACAAGAGCAGGTCACGGGCTCGGAATCCTGTGACAAGTAACTCACCTCCTGACTCCCCAAAGCCTGTCCATCATCTATAAGGTACAAGTCAGGAGTGTGATGGAATATTCTCCACTTGCCTGGATGAGTGCAGCTCCAACAACACTCGAAGCTCGACACCATCTAGGGCAAAGCAGCCCCGCTTGATTGGCACCCTTTCCACAAGCAATCACTCCCTCCACTACCAACGCACAGTAGCAGGTGTGTGTACCACCTACAAGATGCCCTGCAGGAACTCACCAACGCTTCTTAGACAGCACCTTCCAAACCCATGACCACTACCATCTAGAAAGACAAGAACAGCAGATACCTGGGAACCCCACCAGCTGGAGGTTCCCCTCTCCAAGTCACTCACCACTCTGACTGGGAAATATATCGCCGTTCCTGCACTGTCACTGGGTCAGAATCCTAGAATTCCCTCCTTCACCCCACTGTGGGTGTACCCACACCACATAGACTGCAGTGGCTCCAAAAGGCAGCTCCCCACCACCTTCTCGAGGGCCATTAGGAACGGGCAAACAAAGCCCACATCCCATAAAAATGATTTTTTTTAAAGTCAATCGTCTATGATTGAACTAAAGTTACTGGTGCGGGGGGTAATTACTCCCTGAAGCTTGCTGATATAAAGAGGTTGAATGTTTTTCACTGCTACAGGAAAGGTCACTTAAGGCACTGATGTAAAAGTAAGTCTACATAGTAAGAGTTAATGATACATCACAAGTGTAGAATATGGAAGAGTCCAGTACTACGGATTTAAATGTTCACTCATTGTTCAGTGTGAAAGTGGACAAGTAGACCCCATCACTGTGACGTTTTGGTAAACCGTAGGTCCTCAAAATAAAAATAATCTTTATTAGTGTCATAAGTAGGCTTACATTAACACTGCAATGAAGTTACTGTGAAAATCCCCTAGTCGCCACATTCCGGTGTCTGTTTGGATACACCGAGGGAGAATTCAGAATGTTCAATTCACCTAACAAGCATGTCTTTCGGGACTTGTGGGAGGAAACCGGAGCACCCGGAGGAAACCCACGCAGACACGGGGAGAACGTGCAGACACCGCACAGACAGTGTCCCAAGCCGGGAATCAAAACTGAGACCCTGGCGCTGTGAAGCAACAGTGCTAACCGCTGTGCTACCATGCCACCCAGTTGACTAGGGTGCCTCTTCCACGAGGATAGGAGAGCACACATTTTGATTTTCACAAGGAGTCCAGCCATTGAGTTTGAGGGGTGCTGCAGCAAAACTAGCAACTCATACGGGAGAAGCCATCAAGATAAAGGTTACTAACACAGCACCTGTAAACTATCAGCAGCAGTCCACTCAGCTCCTAATAATTATAGTGTAAGACCAAGTGCCAAGTCCTTTGGGCCGTGATTGGCTCAAGGATGAAGATCTTCCAAGTATGGGAAGAAGGACTGCCTGAGTTAATGAAGTAGCACAAGATTGTTTTTTGTGACGAATTAGGTAAAATTAAGAGGTCCAGAGGAACCCATTGTTTCTTTACAGTGAGACGAGTACCATATGCCTTGCGAGAATCGTTGGATATGAAATTAAAGAGATTGGTAGAGCTGGGTATTATCCAGCCAGTTCAATTCACGGTGTGGGCAGCACCTATAGTCCCTGCGATAAAGTCTGATGAGACCATCCATATCTGTGGAGACCATCTATATCTGTGGAGACTACCAATTAACAGTTAATCAGGCTACCAAGTTAAATAAGTATCTAATCCACAAGATTGAAGATTTTTACGGAAAGCGATTTTTAAGCAAAAGGTCTGTCTTGTACAAAGCTAAATATGAGCCACACATATCAGCACGTTGAGTTAAACAAGGCTTCCCAAGATTATGTTACGATGAACATGCACAAAGGTTCGTTTCAGCATACGTGCCCACCCTTTGGGGTGTCATTGGCATGTGCTATTTCCCAAAGAACAATGGAAAATCTATTGCAAGATCTGCCACGTGTCGTCGTGTACCTGAATGATTTTTTGATAACTGGATTGAAAGAAGCGGAGCAGCTAGCGAACTTAGGGTGACCCTGGAGACTAGAATCCCACCATTCCTTCAGCACTATAGAACCCATCCACACTCTGCAAGCCTGGGGTTTCCCAATTTGCCGAGGACAGGAGTTATCCCAGCAGCCACCTGAAACCATGCCAGCCCATGACAGGCGGGTCTGTCATCTCCATGGAAACAGATGAAGCTGAGTTACTGGTATCCGAGGAGATGCCGGGTAGAGTGGTTTCTAAATTATTGGGGTCGAAGTAACTTAATTATCAATGTAAAAGAGGGGGGGGGGGGGGGGTTTAGTTGCCTTTATGGGATGATTGGCCGAGAGGATCAAGTGGTCTGGGTAACCAATCAGTGACCAGGGTGCGGGGGGGAGGGTGTCACCCGAGCAAGGAGGGTTTATCTATCAGTTCGATCCTGGAAGCTGATTCACAGCCATGAGGGTGTAAACCTCTGTATTGTAGTTATACGTAAATAAACGTTGCAATTATTTACCCAACTGGTGAATGGGAAATATTACAAATATCTTCATGATATTTCTTCCGAGGTATTTTTTCACAGCAGTGTCTGGGAGATTCAGAATTGGGTCCTGCAGATTCTGGGACTAATGTGTAAATCTGACTACAGAGTGGAAAGGTCACTGGTGCGATTTTACACAAGGCAGGTTCTGCGGCAGGGGATGACAGAATCTCACAGCACAACTGTGGCCAATCACCCCCACCATTTCTCTTTGGTACAGCCTATCCACTTGGGCCCTCTGCCCCTGTGCTTTTCGCACAGCTCCACAAACTGTTCCTTTCCAAACCTTTGTCCAATTCCTCCATTTGAGATTTAGGCCATAATTCATGTCAGACCCCCCCGGGTCCTGAACACGTGTTGTGTTAAACGCCCGGGTTCAATTACACTGAACCTGGAGGAGCATCTTCATAACTTGGGACCTGTTGAGAATTTCCCTGCTCCCACCCATTACCCCATGGTAATCTCAAACACTTCCTGTACCTGCTTCAGCAGTCAGTGGTGGGGCACTATCTACCTTGAATTCACATTGTTTATGGCGACAGGTAGTTTTGGGGGTGGGTGATAGAGGTTCACAAATGTAATTGTGCAGCATGTAAACTGGCCATTCCGCCCAATTGGTCCATGACAAGTGTTACTGCTCTGCATGAAACTCCTCCCACTCTACTGCACCTCATCCCAACAGGATTGCTTCTATTCCTTTCTCCCAAATGTGTTTTCCTTTCCCCCCCCCTTAAATGCATCTACGTTATTTACCTCAAATACTCCCTGTGGTAATGAGCCCCACTCATCACGCTGAGTAAAGACGTTTCTCCGGAATTCCCCACTGGGTCGAATGACTATTTTGTATTTATACTCGTAGTTCT
The DNA here is from genome assembly GCF_902713615.1 of Scyliorhinus canicula. Classification (NCBI taxonomy): domain Eukaryota; kingdom Metazoa; phylum Chordata; class Chondrichthyes; order Carcharhiniformes; family Scyliorhinidae; genus Scyliorhinus; species Scyliorhinus canicula. The sequence goes on from NC_052164.1 coordinate 3,839,445, forward strand.
GGTCTTCCCATAAGTGAAAAGATCTCTACATCTACCCTATCAAATCTTCATCCAGTTCAGAATCTGTGCTCAGATTATTGGGAATAGGGATCAGCTGCTCGGTCTACCCCAGGATTACAGAGACAGCTCGGCAGACGCTGGAGGTGAGGTGTCCACAAGCTCATGGGTCAGAGACCGAGAGATCTCAAAAGTGATGGGCGAAGGGGGACTGCCAAACCAGAGCTGCAAACTGTATAACAGGCTGTAATTATCAACTGCGTTCCCCAACCTCACACAAAAAAAATACTCAGCCCACAACAGATGATCTAGTCATTTATCACATTGTGGGATCTTACTGTGCCCAAATAGGCTGCCGCACTTCCTCATTACAATAGTGGCTGCACTTCAAAAAAGCACTTCACTGGGACATCCTGAGGTTGTGAAAGGTGCTACCGAAATGCAAGTTCTTTCTTTTCTCAGAAGGGGCTCCTGCATAAGAAAACTGACAGAGGCATTCAGCATGATGAGTGGGTGGCCGAGATCTGGACGGATCTGACTGCTTTCCTCGAATGCATTTGCAAAATCTTCGTGTCACAGTAGAGATCTGGGTTTGTCTCATGGCCTTTGACATGAGGGGGAAGGGCAGACAGGGAAAAAGGCAAGATTCTGGTTTTATTTTAACAGCGACCATTTGATCTGATCCTTTGCTGACTGTAGGACCTATAAAAGGAAAACAAAAAGCAGGCGGTTATTCATATATTCATCCTCTTTTCAACTGAATTTCTGTCACCCTCCTTAACCCCCACTCGCTGCCTGTCACTCCACTCATATCCCTCTAGTCTGTGTCCGGTGCTCCCTCTTTAGCACCTTGGCAGAGTACGTGAGTAATGGTGACGGGGACAGGAACATGAAAGTACGTCATCAACCCTGGGTTTATTTACCAGAAAATAAATACTAAGAATACACCAAAACTCAAGAGACATCACACATTTGAGACTACGGCAATGTTAATGATCTCAATCATTCCCCTTGAACATTGCAGTCTCCCAGTGACAGACCCCAGTACTGTACCGTGAGACAGTGACAGACCCCAGTACTGTACCGTGAGACAGTGACAGACCCCAGTACTGTATCAATGTTACAGTGACAGACCCCAGTACTGTACCGTGAGACAGTGACAGACCCCAGTACTGTACCAATGTTATACAGTGACAGACCCCAAGTACTGTACCAATGTTACACAGTGACAGACCCCAGTACTGTACCAATGTTATACAGTGACAGACCCCAGTACTGTATCAATGTTATACAGTGACAGACCCCCAGTACTGTACCAATGTTATACAGTGACAGACCCCAGTACTGTACCAATGTTATACAGTGACAGACCCCAGTACTGTACCAATGTTATACAGTGACAGACCCCTGTACAGTACCAATGTTATACAGTGACAGACCCCAATACTGTATCAATGTTACACAGTGACAGACCCCAGTACTGTACCAATGTTATACAGTGACAGACCCCAAGTACTGTACCAATGTTATACAGTGACAGACCCCAGTACTGTATCAATGTTATACAGTGACAGACCCCAGTACTGTACCAATGTTATACAGTGACAGACCCCCAGTACTGTACCAATGTTATACAGTGACAGACCCCAGTACTGTACCAATGTTATACAGTGACAGACCCCACTACTGTACCAATGTTATACAGTGACAGACCCCAGTACTGTACCAATGTTATACAGTGACAGACCCCAAGTACTGTACCAATGTTATACAGTGACAGACCCCAGTACTGTATCAATGTTATACAGTGACAGACCCCAAGTACTGTACCAATGTTATACAGTGACAGACCCCAATACTGTATCAATGTTATACAGTGACAGACCCCAGTACTGTACCAATGTTATACAGTGACAGACCCCAGTACTGTATCAATGTTATACAGTGACAGACACCCAGTACTGTATCAATGTTATACAGTGACAGACCCCAGTACTGTATCAGTTATACAGTGAGACCCCAGTACTGTATCAATGTTATACAGTGACAGACCCCAGTACTGTATCAATGTTATACAGTGACAGACCCCAGTACTGTACCAATGCTCTATAGTGACAGACCCCAGTACTGTATCAGTTATACAGTGAGACCCCAGTACTGTATCAATGTTATACAGTGACAGACCCAGTACTGTACCAATGTTATACAGTGACAGACCCCAGTACTGTACCAATGTTATACAGTGACAGACCCCAGTACTGTATCAATGTTATACAGTGACAGACCCCAGTACTGTATCAGTTATACAGTGAGACCCCAGTACTGTATCAATGTTATACAGTGAGACCCCAGTACTGTATCAGTTATACAGTGAGACCCCAGTACTGTATCAGTTATACAGTGAGACCCCAGTACTGTATCAATGTTATACAGTGACAGACCTCCAGTACTGTATCAATGTTATACAGTGACAGACCCCAGTACTGTATCAGTTATACAGTACCAATGTTATACAGTGACAGACCCCAGTACTATATCAATGTTATACAGTGACAGACCCCAGTACTGTATCAATGTTATACAGTGACAGACCCCAGTACTGTACCAATGCTCTATAGTGACAGACCCCAGTACTGTACCAATGTTATACAGTGACAGACCCCCAGTACTGTACCAATGTTATACAGTGACAGACCCCCAGTACTGTACCAATGTTATACAGTGACAGACCCCCAGTACTGTACCAATGTTATACAGTGACAGACCCCAGTACTGTATCAATGTTATACAGTGACAGACCCCCAGTACTGTACCAATGTTATACAGTGACAGACCCCAGTACTGTATCAATGTTATACAGTGACAGACCCCAGTACTGTATCAATGTTATACAGTGACAGACCCCCAGTACTGTACCAATGTTATAGTGACAGACCCCAGTACTGTATCAATGTTATACAGTGACAGACCCCCAGTACTGTACCAATGTTATACAGTGACAGACCCCAGTACTGTATCAATGTTATACAGTGACAGACCCCAGTACTGTACCAATGTTATACAGTGACAGACCCCAGTACTGTATCAATGTTATACAGTGACATACCCCAAGTACTGTACCAATGTTATACAGTGACAGACCCCAATACTGTATCAATGTTATACAGTGACAGACCCCAGTACTGTATCAATGTTATACAGTGACAGACCCCAGTACTGTATCAATGTTATACAGTGACAGACTCCAGTACTGTACCAATGTTATACAGTGACAGACCCCAGTACTGTACCAATGTTATACAGTGACAGACCCCAGTACTGTACCAATGTTATAGTGACAGACCCCAATACTGTACCAATGTTATAGTGTCAGACCCCAGTACTGTATCAATGTTATACAGTGACAGACCCCAGTACTGTACCAATGTTATACAGTGACAGACCCCAATACTGTATCAATGTTACACAGTGACAGACCCCAGTACTGTACCAATGTTATACAGTGACAGACCCCAAGTACTGTACCAATGTTATACAGTGACAGACCCCAGTACTGTATCAATGTTATACAGTGACAGACCCCAGTACTGTACCAATGTTATACAGTGACAGACCCCCAGTACTGTACCAATGTTATACAGTGACAGACCCCAGTACTGTACCAATGTTATACAGTGACAGACCCCACTACTGTACCAATGTTATACAGTGACAGACCCCAGTACTGTACCAATGTTATACAGTGACAGACCCCAAGTACTGTACCAATGTTATACAGTGACAGACCCCAGTACTGTATCAATGTTATACAGTGACAGACCCCAAGTACTGTACCAATGTTATACAGTGACAGACCCCAATACTGTATCAATGTTATACAGTGACAGACCCCAGTACTGTACCAATGTTATACAGTGACAGACCCCAGTACTGTATCAATGTTATACAGTGACAGACACCCAGTACTGTATCAATGTTATACAGTGACAGACCCCAGTACTGTATCAGTTATACAGTGAGACCCCAGTACTGTATCAATGTTATACAGTGACAGACCCCAGTACTGTATCAATGTTATACAGTGACAGACCCCAGTACTGTACCAATGCTCTATAGTGACAGACCCCAGTACTGTATCAGTTATACAGTGAGACCCCAGTACTGTATCAATGTTATACAGTGACAGACCCAGTACTGTACCAATGTTATACAGTGACAGACCCCAGTACTGTACCAATGTTATACAGTGACAGACCCCAGTACTGTATCAATGTTATACAGTGACAGACCCCAGTACTGTATCAGTTATACAGTGAGACCCCAGTACTGTATCAATGTTATACAGTGAGACCCCAGTACTGTATCAGTTATACAGTGAGACCCCAGTACTGTATCAGTTATACAGTGAGACCCCAGTACTGTATCAATGTTATACAGTGACAGACCTCCAGTACTGTATCAATGTTATACAGTGACAGACCCCAGTACTGTATCAGTTATACAGTACCAATGTTATACAGTGACAGACCCCAGTACTATATCAATGTTATACAGTGACAGACCCCAGTACTGTATCAATGTTATACAGTGACAGACCCCAGTACTGTACCAATGCTCTATAGTGACAGACCCCAGTACTGTACCAATGTTATACAGTGACAGACCCCCAGTACTGTACCAATGTTATACAGTGACAGACCCCCAGTACTGTACCAATGTTATACAGTGACAGACCCCCAGTACTGTACCAATGTTATACAGTGACAGACCCCAGTACTGTATCAATGTTATACAGTGACAGACCCCCAGTACTGTACCAATGTTATACAGTGACAGACCCCAGTACTGTATCAATGTTATACAGTGACAGACCCCAGTACTGTATCAATGTTATACAGTGACAGACCCCCAGTACTGTACCAATGTTATAGTGACAGACCCCAGTACTGTATCAATGTTATACAGTGACAGACCCCCAGTACTGTACCAATGTTATACAGTGACAGACCCCAGTACTGTATCAATGTTATACAGTGACAGACCCCAGTACTGTACCAATGTTATACAGTGACAGACCCCAGTACTGTATCAATGTTATACAGTGACATACCCCAAGTACTGTACCAATGTTATACAGTGACAGACCCCAATACTGTATCAATGTTATACAGTGACAGACCCCAGTACTGTATCAATGTTATACAGTGACAGACCCCAGTACTGTATCAATGTTATACAGTGACAGACTCCAGTACTGTACCAATGTTATACAGTGACAGACCCCAGTACTGTACCAATGTTATACAGTGACAGACCCCAGTACTGTACCAATGTTATAGTGACAGACCCCAATACTGTACCAATGTTATAGTGTCAGACCCCAGTACTGTATCAATGTTATACAGTGACAGACCCCAGTACTGTACCAATGTTATACAGTGACAGACCCCAGTACTGTACCAATGTTATACAGTGACAGACCCCAGTTCTGTATCAATGTTATACAGTGACAGACCCCAGTACTGTACCAATGTTATTCAGTGACAGACGCCCAGTACTGTACCAATGTTATAGTGACAGACCCCCAGTACTGTATCAATGTTATACAGTGACAGACTCCAGTACTGTACCAATGTTATACAGTGACAGACCCCCCGTACTGTACCAATGTTAGACAGTGACAGACCCCCAGTACTGTATCAATGTTATACAGTGACAGACCCCCAGTACTGTATCAATGTTACACAGTGACAGACCCCAGTACTGTACCAATGTTACACAGTGACAGACCCCAGTACTGTATCAATGTTACACAGTGACAGACCCCAATACTGTATCAATGTTACACAGTGACAGACCCCAGTACTGTATCAATGTTATACAGTGACAGACCCCCAGTACTGTATCAATGTTACACAGTGACAGACCCCAATACTGTATCAATGTTACACAGTGACAGACCCCAGTACTGTACCAATGTTATACAGTGACAGACCCCAGTACTGTACCAATGTTATACAGTGACAGACCCCCAGTAGTGTACCAATGTTACACAGTGACAGACCCCAGTACTGTACCAATGTTATACAGTGACAGACCCCCAGTACTGTACTAATGTTACACAGTGACAGACCCCAGTACTGTATCAATGTTATACAGTGACAGACCCCAGTACTGTACCAATGTTATACAGTGACAGACCCCCAGTACTGTACTAATGTTATACAGTGACAGACTTCAGTACTGTACCAATGTTATACAGTGACAGACCCCAGTACTGTACCAATGTTATACAGTGACAGACCCAGTACTGTACCAATGTTATACAGTGACAGACCCCAGTACTGTACCAATGTTATACAGTGACAGACCCCAGTACTGTACCAATGTTATACAGTGACAGACCCCCAGTAGTGTACCAATGTTACACAGTGACAGACCCCAGTACTGTACCAATGTTACACAGTGACAGACCCCAGTACTGTACCAATGTTATACAGTGACAGACCCCCAGTACTGTACTAATGTTATACAGTGACAGACCTCAGTACTGTACCAATGTTATACAGTGACAGACCCCAGTACTGTACCAATGTTACACAGTGACAGACCCCAGTACTGTACCAATGTTACACAGTGACAGACCCCAGTACTGTACCAATGTTATACAGTGACAGACCCCCAGTACTGTACTAATGTTATACAGTGACAGACCTCAGTACTGTACCAATGTTATACAGTGACAGACCCCAGTACTGTACCAATGTTATACAGTGACAGACCCCAGTACTGTACCAATGTTATAGTGACAGACCCCCAGTACGGTATCAATGTTATACAGTGACAGACCCCCAGTACTGTACCAATGTCACAGTGACAGACCCCAGTACTGTACCAATGTTAGACAGTGACAGACCCAAGTACTGTACCAATGTTATACAGTGACAGACCCCCAGTACTGTACCAATGTTATACAGTGACAGACCCCAGTACTGTACCAATATTATACAGTGACAGACCCCCAGTACTGTATCAATGTTATACAGTGACAGACCCCAGTACTGTACCAATGTTATAGTGACAGACCCCAGTACTGTACCAATGTTATACAGTGACAGACCCCCAGTACTGTACCAATGTTATACAGTGACAGACCCCAGTACTGTACCAATGTTATACAGTGACAGACCCCAGTACTGTACCAATGTTATACAGTGACAGACCCCAGTACTGTACCAATGTTATACAGTGACAGACCCCAGTACTGTACCAATGTTATACAGTGACAGACCCCAGTACTGTACCAATGTTATACAGTGACAGACCCCAGTACTGTACCAATGTTATACAGTGACAGACCTCAGTACTGTATCAATGTTATACAGTGACAGACCCCAGTACTGTACCAATGTTATAGTGACAGACCCCAGTACTGTACCAATGTTATACAGTGACAGACCCCAGTACTGTACCAATGTTATAGTGACAGACCCCCAGTACGGTATCAATGTTATACAGTGACAGACCCCCAGTACTGTACCAATGTCACAGTGACAGACCCCAGTACTGTACCAATGTTAGACAGTGACAGACCCAAGTACTGTACCAATGTTATACAGTGACAGACCCCCAGTACTGTACCAATGTTATACAGTGATAGACCCCAGTACTGTACCAATATTATACAGTGACAGACCCCCAGTACTGTATCAATGTTATACAGTGACAGACCCCCAGTACTGTATCAATGCTATACAGTGACAGACCCCAGTACTGTACCAATGTTATAGTGACAGACCCCAGTACTGTACCAATGTTACACAGTGACAGACCTGAGTATTATATTTAAAAGGTTGATCTGATCACATAATCATGCTGAGGTATCCACAGTGTAAAACGAACCAGTTCATTTTCTACATCATGCAGCCTCTTGGGTGAGGCAGTGCAAGTGCCTGAACACACCCCACCTCGGCCCTAGCTCCTTGTGGTGCCACTCAGTCAAACCTAATCCTTTGATAATATAGAGATGGGGAAAATGCTTTTACATGTTCCCAACATCCCAAGGGCCATCAAAATCAGTTACTCATGACTAACTCCAACGGTGAATTGAGGAGAAACGTCCTTGCCCAGAGAGAGGTGAGAATGTGCTACCACATGGAGTAGTGGATGTGAACAGCACAGATGCAGCTGCAGGGTAGCTGGATAATGTGAAGGAGAATGGGAGAAAGGACAGAGGGATAGGAAGTAGGAGGGAAGAGGCTGGGGAGGAACAAACACCAACATGGAATGTTAGACTGAAGGGCTCTGTGCTTTATATAATGCAGACATAGATGGCAGGGGGACTTACATTGTTAGTGACTCCCAGCCTCCTGGAGATTTGCTACACAGGCAAGATGGAGACACTTGATTAGAACTCGCAGTCACATTCTCCACACACACATTCACCCAGCAGTACGGAGGAACAGAGTTACCTGGGCTTGTAATCCTTGTGTTTAATATATTGAGGGATGGTGAGAGACAGTATTCTTCTCCTCGAGGGAAATCCAAATCAGGAGGCACTTTCTCTCACGGGGTGATAGAAATCTGGATCTCTCTCCCCAAAAAGCTGCGTGTTCTGGGGATCAATTAGATCTTTTGAGACAGAGCGATAGATGTTTATGGGGTAAGGTCCTCAAAAGGATACTGAGCAAGGCAGGTTATGGACTCGAGATACAAATAAATCATATGCTGATTGAGTGGCCGATCAGACACGAGGGGAATGGTCTCCTCTTGTTTCAATAACCCCCCCTCTCAGAAATGAACAAAAGTAATATCACAGCATGTGGTCAATATTTCCTGCTATCATTTATTCTCCTGAGCGTCAATACTTTAACATCTGTTCCTAAAACATTCCTGCCCCTCTCCTCCGCTGAAGATTTTCTCATGATGCTGGTTCCATGGTTAAAGGAGCAACCTCGATGTGCGAGTCCAGACAGTGAGAGTGTCAGCTGAGGGAGGGAAATCAATTTTGAGCCAGGCTTATTGCTGACCTAACATGGACTCACACACAAACTCACCAAGACCCTTCAACAGAAAGCAGAGCGATGGTGCATAAGCAACAAAGGTTACAGATGAAAAGCTCTTAGCGTTTAAAACACAGATCATTTCAAACAAAGATGCAAGAGAGACAGACACTGAGAAAACAGAGACTGTGCATTCACTGTGCACCATGCACCATGGGATGAACAGATTTCACAAAGATAAAACATTCTATCATTACAAGGGTAGATAGGGAGAAACTATTTCCTCCCACGGGAAAGTTAGAATAAGGGGCTTTGGCAAAATGTTTGAACCAGGTGATTCGGGGGTGATGTCAGGAAGTGCGTCTTTCCACAAAGGCGGATGAAATCTGTGATCCACTTCCCAGATCAGGCCGGAGGTCAATTGAAAATGTTAAAACTGGGCTTGAAGGCTAACCAGGGCCATTAATTGGAGTGAGGTACACATCAGCAAGGAACAGGTTTAAGAAACTGAATGGCCTCCCCTGCTCGCTCCTGTCAATTTAACCTGTGACCTTCAAGTCATTTCCCACTTGGGTCGTAATTTCTGCAAAGTCTTCACAAAGTTTCTGAATGGGTGCTGACTGCTGGTAACTGGGTAATGTTGGGCAGATAATCCTCAAATTTAATCCTGATAATCAAGTTGTTTTATTTTGCATGGATTTGATTGAGGTTAATGAAACTGTGGTTTGTTTCTGCTTTGTCCACTTTTTAAATTACGGACCATCTACTGCCACCTTCCGCGTGCCCAGTGATTCCTTCATCAAAGTTCTCACTTCCTCACAAATTTTCCCGGTGTCTCCCAACATTCAATCCCAACAGCTGGAATTTCCAGAGATTTCCCTGGATTGTCCCCCATAACTTGGCAGAAGATTCACAGGAAATTCCCAGTGAAGGAACAGCAGAAATTGTTCATTTCTCCAATCAGTCATCAGCTCTTGAAATTCAAGTCTGTTGCTACCGCCCTCCCCAACCCGCCTACCCCAGAGGATACCCTTGTCCCTTTCTCACATCAGCCCCCCGGATTGAGGGTCAATTCCTGATCTTTCAATTAATGTTGCTCGATTATCTGAGGGTCGGTGATGAAGCAGAGGAGATGGGGATTGGAGTGTTGCAACAATCTGAATGATGATGTGTGTAAATGAGTGTCATCACGTCAGTGTCTTACCTGTGCCATACTTTGCTCTGTTAAAGGAGTATCGTCAACCTGGAGGGATAGAGTACAGAGGTTCAATAAGACTCAAGCCTGGCCAATCATTAAAACTTCAATGTCAAACGTAACACAGGGATGGTCATTTTGCACCTTTCAAAATTGGGTAGAAATTGGAGGAGGGACAATGGCAAAGGTTCAGTGGGAATCAGGAGGAATTAAATGCAAGAGGCTGCAACATTTCATGAGCACCTTTCATGAGCTCAGGGCGTGCCAAAATGCTGGAAAACCAATTAAATATTTTTGGAATATGATCACTGTTGCAAATATAGGAAATCGGGTCAACACCAAGATCACCTGAGACTGTAACTGCTGATATAACTATGATGCAATGTCACATGGCTAAGAGTAAGAAGTCTCACACCACCAGGTTAAAGTCCAACGGGTTTATTTGAAATCAGAAACTTTTGGAGCTTTAACCCGGTGCTGTGGGATGTCTTACTGTGCCCACCCCAGTCCAGCATCTCCACAACATGGCAAAGAGGCAGATCTGGTTGGAAGCAGTAGCAGAATCTCGTGTAGAATACCGAGATCGATATAGATTTATAAATAAACCCAAATGGGTATCATAATAACAATCTATGGTACCATTCTTAGGGTAAGGCAAATAGTTCGGGAGAGAAAAGTGCAGGAGAGATGCCAAGAACAGCACTAAAACATACCTAAAACTGAGGTGTCAACGTGCTGAACTTACTACTTGTGAGCCAAACAGCAGAAGCAGCAAGTGATGGACAGAGCTAAGCAATTCCACAACTAAAGGATCAGATCTAAGTTCTGCAGCCCTGCCACATCCAGCTGTGAATGGTGGTGGACAGTTAAACAACTCACTGGAGGAGGAGGCTCCACAAATATCCCCATCCTTAATGAAGGAGAGCCCAGCACATCAGTGCAAAAGGTAAGGCCAAAGAATTTACTACAATCTTCAACCAGATCAGCCAATTTGATTTACTCCACATGATAGCAAGGAATGGCTGAAGACCAGAGCAGGTCAGAGGCTCAAACCCCAGCGCTGGGTAACTCATGTCCTGACTCCCCAAAGCCTGTCCACATCTACAAGGCACAGCAAAAATTGTGATGGAATATTCTCCATGTGCCTGATGAGTGCAACTCTAACCACACTCAAGAAGCTTGACATCATCCAAGAACAAGCAGCCCATTTGATTGGCCCATCCAAAAATATTCATTCCCTCCACCACCAACCACAGTAGCAGCCATGTGTACCGTGTACAAGGAACTCACTAAGGCTCCTTAGATGGCAACTTGCAAGCCTACAATCGCTGGCATCTAGAAGGAAAAGGGCAGCAGATGCCTGGAAACACCACCATTTGGTGGTTCACCTCCATGTTAAGTAATGGGTTAAGAGACATTGCAATTAGTTGTCTCATTTATGTTAAGTGTTCAATGATTGTCTCATTTATGTTAAGTGTTCAATGATTGACACTGATATGTAAAGGGGCTTCAGGTGGACTCTGAAGCTTGTGATGATCTGTAGAGTTCTGTGCAGAGTGAGTTTGAACCATTAAAGGTGTGTTGGTGGAAAAGGAGCTGAACTCTTGCCTCTTCATACCACAGCATCTAGTACATTTAACACTCCAAGCCTCTCACCATCCTTTAAATATATCACTGTCACTGAGTCAACATTCGGGAACTCCCTCCCTAACAGCACTGCGGGTGTACCTACACCACGGGAATGCAGCGTTTGAAGGCGGCAGTTCACCACCACCTTTGTGAGGACAGTTAGGGGATGGGTAATAAATGCTCGTGTAGCCGGTAATGTCTGCATCCCGTGAAATATTTTTTAAAAAACACATCTAGACCTCAAAGTCTGATGTTTTCTGTCAATTTTTCAAGAGCACTATGCAAAACGTGGTGGCAGCAGAGTGTAAAGACCCCGAAAAACTCAAAAAAGAGAAGACTGAGAGACCGCTAAATCAGATGAGGGAATCAAACAAGGGAAGATTTAACTCTCCAAAGCTGTACAAATAGCAGGACACAGGGCTCAGGAAGCTAAACAGAGCAGTGTTCATGCAGAAAGTGGTGTCCCTTGGAGAGAAAAGAGTAAAGTCATTCAATATGCCCGACAAAAAGAAAAAACTCAAGTCAAGCAAAACCCCACAAGATGCTCTCGGGGTTAGGAGGAAAATCCTGTACAACTGGGAAGAATTCACGGCAAGGGGAGCCGAGCCGTAACTGTAGAAAGTTAGGGCATTTTAATAATCTGCAGATCGAAAGCTCCTATAGCTCATTGGAAGAAAGAGATAACAATGAAACGAGGTAACAATGAAACTAAGTAAAATCCAAGAAGTGGAAGAGCCACAGATAAATGCTTTTAGCATATTACCGATTTTCGTTACTGTTTTCATCATGTTGCTGATTCTTTTGTATTCTTGAGTTGTCAATAAAATTAAAATATGTGCATGAGCCACAGAAAACCCCCCAAATATCCTTAAAGAGAAGCTAGTTAAACAGAAGATAATTATTGGGGAATTAAGTTAGACGTCAATGATCACCCCACAGAATTCAAGGTAGTTGGGGCAGGTGTTTGAGTATTATCCGATTCAGTAAAATAGCTTAAAAAGGCCACATTACAGCTCCACCCCATCCAATTGCAAGGTCCAGGAGGGACTACACTGAAAATAATAGACCAACATTTGGCAAGATTGAGATACATGGATAAAGAAATTGTGGAACCCCTCTATGTTGCAGCTGAGGCTCGCTCGCACGGTTGTTGAAATTGCCAATGAGCAGTCCAGTGAGATATTCAGGAATTAATTTCCATCCCTATTTTCAGGCTTAGGAAAGATGAAAACAGAATATCATGAAATCCCATGGGCAGATGCTAAGCCCAAATGGTTCTCCACAGTGAGGAAGGGTCTTCACCCACTCAAAGTCAAGAGCGAGATTGAACACATATTTTATGAAAGGGTCAGCTCTCCAGTAACCATTCAGTGGTGTTCTGAAATGGTCACAGTACCAAACTTTAATGGTTCAATTTGAATATGTCTGTGTTTAACGCCTGAGAATGTGAGATGTACCTGATGACATCAGTGGATGAAAGTCTCGTCAAATAAGCAAAATGCACCCTCGACACAAAATGGCAGTTTTCTCTGGACAAAGAATTCAGATTGCTAACTATTTATCACCCCATTTGGTTGTTATTATTGGAGCACGTTATCATTGGGAACATTCTACATCTCAGACATTCCAAATAACAAGGTCTCAGATCTAGAAACAGTAATCTGCCATGTGGACCACATTCTCTTCCATGGTTCAAGGAAGAACATGGCCACTGTGTACAAACAGTCCTTGAGGAAATAGGCTTTACATTAAACGACAATCTACAAAGCCTATGATAAAATTCTTCGGCCATATTGTGCAAGTTTCAGGAATTACGTCTGACCCACAGAAAATCATCGGGGCGAAAACCAATGGAACCTCGGAACCAGAAACATGTAGAAACTTTACAACCACGCAGGTGGAAGGCACTCATATTGAACAATGAGAGAGTGCGCAGTGCATCCTCAACCTTGAAACAAAATCAGGACCAGATCAGGGAGATTGATCAACGCACCATGGATACGATCCCTATGAAGTCTGAGAGGAGGAGGACATACATAATTTTTATAAAGACTTGGGGCGAGATGTAGAGAGAAGGGTTAACATCAAGAGCACCTGATACTGATGTAACTGCTGCTGTAACTATGATTCAGTGTCACATGACTAAGAGACTGATATCTGGTGGGAAGCAGAAGTACAACCTCGTATTGAGTACAGAGATGTAGGGTTAGATTTAACTAAATGGGAACAAAGTCCCTTGGCAAGAATGTTTAGCCACGTTTCCTGTTGCTCACAGCGCCAGGAAACACACGGCTATAAAACTTCACCCGAGTTAAGGTGGCCCCAGCGGGGAATGCGCAGCCGAGACTGTACATAGCCCCGTTTCATTCTGTGAGGAGCTCCGCTCGCTGAAACTCAGTATAGTGAGAGATCGGGACATCATTTTAAAATGACGTCCCGATCTCTGAAACCCCGAACCCCCCCCCAGCCCAAATGCACTATGGTGGCACTGCCAGTGTGCCGGCCCAAGGGATATACACCTGGGGTCCTCCGATTCCCTGGGAGACCACCACGAGTGCCGTTTGTGGAGACCAGTATGAACGGCGCTCACCCGAGGTGAAGGGGACTGATCCCAATGTCTCGGGTACCTCACATTAAAGTGAAACTAGGGGTGGGATTCTCCGACCCCCCACCGGCCCGGAGAATCGGCGAGGGGGGGGGGCGTGAATCTTGCCCCCGCCGGCTGCCGAATTCTCCGACGCCGGGGTTTTGGCGGGAATCTGGCAGCGCCCGCCCCCCGGCGATTCTCCGGCCCGCGATGGGCCGAGCGGCCGCCCGTTTTAGGCCGGTCCCGCCAGCGTAAATTAGACCTGGTACTTACCGGCGGGACCTGGCTCTGCGGGCAGCCTCCGGAGTCCTCGGGAGGGTGCGGTGGGATCTGGCCCCGGGGAGTGCCCCACGGTGGCCTGGCCCATGATCGGGGCCCACCGATCCGCGGGTAGGCCTGTGTCGTGGCGGGACTCTTTCCCTCCACACCGGCTGCTGTCAATCTCCGCCATGGCCGGTGCGGTGACGAACCCCCCTGTGCATGCGCTGGGATGACGCCCGCACGCGCTGGCGCTCCAGCGCATGCGCAACTCGCACCGGCCGGCGGAGGCCAGTCAGCGCCAGTTGGCACAGCGCCAAGCCCCTTCCACGTCGGTTGGCGCGGCGCCGGCCTAGGCCCTGAAGGTTGGGAGGATTCCGCCCCTTCCGGGCGGCCTGACGCCGGAGTGGTTCTCGCCACTCCTCGGCGCCGGGACCGTCCGCCCAGCCGGGTAGGGGAGAATCCCGCCCCACGTGTCTCGCTTTAATATGCAGATTTGCCAAAACGTGATCCCACGTCGCAAAGTCTTGCGTTAGATCTCGTAAGGCATTGCGAGTTGGGTAGATCCCGGAAACGGGGTCTCCCGGCTTCTATTGACCGCATTGTGCGTGGCGAGCTGCTTTGCGGGTGCAGTGTGGTGGCCGTTTGATCTCGCCCATACTTTTATATATAGATCTGTAAATAAACAAGAATGGCCTTTATGATGGTCTATGTTAACATTCGTAGGGTAGCAGCCAACCCCAAAGAAACTCCATCAGGCCCTGAACGCAAGACAGGAAACACACCAATTTGTGCACAGAAAGCTCCACAAATAGCAATGAAATAAACAGTCATTTAATTTTTGAAGAGGTATCGCGGTGTTGAGGGATAAATATTGGTCAGGAATATGGGGTAACAGGGCAGCACGGTGGCCTAGTGGTTAGCACAACCGCCTCACGGCGCTGAGGTCCCAGGTTCGATCCCGGCCCTGGGTCACTGTCTGTATGGAGTTTGCACATTCTCCCCGTGTCTGCGTGGGTTTCGCCCCCACAACCCAAAGATGTGCAGGGTAGGTGGATTGGCCACGCTAAATTGCCCCTTAATTAGAAAAAATAATTGGCTAATCTAAATTTATTTTTAAAAAAGGAATATGGGGTAACTGCCCTGCCATTCTTCAAAGGCTTTTAAGTCTACTCTAAACAGCAGGAATGGCCTTTGTCTAGTCTTCCATTGGAAGGACAGCACCTCCGGGAGTGCAGCACCCCCTCAGCACTGGAGTGCCAGCTTAGATTTCTCTGTGCTCAAGTTACGGAGCCGTTACTTGAACCCACAATATTCTGACTCAGATGAGAGTTGTATCAACCCGAGGCACAGCTCCGAATGAACATTTTAATGGGACACTGACAGTAGGGCCCGAACCCCTGTCAGACGGAGTCTGAACAATGAGAGGAAAAAGGGAAATGGAGAGATTATTGAATCATAATGACAGCGCACAGCAAAGGAGGCCATTGGACCCATTGTGTATCCGGCTCTTTCAAAGGGCATCCCAGTCAGTCCTGCTCCCCATGTCTCTGCAGTTCTCTCTCCTCCAGGTATAATCCAAATTCTCTTTTGAAAGTTCCTATCAAATCTGCTTCCATCACCCTACGAGGCAACGCATTCCAAATCCTAACCACACATAGCATAAATAAAGGTTTCCTTCCCATTGCTCACATATAAAAATAAACCTCCAGCGGGATTTGTTGTGTTTCTGTGCCACTTTAATTTTTTTACTTGGTTCTGTCAGTTTCTCCCCCCCCCCCCCCCCCCCCCCTCCCTCCCCACCGTACAGATTTTCTCTCATTTTCAACCGCTAGCTTGTCTGACCCTACATTCTGTGTTTATGTAGATTTTAGCCTTTCTGCGTGTGCTGGACTTTCCCTGTATACCTTCGCTGCTACTTTAAGAATGACTGAATTTGAATGTCTGAACATTTATTTCCCAGAGCCTGCGGGTGGGAGATGGGTGCATCTTGGGGCCTAGGAAGGGGTTTAAAGCTGTCTGGAGACCTGCTGGGACATGTGTGAATGAGAGATAATGTTACCAGAGCCAAGGCAGCACAGAATGTCTTGCTGTTGCACAACCTTAGACTGATACTGGGACTACAGCCAAGAAGGAAGGCTTGGGTTAGCCAGGGGGAGTCAGCCAGGGAGCATTCACTCTCAGAGTGCTACAGTGTGAAGCAGGATAAGGCCAGGGAATGCAGCGTGGCAGTGGCTATGAAGCAAGTTCAAGACAGCCCACCGCCACTTTCAGAAAGCAACAGGATACGTCAATACAGCTTTGCCAGTGTGACCACAACATTACCTCATTGGCTGGAGAATGATTCGGGGGAACCTGAAAATGTGGATGGTGTTATAAATAATCTTCCTGCTGGGAAATAGCTAAGAGATGGTGAATGTCATATGACCAGGATCTCTCCGTTTCCTCCTGAATTATTTCAGCACAGGGCATTTATTAATCATATTTCTCTACCTACCCATTTGAAAGATTTTTTTGCCACCCACTCTTCTACCAACTTAGATATTTGTGCAACTCAGAAATAACAATGCTGATGAGGATTAGATAAACTTGCAGGTATAATGTTCAAAAACAAATAGCTAGGAATTCTGGAATGTGCAAAAGTGTTAAAATAGCTGAAAATAGCACTGGGAGACAAGAGGAGTCAGGAGGTCTGTAAAGTAGGGCCCGGGCTGGTTAAGGTGCAGGAATTGGAGGACAGAGATGTCAAATAAAATACATCAGACACTGCAATGATTGGTTATTTACTAAACACAGCCAGCTCAGAACAAATATTCTGCCTAAATCACTGACCTGGTTTTTCCTCTTGATCACTAACTGACCTGCTGGGTAGTTCCAGCAATTGCTGTTTTTATTTTGCTTCCAGGGCTGCTTTATTCCCTTGACCTTCCCTTCCTCCTCCCCCCCCCCCCCCCCCCCCCAAACACACACACACACTCAGACACAGGATCCAACTGCACTCTAGTAGGTGTGATACATAAGGGTGAAAGTTCATTTGAATTTTAGTCGTTACGGCTACGCTGCTTCGAGACGCTTACTCATGTCACCGTTACAACACATTGCATTTATATATCACCTTTCCCAGATGCTTCATATCAGTATAATCAGCCAAAATTTGAAAACTACAGCTCAGGTCTTTTGGGTAATGGATAGTCAGAGACCAGATGAAAAAATGAAATGAAAATCGATTATTGTCACAAGTAGGCTTCAAATGAAGTTACTGTGAAAAGCCCCTAGTCGCCACATTCCGGCACCGGTTCGGGGAGGCTGGTACGGGAATTGAACCGTGCTGCTGGCCTGCTTTAAAAGCCAGCTCTTTAGCCCTGTGCTAAACCAGCCCCCTATGTGCCCCAAAGATGAGCTACGGGACCTCTCAGAAGTCCCAAAGCAAGGTTTCCATGGGAATTGCCCAGAGTTACAGATCAGGGAAATCGTTCCCCCTGGTTTATGTGCGGTGACGTCAGCAAGTGTGTTTGCGCGGGCTTTGGGCTGATCACCATCTTGGATTGTGTTGAGCAACACCCTTAATAAACACCTCCGCGTGTTTTACAAGAATCCAGAGTCTCGGCACCTCCATACATTCATTTTCTCTCAAATATAACACCCGCCAGGTATGAACCCCCAAAAGGCAATCCTCCTGCTTCCCAGGTTCCTCTGAAAACGTCTGCAACTCCAAGTCAAGAGGCTTCAGATGGTTCTGATGTTCTAGTTATCCAGGAAATGTCAAACAGGAAAATCCTAGTCTCACACAGCGGTAACTATACAGCTGCCCCACCCCCTCCAATTACTCACACTGACACACCTTCCCTCGCAACCCAACCTGGAGACTCCCCCCCCCCCCCCCCCCCCCCCCCCCCCAAAAAAAAGGCAGAGCCCTCCCACCAGTCACTAAAGCCAACAGGGTACATCAGTGAGCAGATTGCCTTCGCCTACTGAAGAGGTCAGGATTCCACCAGGACGTAGCCATAGGACCATAAGGCACAGGAGCAGAATTAGGCCAGTCGGCCCATCGAGTCTGCTCCACCATTCAATCATGGCTGATATTTTTCTCATCCCCATTCTCCTGCCTTTTCCCCAGAATCCTGATCCCCTTATTGATCAAGAACCTGTCTCTCTCTATCTTAAAGACACTCAGCGATTTGGCCTCCACAGCCTTCTGCGGCAAAGAGTTCCACAGATTCACCACCCTCTGGCTGAAGAAATTCCTCCTCATCTCTGTTTTAAAGGATCGTCCCTTTAGTCTGAGGTTGTGCTCTCTGCTTTGAGTTTTTCCTACAAGTGGAAACATCCTCTCCATGTCCACTCTATCCAGGCCTTTCAGTATCCTGTAAGTTTCAATAAGATCCCCCCTCATCCTTCTAAACTCCAACGAGTACAGACCCAGAGTCCTCAACCGTTCCTCATATGACAAGTTCTTCATTCCAGGGATCATTCATGTGAACCTCCTCTGGACCCTTTCCAAGGCCAGCACATCCTTCCTTAGATACGGGGCCCAAAACTGCTCACAATACTCCAAATTAGGTCTTCCAGAGCCTTATACAGCTGCAGAAGTACATCCCTGGTCTTGTATTATAGCCCTCTTGACATGAATGCTAACATTGCATTTGCCTTCCGAACTGCCGACTGAACTTGCACGTTAACCTGAGAATCGTGAACAAGCACTCCCCAAGACCCTTTGTGCTTCTGATTTCCTAAGCATTTCCCCATTTGGAAAATAGCTTATGCTTCCATTCCTCCTTCCAAAGTCCATACCCTCACATTTTTCCACATTGTATTCCATCTGCCACTTCTTGTCCACTCTCCTAGCCTGTCCAATTCCTTCTGCAGCCCCCCGCTTCATAAATACTACCAGTCCTTCTGCATATCTTTGATCATCTGCAAACTCAGCAACAGTGCCTTCAGTTCCTTCTTCCAGATCATTAATGTATATTGTGAAAAGCTGTGGTCCCAGCACAGACCCCTGAGGCACACCACTAGTCACCGGCTGCCACTCTGAAAAAGACCCCTTTATCCCCACTTTCTGCCTTCTGCCAGTCAGCCAATCCTCTATTCATGCCAGGATATTACCCTTAACACCGTGGGCTCTTATAGTCTCCTCTGCGGCACCTTGTCAAAGGCCTTCTGGAAATCTAAATAAACCACGTCCACTGGTTCTCCTTTGTTACTTCCTTGTTACCTCCTCAAAGAACTCTAACAGATTTGTCAGACATGACCTCCCCTTGACGAAGCCAAGCCGTAGCAATAGGGTTAGAAAGATTAAGTAACATTGATATCACTTCCGGCTCATGGGTATTCACTTCCTGTTCATATCATGCACTTTTGTAAATACATTTGTTGTTCCCACAATGGCCGTATCATTTGAATGCATCATTCATGTGCATCTACGGACCTTCAGATTGTGAGGTTGAACTAAACTCCCACTCCAGGATCACCTCTTTTTGTGAGCTTAACATTCACGTGATGCCTAGTTGATTAATTTAAGTTAATTGCCCGTTGTGTAATTTCAGGGTATGTGTCAAGCTCTTTATTGAAAGTGATTGCAAGTTGCATTCCAAACTTTTATTGCTTACAAGACACTGTGGAGTTCGATGTGCTCAATTGCCTTCAAGGGTCACCAGCAACGTTAACCTGTCTTCAAATAGCTGTCTTCATTGGTACTAGTTCAAGCCCTTTGCCAGGTTGTGCAGGGCACATCACCACTGGCAGGATACCCTCTGCGGGGAGCACTGCGGAGCAGTCCAAGCATTGGAAGTACATCTTTAGGATCCTGAAGGTCTGCTCTACGATGGATCTTGTCAAACTCTGTTGAGTTGTATCTCTTCTCAGAGACACTTGGAGGATGACATTTCCAGTGTGAATCTCACATAATGTAAAAGGGCATTTTTCTACTTCCAGACCAGCTTCAACCCTCCCTCCTTCAGTGTTCGTGTCGCTCAATCTTCCTCCACCCTCGTTATGTAGGGAGAACCACCACCCCCAGTAACCTTGGACCCCATTATTATGGTAGTGGAGATTCCTGCCCTTGAAACCATCACTGTTGTCCCCATGCGGGCCTCACCCACCCCCATCGAGGCTGTGTGCATGGTGACAGAGATGACCTCCCCCCACAAAACAAGCTTTCCGTTTAGAGGCTGTAGATTCCTCCTCTGACCATCCCATCTCAGTACCAAGCCAGATACTCCCATGACCCCAGAATGTGAGGCAAGGACTACACCCTGCATGCCAAGCTATGCCTGACACCCACTGAGCACAAAAGGGCTTGGCCCCTCCCTGGAGCAGGTAGATTACGTGAAAGTTGTCAAGATGTGGGAGATATTCGGAAATTGGGTCCAGAAATGGGGTCCAAAACGTAGCAAGCAATTTAAGGGTTAAACAGACTGAAGGAGAATACTATATTTTTTTTAAAATATAAATTTAGTGTACCCAATTCATTTTTTCCAATTAAGGGGCAATTTAGTGTGGCCAATCCATCTAGCCTGCACATCTTTGGGTTGTGGGAGCGAAACCCACGCAGACATGGGGAGAATGTGCAAACATCTTTAGGATCCTGAAGGTCTGCTCTACGATGGATCTTGTCAAACTCTGTTGAGTTGTATCTCTCCCTCAGAGACACTTGGAGGATGACATTTCCAGTGTGAATCTCACATAATGTAAAGGGCATTTCACTGGACAGTGACCCCGGGCCAGGATTGAACCTGGGACCTTCACACCGTGAGGCTGGAGTGCTAACCACTGCGCCATCGTGCAGCCCGAAGGAAAATACTGTTAGCCCGGACTTATGCTGAGTCACATGGTCCCATTCAGACGTAACTCATTAGGGAATGCACAAGGTGATTCACCCAAGACCCATTGGGCTGGATTCACCGCCCCGCCGCATTTCTGTCCTGACCCACCAGCGGGATTCTCCATTACGCCGGCCGGTCAATGGGGTTTCCCATTATGGGCTGCCCCACACCGTCGGGAAACCCATGGGCGCCGGCAAAATTGAGAATCCCGCTGGCGGAGAATCCCACCACAGGTCTTTCAAGACATTTGTGCATGACCAGCAATTATCCTATTACAGAGTCAGGTGACCCATTTGTCTGTTAATGGAAGGTAGTTGCACGTGAATGGAATAGTTGTAGTCGTGTGTAAACGGGAATGGGCAATCAAGCAGCCCAATTACAGTCTGGACAATCCAGAGGAGGACCTTTGTCTGAAGGGCTGGGCAGAACTTTAACGAGAGAGAGAGAGAGAGAGCATCAATTTGGAACAGAGAAGGATGCGAGCAGCCATGAGACAGGTCATGAAATCTGCTCCAGAAAGGCTGCAGAGGTCACCCAGGAGAGGTCATGAAGGAAACTGTTCCAGATTACAGACTTTCGAAAAGGGTTCTGATTCAGTACCTTAGCCATTGTGAAGTACCACCCAGACATATGTAACAATGCCATGCATCATCCTGTAGCATAGCCTGTGAATCGTCAGGACTGCCTTTAACCTCTCAACCATACCCCATTGCCCCGTCCAGAGATTATGACGGTCTTTCACTCAGATCCACAGTTCCTTCAGGACTGGTCACAAAACTGTTTCCCTTCATGAGTCACTTTGCATCCTGTCCCACACTAAATCACCACCAACCCCCGCCCCCCGCCTCCAATCCAGAGTCTGTGTACATTCCCTAATTCTTCTAAATCCCATCCACCCCCTCTGTGTCCGTGTGCCACTCTATCACGGCAGGCTCCAGCTTCCACACCCCAATCTCTCTGCCTGCCACTGTGCTCCCCAAAACACCTTTATTCCACCCAGTAGCCACTGTGAGCAACCCAAACACAAGTCCCCAGCAGTGTAGGTCAACACTGGCATCGCTGACGCCCTGTTTCAGGGTGGCTCTAAATGTTGCACCCACCTCGAAGTCACAAGCAAAGTGAGGGTGGACAATTGCACACCGCATGCAAGGTTGTGAATCAGACGGGTCTCATTTCCCGCTGGCACAGCAGGTAATTAGGAGGGGGATGGGCGGGGCAAAAGACTGGAGTCCGGCGAGTTGCGTTTTCAATGAGTATCCGACACACGCTAATTGGAGGCAGATGGGGTTTTCATCGTGGGTCACCAGGAAATCCGGCCCACCGTGAAAGTGGGGAGAATTGCCAACTGTTTTCCAGTCAGCAGGACTTGGACTCTTGGCCTCTGACTTTTCCGCTCGCGCCAGCACCATGTTCCCGTACTAGCCTCCCTGAACAGGCCGCTGGAATGTGGGGACTAGGGGCTTTTCACAGTAACTTCATTTGAAGCCTACTTGTGACAATAAGCGATTTTCACTTTCACCAAGCTCGCTGCTGGGCAGAAACAGAAAATCCTGTCTGAGATTATCTGGTTGGTATCACATTACTGTTTATGACAGCTTGCCGTGTGCAAGTTAACTGCTGTGTTTCCTACGTTGCAACAGTGAAAATTCAATCGGCTTTAATGTGCTCTGGGAACTCCAGAGATTGGCAATGGTGGTACAGAAATGCAAGCATTGCTCTATAGCACAACACATTCTTGTACCCCCTGTACAACTTCATTGCCCCATCTTCACGGGCAGCACACCGGGTTTCACAACGGCGTCGGCCGTTGCGGAGATTTCCGCCCAAGGTCTTTTCTACGGTGGATCTCAAGTCCGCCTACCACCAGCTCCCCATCCGCCCTAGCGACTACAAATACACTGCATTCGAAGCAGATAGGCGGCTCTACCACTTCCTAAGGGTGCCCTTCGGTGTCACAAATGGAGTCTCGGACTTCCAACAGGAGACGCACCGAATGGTTAACCGGTACGGTTTGCGGGCCACGTTTCCGTACCTCGATAACGTCACCATCTGCGGCCACGACCAGCAGGACCACGACACCAACCTCCATAAATTCCTCCATACCGCAAAAATCCTTAACCTAACTTACAAGGACAAATGTGTGTTCAGCACCGACTGTCTAGCCATCCTCAGCTACGTAGTGCATGATGGAGTCAGTGTGGACTTCAAATGGTCCCTCCCCTCCACCGGCCGCAACCCCGTACTTCCTGAATGTGATTGACGAGTACTCCCGGTTCCCATTCGCCATCCCCTGCCCCGACATGACCGCAGCCACCGTCATAAAAGCCCTCCACAATATCTTTACCCTGTTCGGTTTCCCCGCCTACATGCACAGCAATAGGGCATCCTCCTTCATGAGCGACGAACTGCGTCAATTCCTGCTCAGCAAGGGCATTGCCTCGAACAGGACGACCAGTTACAACCCCCGGGGGAACAGACAGGTAGAGAGGGAGAACGGAACGGTCTGGAAGACCGTCCTACTGGCCCGATGGTCCATGTATCTCCCAGTCTCCCGCTGGCAGGAGGTCCTTCCTGATGCTCTCCACTCCATCCAATCACTGCTGTGTACCACGACCAACCGAACACCTCATGAACGTCTCCGTGTCTTCCCCAGGAAGTCCTCCTCCGGGACCTCGCTCCCGACCTGGCTGGCAGCTCCTGGACCCATCCTGCTCCGCAAACACGGGCGGGCGCACAAGTCGGTTCCATTGGTCGAGAGAGTTCACCTGTTCCACGCTAACCCTCAATACGCCTACGTGGTGTACCCCGACAGCCGGCAGGGTACGGTCTCCCATCGGGACCTGGCGCCCACTGGATCCACACACACCACCCCCCCCCCCCCCTCTATCCCACCGGCGCACCCCACAGCCGCCCCCTTCCCAGGTCGATCGGTCCTCCCACCCGGCCCATCCAGGAGTGATGAAGCTGCCGAAGAAGCCGAAGTCACGCTCCCGGAGTTACGGATGTCCGAGCCGGCGCCCGCATCACCGCCAAAACTGCGACGATCGCAGAGCACGACCAGTAATTCCGATCGACTAATTGCTTCATTCTGATTGTAAATAAATACTGTAAATAGTTGTGATATGTAACAAGGCAAAACACTGTTAATGTATACTGGGTACCACCATAACCTCAACCTCTACCACTGAAAAACGCGAGACCACCACCCCACCGGACTCTTTTTTTTTTTTTGAAAAAGGGGGTGAATGTGGTAGTCGGTATTAGGGGTATTACGGTACCCTGGACAATGCTGTAAGACCATTGGTGTGGGAGGTACCGGAGACTGCTGTATCATTGGTGAAGCCTGCCTGCTGGTTCCGCCCAGTAAGGTGGAGTATAAGAGTCCGTGTCTCCCTAGCTGCTGCATTCTGTACCTGCACTGCTGGGGGAAACATCTAGTACAATAAAGCATTCAGTTGTCATCCAATCTCGCTTCTGGAGTCATTGATTGAGCATCACTCCCACAGTCCAAAGACATACAGGTTAGGTGGATTGGCCATGATGAATTGCCCTTAGTGACTAAAAAGGTTAGGTGGGGTTATTGGGTTACGGGGATAGGGTGGAAGTGATAGCTGAAGTGGGTCAGTGCAGACTTGATGGGCCGAATGGCCTCCTTCTGCACTTATGTTCTATGTTCTTGTTCATCACTTTCCAACTTCCTCCCTGGTCTCCTCAGCTGAGATCAGCTAAATGCATAAATGCTAGTGCTAGTGTGTAAATAGCCAGATAAAGACAATTCAGTCAGGAGGTACACCCCTCATCAAGTTGACAAGTAATTCCATGCTACAGCATGCAGCGAGGGCAGACACCATCCTGTACCTGCACTACCCGTCATTAATTCAGAGGCCGATTGCATTGGTCTTCGCTGTTCCCGCTGCTGGTCAGATAGTCAAAGAGAACAAAGCCATAGGCTGATTCAGTGTCTGTCTGGCAGAGGGAAAGGGAGAGAGAAGGACAGAAAGAAAAGAGTAAAGATATAGTCGCCCCAAACAGGAGAGCACAAAAAGAGGGCGTGGAATGACAGGAATGTTCTGGAACAGACACTTACCCGGAAATTCACTTTCTGAATGACCTGCTGGGGATCACTCTCCAAGATGACCCTGTCAAAGGAGTAGAAGCAAAGTAAAAACACAGGATAAAAAATGGCCAGAGTTTGTGACTGACTGATGTCAATTCAGCTCTCTCTCACTGTAACTCAGTAATCCTTCTACTCAGTGCCAAGTTACTGACTGTACCTCGGAGTCACACCGTTACTCAGTACTGACTGTACCTCGGAGTCACACCGTTACTCAGTGCCAAGTTACTGACTGTATCTCAGATTCACACCGTTACTCAGTGCCATGTTACTGACTGTACCTCGGAGTCACACCGTTACTCAGTACTGACTGTACCTCGGAGTCACACCGTTACTCAGTGCCATGTTACTGACTGTATCTCGGATTCACACCGTTACTCAGTGCCAAGTTACTGACTGTACCTCGGAGTCACACCGTTACTCAGTACTGACTGTACCTCGGAGTCACACCGTTACTCAGTGCCAAGTTACTGACTGTATCTCAGATTCACACCGTTACTCAGTGCCAAGTTACTGACTGTACCTCGGAGTCACACCGTTACTCAGTACTGACTGTACCTCGGAGTCACACTGTTACTCAGTGCCAAGTTACTGACTGTATCGCGGAGTCACTCCGTTACTCAGTGCCATGTTACTGACTGTACCTCGGAGTCACACCGTTACTCAGTACTGACTGTACCTCGGAGTCACACTGTTACTCAGTGCCATGTTACTGACTGTACCTCGGAGTCACACTGTTACTCAGTGCCAAGTTACTGACTGTATCGCGGAGTCACTCCGTTACTCAGTGCCATATTACTGACTGTATCTCGGAGTCACACTGTTACTCAGTGCCATGTTAATGGAGATTTCCACTCAACTTTGTGTGAAGTGCTGCCTGACATCATCTCCGAACAGCCTGGTTCTTATCTCCCTTGTTCTGGACTCTGCCACCATAGGGCCGAAAGAGAAACTATTTCCTATCAAATCTTGTTATTTTAAAGTACCTAAATTAGATCACATTTAATTGTCTAAGAGAATGCAAGCAAACCATACTTATGCAACATGTCCTCATTAACAACCCTCAAATAGGCAGAATTTCCAAAGAATGTGGTTTTATCTGAAAAAAAGTGTAAAAATCATCTCACCCTCCATCCACAATCTCATCCATGATCAGCAGAACCCCATCCATATTCTCCATTAGAGATTTCTTTTCCACATTTTTCCTGAAAAATACAAAATGGGATTATCAAAAAGTACTGTCATGATGATATGCTTAATACTAGATAATGATTTGAAATTCTGCCCTGACTTCAGGGGAGTGTGAAGGACTCACATCTCCTGTCTCATTTGCAAGGTACTTACGGCTACCACCAAAAGGTAATCAACTGTTGGAGATGGGCCATTAAAATTAATTACTTGAACATGGAACTCTGGCTAATTTAGTTTCCAAACAGAAGCTAATCAAGTTGCCTTTGGAATATGTGGTGTGGATATAGGTTCAGACGCTCAGCTCTGGATGGGCCAATGCTGGAAACAGTCTGATGCCTCCTGACACAGGGTCCTGAGCATAGGGTGGTGGTAAATCAATTTGGTGGGAAGGGAATGGGGGAAATTGAGGGATAGAACATTTTCAATGAGCTATAGTTACACATGTTAAAAGGTTCAACTTCAACAAGATTTTTAAAGTCTCACTTACCGTAGCATCTGGCTCAAAGAATCGAACAGGCAATTGAGAACAGTCATTAACATGAGCTGTAAATAGACAGAAGCTGTTACACATTTAATTTATGCCCATGATATTAAAACGGAGTAAACTTCACAATAAACTAGAATTATGCTGATGCAATATTATCCTGAATCTATGGAACACCTCTTACATCAAGAACATACAAAGTAGGTCACTCCACACCAAGGCTGCTGAGTGAATCAATGAAATCACGGCTGATTATTTAATTGCAACCTCAACTCCACATTCCCACCAACCCCCGGTAATCCTTCATCCCTGGAGAATCTATCCACCCCTCTGCCTTAAAAATATACAAAGACTCTGCTTCCATCACCTGAGGGTGCGAGGTCCAAAGACTCTTAGCCCTCAGAAAAATATTTCTCCTCATTTGTCTTAAATGAGCGAGAGTACCCAATTTTTTTCCCATTAGGGGGCAATTTAGCGTGGCCAATCCACCTACCCTGCACATCTTTGGGTTGTGGGGGTGAAACCCACACAGACACGGGGAGAATGTGTAAACTCCATACGGCCAGTGACCTGGGGCCCAAATGGAACCTGGGTCCTCGGCGCCGTGAGAGCGCGGTGCTAACCACTGCGTCACCGTGCCGCCCTTAAGCCCAGGATTTGAGAAGGAGTCAGATCAATGGCGTGGGATATGTGGAAACCTCTCCATATCCCAGCATCTGGTAGCACAAGAGGTCTAGCCAACTGCTTGGTAAAACAATAAACAACATACGCAGCAAACTCCCACTGCAAGTCAACAGCGAATCGATACAGAAATAAAAAGTGCCATGTCTGAAAGAACTGGTGTTTATTACATTCTATAAATGGGCAAGAGTTATCTGAAAGGAAAGAGGGGAGATAATTGAAGAACACGAGAGGTAACAATGGAAATGGGCCTGTTGCTCCAAGCTAGAAGTCTCTGTAGTGTTAGTTTGGGAGGTAAGGCACAGTGGGTAGCGCCTCTTGCCTCAGACTCAGAAGCTCTGTGTTCGAGTCCCACCCAAGGACTTGATGGTCAAGGAAGGTGCATTTGTAATGTGGCTGAACAGGTTGATTGAGGCTCCGAAGAGGAGACATATTGAATTCAAAACATTAACTCGGTTTCTCTCTCCACAGGTGCCACCAGACTTGCTCCAGCATTGTCTTTTTTTTATTTCAGATTTCCAGCACCTACAGTATTTTGCTTTGTTGATTATCGGCCTGTAAATCCTTCCAATGTACCTGTGACAGGCAGCAAGAGTCACCTGGTCAGCCGTGTTGATGCAGAGTGCCACTGCTCAAACAATAGCCGCTAGCGACAGGCTAGTGACCAGTTCCAGAGGAATGCTAGCTATGGAAACAGAAATAAGCTTGTGCTTAATCTGTCTCATGTGTCACGGTTAAGAATCAAGGTATTAAGTTTACCGAACTCTAAAATTTATTATTTTTGAACAGGTGTTATCACCTGCTTAAAGCAAGTGGGTTAAACTGTGCACAAAACAATGTCAATAGAAAGGACTCATTCAGTAATATTGACCACAATCTCTCTCTTCTCCCCCCCCCCCCCCCGCCTCCCCACACTTCCTTGGATGAGTGCAGCTCCAACAACACTCAAAGAAGCTCAACACCATCCAGGACTAAGCAGCCCATTTCATTGCTACCCCTTCCAAAAACATTCACTCCCTCCACTACTGATGAACAACGGCAGCCATGTGTGCATCCACAAGATGCACTGCACAAACTCGCCAAGGCTCTTTCGGCAGCACTTTCCAAACCCGCTACCATAGAGAAGGAGAAAGGTAGCAGATACCTGGGAATGCTATAACCTGGAGGTTCCCCTCCAAGTCACTCATCATCCTGACTTGGAAATATATCACCGTTCCTTCACTGTTGCTGGGTCAAAATATTGGAACTTCCTCCTTAGCAGCACAGTGGATGTACCTACACTTCCAGCAGTTCAAGGCAGCAGCTCACCACCACCGTCTCAAGGGCAATTAGAGCTGGGCAATAGAAGCTGGCCAGCCAGCAACATCCAAACCCTGTAAATTATTATTTTTTTTTAAAAATCATACACAGGGATAGGTTTTGAGCAACAATGTGAAAGAGGCAACAGTGAATCAGCTGACCAATTAACATTGTTCCCTATTTTTATTTTCACTGAAGTCAATCAGGAAGATATTATTCAAGCTTCTTTCTCCCATTCACCTGTTTTACACTGTCACAAGTCATAATCTACCCGTCACCTCTGCTGCAAGCCATCACTCTGTAACACTGTTGCTCTTAACTCCATATTGCTACATTACTGTCAAACCATATTACTTTTAAATGATGTTGCCTCCGACACTACTTTATTTTGCCACTCCTTGTTACTATCTAACAATGTAGCAAGAAATAAGTGACAGCATTACAAATTGCTCATTACTCTACAGAAATCAGGAATTCCATGAAATCTAAATATTTATTTTCACTCCCAAATTCTTGACAATCCTCGTACCAGTTGTAAAAGTGGCAGGGGATTACCGTGAGGCTCCTACCATTGCTGTTCTGAGCTGTTCCATGGGAGGCAGGGTCAGAACGAATAGACAACAACCTCTTGCTAGACTCCACCCAGCATTTCCCAACACATCTGCTGCGTTTCATTAAATGGAACAAAAGAAGGGATTTTGTTTTTACCTCATTTTCCTGTGGATTGCCTACGATGTAGAAGTACAGATCAACAGAACTTTTATAGATCACAGTCAGTCCCTCCAGGAATGCAATTTCACCTGTTTCAGTCAAAAGGACAGTGTCAGAATTTCATTGGGATTCACGGCAACACAATGGTTAGCATTGTTGCTTCACAGCGCCAGGGATCTGGGTTCGATTCCTGGCTTGGGTCACTGTTCAGAGTCTGCAGGTTCTCCCCGTTTCCTCCGGGTGCTCCGGTTTCCTCCCACAAGTCCCGAAAGACATGCTGTTAGGTGAATTGGACATTCTGAATTCTCCCTCAGTGTACCCGAACAGGCGCCGGAATGTGGCGACTAGGGGCTTTTCACAGTAACTTCATTGCAGTGTTAATGTAAGCCTACTTGTGACAATAATAAAGATTATTATCTCTCCACTGCCCTAGTTTCAAACTTCTCACTATTTAGAAAATATTCTGATCTATCTTTCTTCAATCCAAAATGGATGACCTAAAGCTTCCGTCACACTGAATTGCATCTGACTCAGTCTACTGTTAAACAAAGGATTGCATAACCTCAGTTATAAGTCACATGTCAATTCTTAATAAACATACACTTGATATCAGAGCATCAGCCAGCTGTTCTCGATATACTGAGCTCACAAAATCTGTGACCTTCTCCGGATACCAGTAACTTTGAACTGTTTTCAATTCAATTTGGATCAGCATGAAATCTATCACCTTAAACATTCGCTCCTTCCCAGTGCACAGTGACTGCGCACACGCGCACACGCACACACATGCTTCTCCACAAGAAACACTATACCAACTCACCAAGACTTCCTCTGCAGAACCTGCCACATCTGTTACCTCTACCACCGTGAAGGACAAGGTCAGCAGGCATATGGGAACACCACCACCTGCAGGTTCCACTTCCAAATCTCGCCAAAAAAAATCACCTTTAGAGTTAGAGCTTTTAAGCATAGAAAGGGGCCATAGAAAGGCACCTGTGCACATGGGTCATGTGTTTCCTCAAATCCCTTCTAAATCCCCTGCTCCTTACCTTAAATCTATGCTCCATCTACAAAGGGGAAATGTTTCTTCATATCTACCCAATGTCCCTCAATTCTGTACACCTCGATGAAGACCCACTCAGTCTTCTTTGCTCTAAAGAAACAGCCCTAACCTAACCAGCCTTTCTTTATAGCTCCAGCCCAGGCAATATCCTGGTGAATCATCTCTGCATCCTTTCTAATACAAACACCGCTTTCCAGAACTGCACACTGAACTCCAGCTGGTCTTTCATCATTACTCCCTTCCTAACAGCACTGTGAGAATCCTTACACAGGCTGTACTTCTCAAGGGCAATAAATGGTGGCCTAAACAGTGATGCTTACATTCAAAGAATAAATTGTGAACATCACTCCTCTCTTTCCCCCTCTTCATGGAATCTACAGTGCAGAAGGAGGCTATTCGACCCATAGAGTCTGCACCTTGGAAAGAGCACCCCACCTAAGCCCACACCTCCACCCTATTCCCACACTTCCACCCTAACCCCTCAACCCCACATTACCTTTTTTGGACATTAAAGGGCAATTTAGCATGGCCAATCCACCTAACCCACACATCTTTGGACTGTGGGAGGAAACCGGAGCAGACACGGGAAGAACATGCAGACTCCACACAGACAGTGACCCAGCGGGGAAATAGAACCTGGGACCCTGGCGCTGTGAAGCCATTGTGCTAACCACTATGCTACCGTGCTCTTCTCCCCTTCCCCTCCAATGGCACAAGGGATTTGAGTCAATTCTCCAATCGGTGAGATACCGAGCCATTTAAACCAGTGCCCAATCTCTAGCCCGATGCGGAGTCAGCTGATGTCAGGCAGGCAGTGTTATAAGCACTACAAAGTATCTCATTCCCCGGTCTACAGGAGAGGGCGAGGGAAATCAGTTACGGTGTCTACTCTTGAT
This sequence comes from Scyliorhinus canicula, assembly GCF_902713615.1. Lineage (NCBI taxonomy): Eukaryota > Metazoa > Chordata > Chondrichthyes > Carcharhiniformes > Scyliorhinidae > Scyliorhinus > Scyliorhinus canicula. The sequence goes on from NC_052164.1 coordinate 3,871,376, forward strand.
ATCCATCCAGTGATAGTCAGAGACATTTTGTCTTCCTCCTTTGTGTCAGTCTGACCCTCAAGATGGTTTTGCCATTTAATCAGATCATAGCTAATTTGTCTCTTAATGCCAGGCTACCTGCCTTGGTTCTGTTACGATAATGGAGGAAAAACCTCAAATTATAAATGGATATATTGAACTCGAGATGTGTTATTAAAATGGACAAACATGCCAAAGATGGCGGAGGATGTAAATTCTGAGAATGCAAATTCTGCCATTGTCTGAATTGCTCCAATATGGTGATACTGAGAGAGAGAGACAACGGTCTGTCACACCCTGTCTCAGAGACATTTGAAATTAAGAAGCAGTGCAAATGTGAATTGCCATCTCCTGTGGAGCTAATGGAAGCAGCAGGAATTAGTGTTTAAAATTAAGGGGCAATTTAGTGTGGCCAATCCACCTACCCTGCACATCTTTGGGTTGAGACCCACACAGACACGGGGATAATGTGCAAACTCCACAGTGACCCAGACAAATACAAGCCTTGCTCCCTCGGATTATTGAAGCAAAGTCAAGATCAGCAAAGCCACAGCTAAAAAGGAAGCAGGACAACCTCTCAGCAAAACTGCAGGATGCTAGAATGTCAAAAACAACTACTCAACTGCTGGAGGTCAGTGCTACTGGAATCACAATTGCAAATGCCACAGTATTTCACCATCTAATCCTCACGGACGGTCAAAAACAGATTCATATATCTATTTTTTTCTTATTTTTGGATTCACTTAGTTCTAATCTGTATTTTAGTACATTCTCACATTTAGTAACTAGTAAATTCATTCTTCCTTAAAAACTTAAGAATGCTTTGAGGGGTACAATCTTTAATACTGATGCCAACAAAAGTCTATTAATGCTAGATTTAAAATTTCCAATTATCCCCCAACTTAACATGGCAGTGGTAAGAAGGATAGACACACTTACTGTCATTTTTATGCGTCTTGCTGAAAATATTCTTTTCAAAATTCCTCTGTTCTTTGGTGGAAGGATAGGCATTGTCATAATACTGTGGAGCGAAAGAATAAAAGCAAAGAGAGAGAGAGAGAGAGACAGAGAGAGAATCATTCCAATGGATGTTACTAAGGAAACAACAGCTTTATCAAACTTCCACATTTTAGGAGTTACCTTGGCATGCAGACGCTCCCCATCATTGTCCAGGATGATGATTGCTTTGACAGTGTAGAGAGAAGGCTCCTGAAACCACAAGGGAAAGACAAAGAACAGACATTTTCACCCAGGTCCATGACAGGTGCTTCACTGTTTTTAAAATGGGTTCGAGCTCCCCGTTCCTGACACGGTTCGAGTTGCTGTCATTGCCCATTGTAACATTCCCAGGGAGTAGGTCAAATTGCCCGGGTGAATCTACCTGCCGCTCTATTTATGTCCCATGCTAATCTCTGTCCCAGGACCCAGCAAGGGACCTGGAAACTGGCCGAGGAGAATGTGTGTGCAAGACAAGCAGTACTCCTCCGTCTAACCGTGTCTGTGTCACTCTTGTTTCTCTGTGGCACTGTCAGAGTCAGCAGATATGGGCTTCAGGTTCACTCAGAGGTGTCCCTAGAACCCCGGGCTGACACTCCAGTGTGCTACTGAGGGAGTGCTGCACTGTCAGAGCTGCTGTCTTTCAGATCAGACGTTAAACTGAGGCCCCATTTGCCCTCTCAGGTGAATGGAAAAAAATGATGATGGTGTTGGGGGGCACAGGTTCAGTGCAACACCCCCAATCCCACAAGGGCAGATAACATAAAAATTAAAAACTTACCTGCCTGGGCTTCCCTTGGCACCCAATCCCCCTGCTGGCAGGTGTGGCCTGGTGATGCAATATGAACCTGTTACCGTTACCCCACCTACCCATACTCAAGTTCCAAACAAAAGTTGTCAAGCAGGACATGGAGCTCATCAAGTTGTCCCACTTGTCTGTTCAAAGGGGGAAGGTTAATATTGGAAACCTGTGGGATGGCAGCAGGGTGGGGAAAGTGACAAGATGCTCCTCATTTTAACTGCTTCCGCCCCCCGCCCCCACCCCTAACCACCACCACCACTTCCCACCAGGAGGTCAGCATTAAAGTCACAATCAATCACAGCGTAGAAACAATTCTGCACACATTTCGGTTTTGCAGTAGCTTCTTAGAATAGCTCCCTAAAATGGCACAAATTCTGTGATATAAATGGGATGTAATTATACAGTAAGGGAGAGGTTCCCAGTGGTGGTGTCCTTCAGGAACTGTTAAACCATGAAAAGCAAACATGTTTAATAGCCGCTCCACAGACAGAGGAGAAAAGGAGAGGGGATAATGCACCAAAAGAATCAAACACAACTTTCAAGGCCTGGTTGACAAATGAATCAGTTCAAAGCAACACTACTGAAAGAGTTAAAGGCAGGGGGAAATGGGGACAGGGCAGGATGCCAGAAGCACATGAGCTTCTGGCTGTGCCCACTTGGCAGGTTTATCCTGTTTCACTGAAGTATGGTGCACGCTTGCTATTACATCTCCTTACCGAACCTTTACTCAGGTGATCAGCAGACTCTGTGGTGATCCCACTTGTACACAGCAGTGGCCATCCCAAATCGGAGTAAAAGGTCATGGCTTCATGTTCACTCCAGAAGACATGAGCACAGCATCTGGGCAACATCCCCAGTATTGAGGGAGTGCTACACTGTCTGAGGTGCAATCTTTCAGGTTTGACATTGAACCGAGGCTCTGTCCGCCTTCTCAGACAGGTGGACAGATTCTATGGCATTAACTGAAGTGGAGAAGGGAAGTTCCCCCCAGTGTTCTTGGTGGGAAGGTACTGATCACATCCAGAGTTCCCTGTCCTGTATCCCACACTTTAAAGTAAACAGTTAATAGTAAAGTGCTTTGGGATGTTTGGAAGTTGTGAAAAGCAAGTCTTTTCGGAATGTGGGAGCAATTCTTTGTTTTAAGAGGCTGGCTGAAAACTGACATAACATATGTTACACAGCTAACCAGAAGGCCAGGATGTAAAGATTAACAGGTCATTCTGACATTTATTTTTCCTGTTCCGATGTGGATAATCTACAGTTATATGAATCCTCACTCAAGGACAGTTTAGCAGAACACTCAAACAAGGCTTTTACAGTCACACATGGGAGACCCATGTTCAGGGATCACATGGATATTGCTCTCATTGTAAAACAAAGGACTTCATTTGACTTAACAAGGCAGTCGTCCCACTAAAAGGGTGTTAATCACTGAAGGAAATAAGCAATGTAATAAACCACACTAACTCTACCGTTCCTATACAGCAGGATCCATTCAACATTTACAAAACTATGACAAAGTCTGTACATGTCTGCGAGATGGGATTTCATAAAGTCAGAGAGTTTTACAGCACAGAAAGAGACCCTCTGGCCCATTGTGTCTGCACCGGCCTATGGAATAGGCTTTTTCCTATAGATTGCGTACGGACATGACCTTAGTATTGCACAGCACTAGGAACGTTAGGACACTACATCTCAGGGTTCTGCCTGTGTCATAAGGTGGCGATTACAGAATTAAAAAAATTAAAACTTACAGATACTCGAAATTTGAAGCACTGGAAATATAGAGTGTGTCACTCAGCATCTACATGTTAAAGGTGATCTGGTCAATGTCTCTCAAAGATTAATCTCTCTGGGCAAGAGAAACAAAGTGACTTGGAGCAAACCACTTTCTTTTCATCCAGAACCCAACACTCTGCCAATCACCTCTATCTGACAGGGTGCTAGTGTGGCAGGGTTGCCTCCAGCTGGCTGCTGAAGCAACGGTCTTGAAAACACAGATTTTAAACTCTCATCTTGTTTTCAAATCTCTCCCTATGTTAATAACCTCCTTTGCAAAAAAGAAAGAAAATCGCTTATTGTCACGAGTAGGCTTCAAATGAAGTTAATGTGAAAAGCCCCTAGTCGCCACATTCCGGCGCCTGTCCGGGGAGGCTGTTACAGGAATCGGACCGTGCTGCTGGCCTGCTTGGTCTGCTTTCAAAGCCAGCGATTTCACCCTGTGCTAAACAGCCCCGTAGACTTCAAAATTCCCTGTGCTCTTCCAATTCTGGCCTCTGATGCCTCCCCAGTTTTAATCCCTTCATCGTTGTGGCTAAACCTTCAGCTATCTAGGCACCAAGCACTGGAATCTCTTCCCTAAACCTCTTGGCTCATCTCCCCTTCTTTCAGATCCTCCTGTGACCCAAGCTTTGAGTCATCTGTCATAATCTCTCCCTTTGTGACTTACTATCAATTGTTTTGTCCAGTGTCACTGCTAGTGTGACATGGGGTGGTTTGCTAAAAAAAAGTTTAAAGGCACTATATAAAAATGCTAGTTATTAAAATGCATAGACTGCCAAAATGCCCATTTTATTTTTAAACGAGTTAATGTTTTCACTTCCTGTGCTTCATGATGTGGACCCTTTTATGTAGGAGGTTTATAAACATCAGACACTTCACAGCCAGAATGTCTGGGTCCTGAAAGTCTGATATGATGCTGTTTTGAATGACTGCGTCTCTCATTAACGATATTATCAACGTTACCTGCAACTCACACCGACCCACACTTCTAACACAGACTGCCCGGAAGCTACACGTGTCTGCTAACGCCACATCACAGATTGACTCAGATCAGAAATTCAAACGGATATCTCAACAAGAAAAAAAACATTCAGAATAAAAATTTAAAAACTTCATTCAAACTTCTGAACACCCTCAGCTGTTATAGTAATAAACTTTGTAACCACGAATGTTCTGTATATATACACACACACAATCAGGTAGCAAACGTCACCAAGTTAACTTTTTCATTTATACACGTATAAAATAAAGTAACAAACGTTTATCAACAACATTTTACTTTAAAAGCTTTATATATAATAGTAAACATTCCCTTCTGTTTAACAGCTGGGAAGTTTGCAGTTTTTAGCCAGTTCGCTTGGTTTTAGTTTGTAGTTGGGGTCTTTCCAAAACAAAGTTCTGTCATGCACTGACTTTTCTCAGTTACAGAGCCTGAGTGTATGACAGAACCTTCGGCTTGGGAGACCTCTGCACGGCGGATCCTCAAGGGAAGACAGGAATAACCACATTTTTTTTTGATCGGAATGAAACTCTTTTTTTCCCCCAGACGTTTACTTTGCATTTCAACACGATATCGACATGAATGGGTTTCAGTAAAAAGTAGCCTGGTCTGAACTTGCACAACTTCCGAACTCATTCAACAAATCAAAAATCCGAACATTTGACACACGCTGTTGCAACTTTACACCTTCTTTATTTTGTTTCCGCCCCCATCCCCCAACAACACGTACGATCTGGGGATTGAGGAATTGGCAGCCCGTTTAGTTTCATTTTACTGAACTCGCTTTTAGTTCTATTTTACAAACAATTATGGTCGGAAGAAATCTCGTTAGGATGTGTTACAGAGTCGCGCACTGCCCGGAGTCTACTGTGCAAACTGGTATGTGAAAAATGTCAGCGAAATAAATGTTGGCCAATTCGGCGAGGAAAGAGGCTGCTCAGCGATGCTGATTTCACCTTGCTCACAATGCAATTTCACCACAGGCACCATCCACCGATACTGACATGACCTAAAGAGGGGAAGAAAAATGTTACACACCGTACCAGTGCTGAGGGATCCATGTTGTGGTAGTGCCGACGTGGACAAATCTTGCTTCCACTCCCAGCCTCTGTGACTGGCTCCCTCGCCATAGGAGGGTTTATTTAGGCTGCAACGGTGTATGACGGGATTCTGGATGACTCCCAGCTCTTGCAATTGCGTGTTCTCATGTGGTTGGACTCAAATTCCTCCCTCTTTTTTTCTCCATTCCAATTGTGTTTTGGGGGTTAGAATGCCATTCATTCTGATCATCCAACTCAATAGCTTAACCCCGCTTTCCCCCTTATCTCTTCACCCTAAGTGCTGTATCTAACTGCTTCTTGAAATCATACAATAATAATCTTTATTAGTGTCACAAGTATCACAGGGGCTGGTTTAGCACACTGGGCTAAAAAGCTGGCTTTTAAAGCAGACTAGTAGCACGGTTCAATTCCTGTACTAGCCTCCCTGAACAGGCGCCGGAATGTGGCGACTAGGGGCTTTTCCACAGTAACTTCATTTGAAGCCTACTTGTGGACAATAAGCGATTTTCATCTCATTTCAAGTAGTTTCTATTAACACTGCAGTGAAGTTACTGTGAAACGCCCCTAGTCACCACTTTCCGGCACCTGTTCGTGTACACAGAGGAAGAATTCAGAATGTCCAATTCACCTAACGGCGTGTCTTACGGGGCTTGTGGGAGGAAACCGGAGCACCCGGAGGAAACCCACTCGGACATGGGGAGAACTTGCAGACTCCACACAGACAGTGACTCAAGCAGGAATCGAACTTGGGAACCTGGTGCGATGAAGCAACAGTGCTACCCTGCCGCCCATGTTTTGGACTCAACTACTTTCTGTGGTAACAAATTCCACAGGCTCTCCACTCTGGGTGAAGAAATTTCTCCTCATCTCTGTCCCAAATGGTCTACCCCGTAACCTGCACTTGGGCATCTCATCTATCTATCGATTGTGAATACAACATGCTCCATGTTTCATTCAGGTGTGGGATGGAGCTGAGGTGGAAAAATGGGAATAGAAAATAATGGATTGATATCAAGCCTTTCCAAATGTCACTGTCAATAATTGCACCTCCTACTGAACCCCATCAACCAGGAGGATCAGTCCAGTCTAAGATGGGGCAGTAGTAGGGGCAGTAAAGCTAGCTTCCATGACTCCAAGCTAAAGAGATGCAATTCAGAAAGGGTTCCCACTCCAGTTGTCTCTACTGTAAATTTTGTGTGTCAATGTTGAGTGAGGAGAGGAGCAAACTGTCAGTGACTCCCCACCGCTCTTCTGACCTATGATGAATGGACCTTGGTGAGAACATGAAGGTTTGCAAATGCTTCGAGAGAGTCGATGCTATTGGATAAGGAACAAAAAATTTGAAAGATTAAAAAAGACTTGCCCTAGCAAATCTGTCACTGGTATGTAACGGAAATGAATAACAATTTTTGCCTTTTGACCTTTGTTTAAATATAAAATTAGAGTGCCCAATTCATTTTTTCCAATTAAGGGGCAATTTAGCGTGGCCCAATCCACCTAACCTGCACATCTTTGGGTCGTGGAGGTGAAACTCACGCAAACACGGGGAGAGAATGTGCAAACTCCACACGGACAGTGACCCAGAGCTGGGATTGAACCTGGGACCTCAGCGGCCATGAGGCAGTAATGCTAACCACTGCGCCACCGTGCTACCCACCTTTTGACCTTTTAACTTTCTATTAACATTCATCAGTCCAAATGTTAATTCCAGAATAATGAGGCATGTTCTGGAAATAAAGATTGTCCATAGCTCAAAAATAGTTCATTACATCTGGTCTTTGCACTCCTGAATTATTACATGATGCACTTTATGTTCATCTATATATAGTTTTATTGAAATGTCGAGGAGAAGGACGTCAGCCATGTGACAATAATCAACAACCTGAATGACAACAAATTTAGACATTAAAAACGAACGCACTGTGATAACCCCCGCGGAGATCCCGCGAGGTATAACCTGATACATCTCCTGGTGAGTCTTGTGGAGTACAAGCTTCCCCCACTCAGGGGCAGAGACCCATCAGCAGGCGCTTTGATTCATTGCCATAAAAGCGCCCCGTTAGAAGCCAAAGCTGTCGAGAATCCGACTGTGACTGTTACTTGGAAATACTGTTCCTTTTGCAAATAAACTATTTTTTGGCACTCCTTCCCGGACTACTCCATGACTACTAAATGTCCCTCCTTAAATTTAAACTTGTTGAAAATTAACTCCATCAAGTCCCATTCATCCAACAACCCCATATTCGCTGGCCAGTTTGAGCAATGCCTCTATTTTCAATATCTCATTCTAGTCTTCAAATGTCTTCAAAGGTGACATGGGTTTGGTGGGAGATTGGAGCTAGAAGCCAGAGAGGAGAGAGAGATCAGTAGGAGTTATTTTAAGGGATTGGAGATATTTACGTGGACCTCAGGAGAATAAGTTGATGGAGAGGAGTCTCCCATGCCAGCCATGGGGGAGAATGTTCAAACTCCACACAGACAGTGACCCGGGCCGGGATCGAACCCGGGTCCTCAGCGTCGTAGGCAGCAGTGCTAACCACTACGCCACCGTGCTGCCCTGGGGCCCCATCTTTTTACAATTTATATAAATGACTTGGAAGACGGGGCTGAAGGTATGGTCCCTAAATTTGCTGACAGGCTTCCAGTGGCGCGATGTAAAGGCGTGGGCGAGGTACGAGGTGGCTCTCGCTGGATTGTTTTTGCCCTCTTTTCTGGTGCCACAAACAGTTTACTTTCAAAACCCTTATAATTTAGTGGAATAATACTTCAACTTTCCTGAGATATCCAGGGGAGACAAAACTAAGAAGGATTCTGAAACCTTGCAAGATTCTTTGGAAGTAAGATGGCGGAGGTGAGTTCTCTTTCTGACCACTTCACTAACGGCTGAGGATCTCGTTAGCATTTTTGCGAGTGAACTAGAGAACACAGTTTGGCGGTAGATCTGAAAAGGTCGATTAAGAGGCTTTGGCCCCTATTCATTTAGTCTTGGAAAGCACGACTAAGACCATCAAGGTTCATGGAGCAACAATTAAAGGCATCGAGGCGGCAATAACAGGCCACGGTGATCAGATCACCTCTCTCGAGGCCGATCTTACTTCGGTGGTCAAATGTAATAAGTCATTAAAGGCCAAACTGAGTAACTTGGAGAATAGATCCAGGAGGCAGAACATTCGCATTGTGGGGTTGCCGGAGGGGATTGAGGGCCACACCCCTACTGAATATTTTTTGGGCATGTTGTGCAAGATGGTGGGTGATGTGTGTTCATAGCCCTCCCCAGAATTAGACCAGGCCCATTGCCGTCTGCAACCAAACACAGTCATGGGGAGAATGTGCAAAGTCCACACGGACAGTGACCCGGGGCCAGGAACGGACCTGGGACTCGGTGCCGTGAGGCAGCAGTGTTAACCACTGCGCCACCGTGTCACCTGTACCCTTAGATCTTCGTTGGTTGATTGTTTGTTATATTGTTATTGTTATTATATGTTATTGTTATTTTTTTATTGTTATTATATAAAACTTCAATAAGTATACTTTAAAAAAAATTTGCTGACAGAAAGATAGGTAGGAAAGTACATCGTGAAGAGGACATAAGGAGGTGAAAAAGGGACATTAGATAGTTTAAGTGAGTAGGCAAAGATCTGGCAAGTGGAGCATAATGTGGGTAAATGTGAAATTGTCCGGGCAGCATGGTGGCGCAGTGGTTAGCACTGCTACCTCACCGGGCCAAGGAGCCGGGTTCGATCCCGGCCCCGGGTCACTGTCCGTGTGGAGTTTGCTCATTCTCCTCATCTCTGCGTGGGTCTCACCCCTACAATCCAAAGATGTGCAGGGTAGTTGGATTGGCCACTCTAAATTGCCCCTAATTGGGAAAAAAGAATTGGGCACTTTAAATTATTTTTTTAAATGTGAAATTTTCCATTTTGGCGGGAAGAATAAAAAGGAAGCTATTATTTAAACGGTGAGAGATTGCAGAGCTGTGAGATGCAGAGGGATCTGGGTGTTTTAGTGCATGAATCACAAAAGGCTAGTGCACAGGTACAGCAAATAATTCGGAAAGCTAATAGAATGTTCTTGTTTATTGGAGGAAATTGATGACAGAAGTAGGGAGGTTATGCTTCAGTTATACAGGGCATAGGTGAGACCACATCTGGAGTATTGTGTACAGTATTGAAAATGAAAATCGCTTATTGTCACGAGTAGGCTTCAAATGAAGTTACTGTGAAAAGCCCCTAGTTGCCACATTCCGACGCCTTTTCGGCCTCCTTATTTAAGGAAAGATGTAAATGCGTTAGAAGCAGTTAAGAGAGGGTTTACTAGTTTAATACCAGAAATGGGTAAGTTGTTTTATGAGGAAAGATTGGACAGGCTAGCTTTGTATCCATTAGAGTTTAGAAGAGTAAGTGGTAATTTGATCAAAACCTTCTCGATCCTGAGGGGTAGTGACAGGGTGCATATGGACAGGATGTCCCCTCTTGTAGGAGAATCTAGAACTACGGGGTTACTGTTTAAAAATAAAGGTTTGCCCATTGAAGACAGAGGTGATGAGAATTCATTTCTCTCAAAGGGTTGTGAGTCTCTGGAATTCTCTCGCAAAAGGCAGTGGAAGCAGAATTTTGAATATTTTTAAGGCAAAGCTGGGTAGATTGTTGATTAACAAGAGGGTAAAAGGTTAACGGGGTGGGCAGGAATGTGGGGTTGAGGTTACAATCACCATGATCTTATTGAATGGGGGAAGTAAGGCTGAAGGGCCGAGTGGCCTACTCTTCCTCCTAATTCATATTTTTGCGTGTTCTGCTTTATGACACCCCAGGATGGGTGCAGCACTGATGCTGTCTGTGTTTATTTGATTTGTTAACATCCGATGATTGTTTGAAGCTCAAGTGACAGGCACAACCAATGTTTGAAGAGGTTCCCTGTTGCTGGCATACATTACACTCAGACTCTGTGCTGACAAAACTCTATGGGTTGCATCATCTTGTTCTTTATTTTTGTTATTCTTATCACTCAGGATCGAGAAGGTTTTGATCAAATCACCACTTACTCTTCTAAACTCTAGTGGATACAAAGCTAGCCTGTCCAATCTTTCCTCATAAAACAACTTACCCATTTCTGGTATTAAACTAGTAAACCCTCTCTTAACTGCTTCTAACGCATTTACATCTTTCCTTAAGTTATTCTTACGTAGATTTGACATAAAATGGGTTCAAAGATTTATAATACACACTGCAATATTTAGTGGAATTAGGCAAGGTGATTGCCTATTAGATGACCAATTTGTTCCTGCAATGTTCAGGCAGCACGGTAGCATAGTGGTTAGCCTGTTGCTTCACAGCTCCAGGGTCCCAGGTTCGATTCCTGTTTTGGGTCACTGTCTGTGCGGAGTCTGCACATTCTCCCCTTGTCTGCGTGGGTTTTCTCCCACAAGTTCTGAAAAACGTGCTGTTAGGTAATTTGGACATTCTGAATTCTCCCTCAGTGCACCCGAACAGGCTCCAGAATGTGGTGACTAGGGACTTTTCACAGTAACTTAATTGCAGTGTCAATGTAAATCTACTTGTGACAATAAAGATTATTATTATTATGAAAAATCTAAAGGAATTCCACTCATCTCCAGCTGGGTTTTTAATCTGTGGAATAAACCACAGCAGTTTCAAGAGCCCCTCACCATTTTTCTGCCTCTGATAAGCAAATGCTGTGGAGCTGTTTCCGATTAAATGCTCCTTAGCCACGAGGATGTTCCCCACCCTTCTCCACTGCCACCCGAAATCAGAACACTACTCGCTGGCTCTTTCGCTGCTCTCAGTGCTGACTACACTCCTTGTGCTTTCCAGCTCATAAGGTCACAGTCATGATGGAGTCACCCTGACCTGTAATCTCCCAGGGCTGGGTTTAACTCAAATTCAGCTCACGTGCCTTTAGAGGTTGTTTCAGCTGCCAGTGTGCGTGATGAGGTCTGCAACTTCACAAGGTGGGGCAGATATGGTGGTCTGATTCAAAAGTCAGAAAATCAGGAGGTAAGAGACTTTTGTGCAAATGACCAATAGAAAACAGTCAGGTCAGTTACCATGCTCACAGCAACGTCTGGGAGTTGTCCGAAGAACACTTGACAGAAATAGACTAACACTGCTTTTTAAAACAAATGACAAAGGTTTGGTGGAAACCCATTAACTATTTGGAGCACAATGTTGCACAGTGTAATTTACAGGCTTAATATTCCTCACAAATTTACATTTGTACAACAGCTGATTCTGACATTATGACAATGATTACACTTCATTGAAAGTACCACTAAATACTTTGGGATAGACTGAGGTAATGAAAGGTGCTTCTGTTAGGATCCTGGACAAGAACCCAACTATTTTCAATTTGCAAAACTCTGAGGAAATTTACTGCACCCCAGGAGTGATAACACTGACCAATCGGTATCTTTTATGTTGAAACAAACTTTAATTTAATCACAGAATTAACCACATTAGCAACAAAGAAATATCTTTACAGTTAACTTTATAGGGGCAGCACGGTAGCACAAGTGGATAGCACTGTGGCATCACAGCGCCAGGGTCCCAGGTTCGATTCTCAGCTTGGGTCACTGTCTGTGCGGAGTCTGCATGTTCTCCCTGTGTCTGCGTGGGTTTCCTCCGGGTGCTCCGGTTTCCTCCCACAGTCCCAAGACGTGCAGGTTAGGTGGATTGGCCATGATAAATTTCCCTTAGTGACCAAAAAAAGTTTAGGAGGAATTATTGGGTTACGGGGATAGGGGGAAGTAAGGGCTTAAGTGGGTCAATGCGGCCTCCTTCTGCGCTGTATGTTCTACGTTAACAGTCACAACACTTCTTGAATGAAAAATGAAATGAAATGAAAATCGCTTATTGTCACGAGTAGGCTTCAATAAGTTACTGTGAAAAGCCCCTAGTCGCCACATTCCGGCGCCTGTCCGGGGAGGCTGGTACGGCTCTTAAGTGAAAGAGAAAACCTTAAGTTACTTCCTAAACCTGTCACTATATTCCAAAAGAGCAAACCAATATATTTCAAATACCACTCATGAATAAAGTTTAAAGTCTCTACTTTATTAGAACTGCAGCCGACAGGTTGGTACCGCGGCTTAGATGGTTAAAGTGCTTGTGTAGTAAAGGTGTGGGACGGGATTCTCCGACTCCCCGTCAGGTCGGAGAATCCCGGGGGTCAGCGTGAATCCTGCCCTGCCGCTGGCTGCCGTATTCTCCGCCGCCGGTTTTCAGGCGGGGATCCCACCACGCCAGTCGGAGGCCGTTGGCAGCGTCCCACCCCCCCGGCAATTCACCGGGCCCGCTTTTGGCCAGTCCCGCCGATGTGGATTTGTCATGGTCCCCCACGGCGGGACCTGGCAGGTATGTTGGCGGGTGCGGTCCTCGGGGGGGGGGGGGGGGGGGGGGGGGGATCCGACCCGGAGGGGGGGGCCACGGTGGCCTGGCCCATGATGGGACCCCGATCTGCGGGCGAGCTGTGCCGCGGGGGCACTCTATCCTTCCGTGCTGGCCCCTGCAGGGCTCCGCCATGGCCGGCGCAGAGAAGACACCCGCCTGTGCATGCGCCTGAATACGCCAGCTGGTCTGCACATGCGCGGAACCATGAGGGCGGTTCTCCGCATGCGCTAACTCGCACAGTCCCTTTGGCGCCGGCTGGAAGGGCGCCAATCCCTTCGCTGCTGGCCTAGCCCCGCAAGTGCGGAGAACTCCGCTACTTCCGGTCGGCCCGACGCGGAGTGGTTCGTGCCGTTTTTGACGCCGGCGTTGGGCCATCGCGCCGATCGTGGAGAATCCCGCTTGTGGTCTCTGAGTTTGAACCTAAGCGCTGCCTGCATGCATTTAAAAGTCTAGTGTAGATGAATGTATTTGTGTGGCACAATGGTTAGCACTGCTGCCTCACAGCTCCAGGATCCCAGCTTCAATTCCGGCCTCGGGTGACTGTGCGGAGTCTGCACATTCCCCGTGTCTGCATGGGTTTCCTCCGGGTGCTCCGGTTTCCTCCCACAGTCCAAAGATGTGCAGGTTAGATGGATTGGCCATGCTAAGTTGCCCCTTGGTGTCCAAAAGGTTAGGTGAGGTTACTGGGTTACAGGGATAGGGTGGAGGTGTGGGCTTAAATAGCGTCCTCTTTCCAAGGGCTGGTGCTGACTAAATGGGCCGAATGGCCTCCTTCTGCACTGTTAATTGTATACCTGCTTGTCTGATTAGTAAGTTCGCTGATGACACAAGGTTATGGAGAATTGTCAGAGGATACAGGAGGACATTGAAGGCTGGAGGCTTGGGCAGAGAAAAGGCAAATGGAGTTTAATCCAGACAAATGTGAGGTAATGCATTTTGGTAGGTCTAACATAGAGGGGAAATATCCTGTCAGTGGCAAAACTCTTTGGAATCTAGAAAGTCAGAGAGATCTGGGCGTGCAGGTCCACAGATCTATGAAAGTGGCAACACAAGTGGACAAGGTAGTCAAGAAAGCATACAGAATACTTGCCTTCATTGGATGGGGCATCGAGTATAAAAACTGGCAAGTCATCCTACAGTTGCATAGAACCTTGGTAACGCCACACTTGGAATATTGTGCTCAATCCTGGTCACCACACTACCAGGATAGGATGGGTATAGAGGGATACGGCACTAGGAAGGGCTGAGGGTTTTGGCCAAGGGTGGTATCATGACTGGTACAGGCTTGGAGGGCCGAAGGGCCAGTTTCTGTGCTGTATTGTTCTTTGTTCTTTGTACTTGCTTTCTCTTTGCAGAATCTTTGGAGAGAGAACCTTTCAGGACCAAACTGAAACACCTCTGTTCAGATAAGAGTTCTGGGACCAACCGTCTTTTCAAACAGACCTGGCTCCTCCTATTAACTACATCATCTGTACCTGAAGCATTGGGCTTCCCTTGATCTCTTCGTACAAGATGTTCCTTGACTTATTAAGCTAGGACCAAACACAATACCCCTCATAAATTATCTATCCCTAGGGATCCTTCAAAGCTAAACAATATCTAGCTAGCTAGCTATCAGTAAACAAGTAAATAGTTCTCAAAATCTATTAGCAGAATACTTCACTTGCAAATCAATGATTATCTCACTTGTACAACACTTTAATTGCAGCTTTTGCAGTCATACTGTCTGTATGCATCTTACCCCAGGTTTAAATAACATTCTTGCAAAAAATATAACAATTTATCACATTCATCACACATACTAACACCTTCAATTTTTTTCCCAAGTCACTCACCATCCTGACTTGGAAAATATCATCATTACCTCAATGTCACTGAGTCAGAACCCTGATACTCCCTCCCTAACTGCATTGTAGTTGTACCTACACCACATGAACTGCAACATTAGGGGCTGGTTAGCACACTGGGCTAAATCGCTGGCTTTTAAAGCAGACCAAGCAGGCCAGCATCACGGTTCGATTCCCGTACCAGCCTCCCGGACAGGCGACTAGGGGCTTTTCATAGTAACTTAATTGAAGCCTACTCGTGACAATAAGCGATTTTCATTTCATTTTTCATTTCAAGAAGCTCATCACAACCTTCTCAAGGACAATTAGGGATGGCCAATAAATGCTGGCCCAGCCAGCAATGCTCACATCCTGTGAAGGGATACGTTTTTAAAATACATAAATACGATCGCTTCCTTTCTGATGACATATTTAATCAAGGCCTTGATCAGACCATTGTGGTGCATCACATTAAGTTCTGTGCACTGCACCTCGGGAACGATAATTGGCTTTTAAAAGATACAGTATAGATTCATGAGAATTTCATTTATTTATTTAGCATATACATAGTCAGGAGCCAATCAATAGCCGTGTCAGTGGCTAGATGGAGTTCTTTAAGTCAGCCTTCAAGTTTAATCAGCAGACTCTCCTCGACAACATGAGTCATTGTTTAGATTGATGTTGGGCGGCTGCACAGAGACCAAGGCCAGTCAAGAAGTGGCTTAAAAGGGCCCGCTGTCACCGTGGGAGACCCAAGCCAGGTAGAAGAGCCATGGTGGCGATGATAAGAAGTGGTTATGATGGACATTTTGACCTGCCAACCCTCTCCCATTGGTCCTCAGCTTACTCCTCAGTGTGATGTGTTTAAACATATGGGGTGGCACGAGGGAAGGTTTACTGCTGGTCAATGAGGAGGTCAGTAAATAATGACAGGCTTGAGTTAGAGTAAATCTTTTCCAGTAGCTTTGTGATGAAACCTCAACTTAGTTTCCAGACTACAAAATGCAGGTCAGATTACCTAACACAGAGGGCAGCACGGTGATGCAGTGGTTAGCACTATGCCTCACGGCGTCGAGGACCCAGGTTCAATCCTGGCCCTGGGTCACTGTCTGTGTGGAGTTTGCGCATTCTCCCATGTCTGCATGGGTTTCACCCCACAACCCCTAAAATATGCAGGATAGATGGATTGGCCATGCTAAATTGTCCTTTAATTGGGAAAAAATAATAATTGGATACTGTAAATTTGTAATAAAAAAAAAGATTACCTGATCCAGAGCCGGCTAGATGTCTCAGAGAGGAAGATACAACAGGAGGAGGGGGAAAACCTCAAACCAGAGAGGCGGAAAGCAAGAGGTCCCAAAAGGAAATTCCAAGCAAGGGATAAAAGATAGAGGACTGAAATAGGTCCCTTTAAGTTAAGTTAAAAGAAAGGAGCAGAGTCATAGGGTACAAATTAAAGAAAGAACTGCAGGCTATGAGCAAAGTAGGCTCAAGAGAAGGCCTGAAGAATCCAAGATGGCAGCTGAAGGTTGGTGACTCCGTGCTGTTGGCTGCCGGGACAAGGGAAACTCTTTGGATGAGTGGTGTTCTGCTTGGCACAGCCGAAGATCCGAAGTTGTGCGTGAAGGGTAAAGTTTGAATGTACTCAGAGATCCGGGAAAAAGAATCTCAGAAGGCAATTTGAAACCTTGCAATATGGATCATTGCTGAGGACATCCGAGTGGGAGGATCTTTTGGAGAGAAATCCAAGGCGTGATCTTCAAGTGTGGAGATTGGAAAACTTGAGAAAAATGAAATTTCAGTGAGATTGGGTGGCTCATAATGTGACAAATGTCTTTTCAGAAATCTGTGGAACCTGTTTGTCGTTGCATCTGGCATCTATTGTGTCGTGTGGGGTGTCCAACCACGGTTCATCTGTTACTTCCCATGAGCTGCAGAAATCTTACGGTAAACACTGGGTTATGGAGATAGGGTGGTGTTGGGCTTGGGTAGGGTGCTCTTTCCAAGAGCCGGTGCAGACTCGATGGGCGAATGGCCTCCTTCTGCACTGTAAATTCTATGAACTATGAACTCTATGTATTGTGGGATTATGCGTGAACAAGGAGAGACATTCAGAAAAGGTTTGGTGCTCTTGCCAGGGCAGTGCTTAATATTAATGATAGGTAGCAAGGTTGGAAAGAGCTCTCCACTCATCAGCACTGATGTACATGATGTGAACAAAATTACTGTAACAAGTATCAACGTGGCTCAGGGTTCTATAAAATTCAAATAGAAACAGATTGTTGGCAGACCTCAATACTGTAGTCATCTTACTTATTTATATAATGATTTAGTCTGAACAAAACATGGAACACAAATCCAGATTTTACATATAAAGGATAATATTTTCAAACCCTGTTGAATCTGAATGGAATTCTGCAATAGCTTCTCTCTATTCAGTGTGCTGAACATTCAACTTGGTTAATCAGAATATATATTACACTTGGAGCAGGAACTTGAAACCAAGGAAGTGAATTGCACCAAGTCAGTCAAGGCTCACTCTCCAAGTCTGAAGATGGCAGATTCACTGATTTGAACATAAAGACTAGCCTCACACACAGGGGGCAATACTGCGGAAATGCATCCTGTCTGACGTGCCATTTTTCTGATGTAATGATAAACTAAGCCCCGTTGATGTACAAATTCCATGCCAGAATTTTGAAGAGGGACCAGGTGTTCTCCCCAGACCTGATCAGTATTTATCAATGAATCAACATTAACAATAACCCTTATTTATACAGCACCTGTAGCTAGTAAAGCATCCCAATGCTCTGCACGGGAACTTACCAAACAGAATGTGCCATAGAGCCACATAAGGAGAGATTAGGATAGATAGGCTTGGTCAAAGAGGGAGATTTAAGCTGCATCTTAAAGGAGGAACAAGAGGTGGAGAGGTTTAGCAGGAAATTCCAGAGCTTCAGGCCTTGGCACCTGAAGGCACAGCCACCAACGGTGGAGCGATTAAAATCAGGGATGCTGAAGGAGCCAGAATTCAGGGAATGCAGAGATTTGAGAGGGTGAATAGCTGAAGGGGATCCCAGAGGTAGCCTGTGCATGGAATAGTCAAATCTAGAAGTAACAAAGGCATGGATGAAGGTTTCAGAAGCAGGTGAACTGAGATAAGGGCATTGATTAATGATGGGGAAGCAACGCGACAATTTCAAGTCAGTGGAGGGGGGATCAAGGTGATGGTGAGATAGAACTGGGTATTATCAGCATACAAAACCGGCAAGATTGGATTGGATTGTGTTTATGT